>NC_141342.1:17761590-17781590 GCF_037954235.1 Aulostomus chinensis | reverse complement strand
CATCCTGCTGTCTCTAGGAGGGGAAAAAAGTGGCCACAGAAACAATGACAATTAAAAAAAAAAATTAAGAAAAGGCAGTTCACGTCATTAATATGACACTCTAATTTCCACGATTTCTCAAAGATACTTCAACCAGGAAACCGTTTCGACGAGATTTACTCACCTGTTGTTAAAGCTGCCACAAAATCCGTGATCCAGGAGGGTAGAAAATAAGTAGTCCAACTCTTAAATGCGAGGAAAGTTGATAGAAAAGCTGTGTAATATTGGTAGGTCTGAGTTTTTGGAAGCACTGACTACCTCAATGAAAATCCACGTCACTGATTGAACGTAAATCCGGACAGGTTTGAAGGGAACAGCGCCACCTGCAGCGCTGGAGGACGCTCTACATGTGATAGGGAGAAGTTTTTCTGTTTTTCTTTTTCGATGTGGAACTTAGGAGAGCCTTTGCTGCCTAACTTTAACCACTTCGTTTTGTTAGTTTCAACATATCCACACACAAAAAAGCAAGCAAAAGAACTCATGTTTAAAACTTAACATACCAGAATAACTCTGAGAGCAAAAGTAAGTCAGTCTAAAAGATTATTGTCCAGGTACCCTGCAGCTGGAAAGTTGACTACTAAAAAGGTCACTGGAGGTTTCTCCAAGCTGAGAAGACACCGTGTTATGGTGGGTGATGATTTCCCACAACCTGGCAACCCAAAATGCATTAATGGCTTTTATCCGATCTGTGAAACCGTGGATAAACATTCGTTGACCATTGAAAAAGCCACTAATTATCGATTATGAACCCTCACCTAAATGGTTCCTCATCAGGGAGTGGTACCACAAAGGTAAACACAATTATAAAGCTTTCAAGCCAGTGCAGTTCAAGTTGATCTCTGCGTACAGTGATGGAGCTGGTTTCTGTGGGTTCATGAGGTGCTTTCCTGCCGCAGAACTCACAGGGTTCTTTAAGGCCATCCACAGGGGAGAAATGAGTACTAAACTTTCACTGTTGAGCAGGCGGCACTCAGTTGTACTTCCCCTGACGTCAAACCTGGACGTAAGGTCACTGTTTTCAGCGCTTTACAGATCAAATTATCTCTCACATCAAGTTTGTCCATATCTTTTTGGCTAGCGATTTATGTCTCGAAGTACGCCCATCGTTTTGGCACATTCTCCGGTATAATCCATGTCTTCTTTGTTTAGCTTTATGCTCAGTATTCCACTTTGATATGAGCTTAAAACAAATAACCCCTCCGGTTAGGTGATCGTTATGAAAGCAGTTGACTCATTCGTGCTTGTTCACAAAAGTGCAGAGCTGGAAGTGTCAGAATATGTTCTGGGCATTTTTGGTCAACACTTCTGTTGTTCTCTTGCTGTGGCTCTTCGCCCTCAACCACAATTAGCTTCAAGCTAAATATACGTGGCTGGCTCGTTCTGCTCTTCAGCGTCACAAAGAAGTAATGCAGGAAGGAAGAAAAGGTTTCCGTGAGTTCAAGAGAACTCTTAGAAAACATTTTTTTGGGTGATAAATTGCTTTAACCAATGAAGAGGCCCGTGAGTGACAGAAAAAAGACTTTCAAAATGTTTATTTGTGCAATATAAAGAGTATGATAAATTTTTCAAACCCAGTATGTATAGAACAGCTATAGAGATGGATTTGACTCCTCGTGCCACACCTGCAAGTATTCTGTGTGAACGCAAACAAGTTAACGATGAGCTCAAGAGGAGAGCAGCTGAGTTGGTTCTTTTTTTTTTTTTCGCCAGCGCAACAAGGAAATTAAACGATAATCAGCTCAAGGCCTGCAGGATCTAGCCATGTTTCCACTGTGGTGATAATCAACTCTATGGCTTGTTCCATTTTGAAAACATAAGAATTAAAAACAGGCTGACCAGCATTACATAGACAATAAAGAATATTTTGTTGACTTTAGCAGCCACCCGGGTCCAGTATCCCGTCTTGTCCTTTCCACTGTTGATGAGCTGCATCAATGTTCTCTCCATCTGCCTCAGTTCATCGGAGAGCTTCTCTAGACTATGGCGCTCTATTGCTCTGCTGCTGTTGCCCTAGAGGGGGAGTTGGAATACAGTTGGGAATCATTCGTCGTTACATTTGACATTCACCGTGTTGTCTCTGGCGTCACGAGAACTCATTGGCGGGCTAACCTCTTTGACCATAAGCTGCGGTCCAGAAGCTTCACCGGCAGAAGCGTCATAAATGCATCCAGTGTGAGCGTGCGTTTCTGAAAGTGTTTACAAAGATTGGAGTTTTTTTTGCCTCAGTTAAACAGTAAACACATTTGTGGGGAATGAGTCATAAAATACACATTCTTCCAAAAGAGTCTTTGCTTACGTCAATGCAACTCCAAGTTACAGGATGAACCAGCGACATGTATTTAGCTTGACGCTAATGGCGACTAGCGGCTGGCTAACAACAGCAAAACCGCCCCTAAATGTCTGATTACAAATTCTCAAGTGCATCATCCGGTGAAATCAATGCCATTTTTATTCAGCCTTTTTTTCCCCCCCTCATTCATCGAGTGATTTGATTGAAGCATAAACGACCAAATTGCAACCTACAGGGAATGAGCATAAGCAAGCCTGAGTGAGTTGGTTCAACCGAATGTTCCAAGTAGAACTGAACCAGAAATGTCAGAGCTGTTTTATCAGGTCAAATCTAAGCGGTGGTGGATTAATGAGCATTTTTGGACAGTTTTGCTGTTGTTACTCGTCAATCACTGTTAGCTTTAAGCTAAATGCACGTGGCTGATTTTTTTTTAATACCTTCTGGAGTCACAAAGAAGTCATGCAGCTCTGAGAAAAAAAAAAATCATTTTCAAGAATGTAATTGATAAGTAAAACTGACGTTGGTGTCATTAAATCGTTTGAATTTCCACCCCCATAGATTTTGTGTGCGTTTAAAACAAGGAAAGACTCACCCAGGATCTGGTCTCCATCTCTCTTGTCATGGGACACGGTGTCTTTCTGCATCAGGTGCATGACAAAGATTGTCTCCAAGAGGCTGACCATCATCAGAGCAAAAATCCCGATGCAGTAGACAGCTGAGGGAAGGAGGCGGCGACATTATTGCAGGGAAAAGCAACCACACAATGATCTGCATGCTCCTAAAGCTCCCGTTGTCTTTACATATGAGAGGAATACTGTTTGACGAGGAGGGCAGAATTTCATTGAGGATAAGCTGCAACACCGTGACGGCGAGTAACACCGTGACCTTGAAGCTCAGTTTTTCACCGCTGCCCTCCGAGATCAGGAAGGAGGCCAAGTCCAGACACAGGAAGAAAAGGACGGGCAGCAAGAAGTTGACAATGTAGAGGACCGACCGTCTCTTCATGTTGATCTGGGAAGTGACGTTCAAGGGTCAGGCGGGTGAGCGGTAGAGCAAGGGAGGCTTGTAACATGATAACCGTTATTAATCTACCCTCTACGTGTACGCCAGCTGTTATACATACGGTGTAAATGATCGTGTCGTAGTCAAGTATATCGCTGGCGTTTTTGGTGGTGACGGTCATGTTGATGAACAGCCATTCGTACTGCGTCCGCATCACCTCCCGAGACCACTCTGTAGCCTCCGATGAGTTGTCGCTTGGCCGTAGGCGAACATCCCTGGCTGGGGTGGGAGGCAGAGGGAAGTTAACAGAGAAGCGCGGTGATAAACGCTCATTAACAGGCGCACACACGCGACCCACCAGCGTAAATGACGGACTTGAACGAGAGGCTGCAGCTCTGAATGTCAAAGGGGAACTGGTAAATGTGCATCCTACAGGTGCTGACCAGGACTTGGTCGTTCTGAGCTTCAACATCCCCTTTAGCACTGATGGTGAGATACGGACTCGGAGGGGCTTTGTCTTTCTCTGTCCTGTTTGAGAACACGCACACATGCACACACGTGCACACACACACACAGATTATGACTGGCACAACAACTTGATTAAATGATGCAATCTGAGTGCAACTCCGACAAATAAACTGTACATAAATGTGGATCTGTCACCTCGAGAAAACTCACATTTCTTCGATTGTGATATCCGGTGTCCACAAAATTTCAGTGGGAAGAGAAACATTATCAATTCCACAAAAATCATATGGATCCCAAGAGATGTACTCATTGTGCCACCGCTACAGAAGCACAAAAAAACAGGGATTTCAACTGCGAGAAAGAGGGACAAAGGCGCCATTTTGAGCTTGACACAAGAAGGGGGAACCCTCATCGGTCGGCAGAACTCACCATAACAGTCCAAACATAAGGAATGAATTTTTGGTCTTTCTCAACCTGCGAACAAAGACGTGATGGTAGCATACGTCAAACGTGAACCAGGAACTACTTGATACAGTCTGATAAATATTGACAGTGTGTTCTAAAGGTTTCACCTGGATGTTTGAGCTAGCTTGTGACGTAGCTAGGCGTAGGCTAACTAACCCAATGTCTTATTTCATCTATATCTTTTGATATCCCCTCTGCCTTTAAGAGCAGACTTAAGACCTTCCTTTTTGATCAGGCTTACAGTTGGGCTGCTTAGGCTGGCCCTTAGATAAGCTGCTATTGGCTTAGACTGCCTGGGGATCTCCCATGGTGCACTGGGCTTCTCTCTACCATATTTGTTTTGAATATGGAAAATGATTTATTTAGTCCTGTCCAGGGTGAACCCCGCCTCTCGCCCTTAGATGCTGGGATAGGCTCCAGCCCCCCCGCGACCCTTACTAGTAAGGAATAAGCGGAAGACGACGATGGATGGCTTTATTTAGTTTTATTATTTGATGACTCACTTCAAGCCTAAATACAATCCAGGCTTTGGAGGCTACATGATGCTAACCCAGTGAATTGCCAGCATCATCTGAAATGGGCAAACATGTCAGAGCACTCACCACATCCAGGATGGCGTACAGCAGCACTTCCAGGGATACCTCAGTTGGCCTTTTGTAGTTTTTAACTGGCCGTGTCATGTGGTACAGCTCATTGGTTTTGGTGAGGTTCAGGTGGTTTAAAACATCCTGATAACTGCAGTCGCGCTCAGAAGACACCCCGTCTAGAGCAGAAACATGAGGACGTGGGCTCTGTTACAGAAATGACTCTTTTTCAGGACAGAAATCGGCGAATACACAGCCAGCTGACAAACATCTCCAGCGGTAACAGGGTATTGTGGTCTCTAAAAGGCCGTGATGAGAAGGACATTAGCAGGAGTGCAGGGTTTTATGTCTTAAAATGATTGTGGGCATTTTGTTGCCCTCTAAATTTAATCTAGAATCTCCATTAGAGATCCATCTGCAATATTTGGAGGGAAAATAATTGCAGTTTAAAAAAAAAATCCTAATTCTTACACACATACAAACATACATAATACAATATAATAACAATAATAATATAATTACATACATAATTCTGTTGGTACTCTACATTTGAACTATTTCAATTACCAATAAAAACTGCTGCAGTAATTATGATCATAAAAAAGTAAATAAGAATACAAATGTTTATAACATATTTTCGCATCTCTCCTGTAAATTATTGCGTAAACGCATGCAAATGACAAGAAAAAGAAACAGTTCAAATCATAAGAACTTCTTGAGGTTATCAAACGTTCAGCGGTGTAGTTTGATTAAATTAAAAAGCCACAAAAAGTGAGCGAATTCTCTTTCTTTCTTTCTTTCTTTCTTTCTTTCTTTCTTTCTTTCTTTCTTTCTTTCTTTCTTTCTTTCTTTTCTGCAGAAGAGCTTCAAACCCTCAGGGGTCGTTCTTCTTACCTACGAGGAAGAGCAGCGAGAGGAGAGCAGCCAACATGACGAGTGTGACACAGACTCAGCGGCAGGAGGTGTGTTCAGCGGCTCGGTGTCGTCTGGAGTCGTTTCCACATCTGTTCCGGTAATATCGCCGCTGCCTCACACTGGAGGAGGGACGAGCAAATCTTATTGACTAAGACTTAATGGCTTCATTTGTCTTCAACACGATGAATCCAACGAGTTCATCAAATTCTCTCTCTGTTTGTTTTTTTTCCTAAGGGAAACAAAATGTTGAGGCACACATATGTGTCCTATTTATAAACGGGAAATTGTTAAATGCAACTAATGGGAATTTCTTCACAAATCCCTCAAGGAGGATTCAGTAACCTGCTGTCAGCAGAAATATGTGACTGTCATAGAGCAACTAAGTTATTTTGATCTTTAAAAAAGTCATATAAAATTCCAACTGTACACATTTTAAATCGCCATGACACTTTAACTCCTAAATTTACGGGTAAAAAGTTGCAACTAGATTTCAAACATCAAATTTTCATTTCAGTGATGCAATTAATTTTGTGTTCGTCAACTTGATGTGAGGGAATCTCAGCTCAGAAACGGACACTGCTGTCTAAAAATAGTGGAGTTCGCCACCCTCTGGTGGTGAAGGGAATGTCAGAGGATGAAGTTTGAGACTGAAGTCAAACACTCAGTTTGAGCTGCTCGAAAACTTTGCTGAAATTTCTTTATGCCTTCGCATGTTGAGAAGGCAGAAACAGTCATATAGAAAAAGCGTGGTTAATGCAAAGTGTGGCTAACGATGCAAAGAGGGGCTAATAATGCTAAGAGTCGCGAATAATTCAGAGTGTGGCTAATAATTTAGTGTGGCTGATAATGCTAAGAGTGGCTAATAATTTAGAGTGTGGCTAATAATGCTAAGAGTGGCTAATAATGTAGAGTGTGGCTGATAATACTAAGAGTGGCTAATAATGCTATGAGTGGCTAATAATTTAGAGTGTGGCTAATGCTAAGAGTGGCTAATAATGCTCAGGATGGCTAATAATGCTAAGACTGGCTAATAATGCTAAGACTGGCTAATAATTTAGAGTGTGGCTAATAATGCTAAGATTGGCTAATAATGCTTAGTGGTTGATAATGCTAAGAGTGGCTAATAATTTAGAGTGTGGCTAATAATGCTAAGAGTGGCTGATAATACTAAGAGTGGCTAATAATGCTTAGTGGTTGATAATGCTAAGACTGGCTAATAATTTAGAGTGTGGCTAATAATGCTAAGAGTGGCTGATAATGCTTAGTGGCTAATAATGCTGAGTGGCTGCTAATGCTAAGAGTGGCTAATAATGCTGAGTGGCTGCTAATGCTAAGAGTGGCTAATAATGCTGAGTGGCTGCTAATGCTAAGAGTGGCTAATAATGCTGAGTGGCTGCTAATGCTAAGAGTGGCTAATAATGCTGAGTGGCTGATAATGCAGTGATGGCCACTAAAGGTTTTAGCATGTGACAAGACAGCAGTGGTCAGGGTGGGTGAAAGATGTTTAAAACTTACATTTTCCTCATCAATTATCAGGCATTTTGAGGATTCAAATACTTGGGATAGAAATAGAATTTTTTTTAAAAACTTCCCCGTCTTTACATCAACTGCCAGCTTGTATCATAGATTTAATAAACCAACATGAAAAAAGACAGTGGTTGGTGATGTTTGAGCACTCTTGCTCTCTGTTTATTAAAAGCAATCTCAGTCTGGTGAGGACAGAAAATACAATGTGTTTCATGACTTTCTTTCCCTTAATTTCAACCATTTATGAATCATAAAATGGTTAATAAATGACAATAATCCGGCCTGTGCAGGAGGAAACTCTGCTCCCGTCCCCAAAGCCACGAACACTCCCACCAACGTCACACACCTGCGGGATCGTGTCGCTGTGGAAAAGTTTTGAATGCAAATTCTACCACTGACACCATGACATGCATAGAGGGAGAAAAAAACAAATAAACTCTTGTTTTGAACTCACAAATTGAAAAGGTTTTTTGTTTTTACCATAAAGTGTTGATAAAATAGAGAACAACTCACCAACTACCTCAGGTACATCAACAAATATACGACACTTAAGAATACACAAAGCTTTTATGCAGTATTACAAGACATGAACCCCTACAGATGATTTATCCAGCCCAACATATTCCGTTTTAGGTTGCCACCTTCACACGTGTCTCATTCGGGGAAAGACTTCAAACTGAAATATTTTCAGCGATTTAAGGAGGCACACGCACCAACGAACAGTAAATGACACTTTTACAACCTTAAATTAAAGATTTGTGCAATTTTTAAAAGCGCTTTTGTTGTTTTTCTTGCCATGTGAGTTTCTGGAAGCCGGAAGAAGAATTTAGACTCAAGGTGAAGGAAAAGGATCGTACACTTGTCGCCGAAGTCGTGTTCTAACAGCTGCGGGCAAAGGCAAGCAGCAGAGCACAGAATCAGAACAAGCGTGAGCCTGAGGGGACTTCAGACGCTGTTCCACTCCACGAAGATGTGAGATAGGAACAGTGTTACGGTGACGATGTAGAAAACAAAGAAGGCCCCGTTGATCCTTGCAGCCCACTGGACCGAGCTCCCTCGCTCCTCTTTGCAGCCGAGGTGCCGACTCAGCGTTCCCTTCAGTGCCTTCAGCTCCTCCAGGATCAACAGCAACGCAGGAGCCTCTCCCGCCTGTTCACCTTTGTTCACCTGCACACATGGAAGCATGTCAGCCAGGGTTTGCCTCCCCTCACTGACTGTTAATGGACACCCGGTGGGCAAAATGAGCCCTAATGTATTTATTACTTCTTAACAGGGAGAACTGTACTCCATTTATTTCGACAAAATGCTGTTGGGTGCCCTCTCGAGAGAAAGTCTGAGGCATCTCTGTCTGGGGTGATGAATTTGCCTCATAAATGTTGGAAATCGTGTAGCATTAACGCCTTCAAGAGCCACGAGTCCATTTTACTAATGTAGAGTAATCTTATTTCACTGATTTAGAAGTTTGAGAAGAGAGAAGAAAAAAAAGCACCACTGGACAAAGAGTACAAGTAACAGAAGTCATGACGTATCATGTGAAGGTAATTGTGTTGTGGTTACATTATTTCAAGAAAATAACACACACAAAAAACCCCAAAACTAGCACTTCCTCTGCCACTAGATGGCAGCACCTGCGGCCAATCAAACTGGAAGCGCTTTGTCGTACTTTCCAAGGTTTTCCCTGCGGTCTACATTCTTGCTTGCGTTGTACGTCGCTTTGGACAAAAGCGTCAGCTGAATGAAACTGTAGAACAATAAAAGGGGAAAACAAGACGGATCCTGAGCGCTCAGAAGCAAGCAGACCAAAAACAAAAAAAAAAGATGGAGGTAATTTTTTTTTGCTCCCGACAGAACCCTGAATCTGTGCCTGCGCTGCTGTACCTCCTCAGACACGGGCTGAAGTTCCAGTTGTTTCCCACAGCTGGACTCTTTGTAGATGCAGGAACACCTGACCTGGCCTCTCTCCTCTGAAAACACACGACAACAAGTTATCCAAGAATGACACCTGGTGGTCTGAGCTCACTGTGACCTCTCCAGCATTAAAGCGGTATCTCAAGACCAGAATGAGCTTGTCAATGCAACTGTGCGTCGTCTTTTTTTGTTGACACAGGGTGGTAACACAGAGGTTGGCAAATATTCTAATTCGTTAGAACGTCAGTAAACGTCACATGCACTAAAACTTCCAAACGAAATGAACGGATGAACAGAACTCAGGGGAGGAATGAAAGCGCAGCCATTTTGCTGTCTTGTCAAACTGATGTTGCAGGTACTGAAAGCTCAATGTGCAGTTTGACTTGAAAGATGTTTGCTACATGAAGTTTCATGGGCCAAGATTTATGAGCATAGAAACAGGAGATATATTTCAGTTTGAGATCACCTAAGAAATATCATCGCAAAGCTCCGTAGTCACCTGTGCCGGAATGATCAAACTTAACTTCATCCCGTTTGTTTGCCTCCCATTTCTCCCTGAACCCCAGCTTCTCCTGGGACGCTAAGTCCTTCTCCACCAGGTACGTCACCAGGATCGTCTCCAGCAGGCTCAGCAGCATCAGAGCGAAAATGACGATGCAGTAGGTGGCTGGCACGGAGAGACAAACGCGTGACTCAACTGCTGCGGTCAAAATCATGAAAGTCATGGTCCTTGATTGCCGTCAGTTCACCAAGTGGGGACTTGATTTGATTTGTGGTTGACTAAGAACTAAAAATTTCAGTTGGAAAGTTTTCCCAAAAATACGTATCACTCTGGGAAACCATCTTTACCACGTTTGACCCCAGAACCTGATTAAACGTGTTTCCTGTATAGTCCGGGGGGCCTGAATGGTTCAGGTCCAGGTTTGTGTACCTATGAGAGGGGTCTTGTTGGACATGGAGGGCAGGATTTCGTTGAGGATGAGCAGCAGCACGGAGATGGCCAGCAGCACCGTGACTTTGAAGCCCAGTTTCTCCCCTCGGTAGTCGGAGATGAAGTACGAGGCCAAGTCCAGGATCAGGAAGAAGAGGATCGGCAACAGGAAGTTGATGACATGGAGGAGAGGTCGTCTCTTCATGGTGAGCTACAGGACAGGGTCAAGGGTCAAACACACGATTGACCAAATGGTGGTAATTCATGAAGTATTACTGCTTCATTCTAGTAATGTGCAGTTTTCTAAACTGGAGGCTGAATTCAGAAAATTCAGATCCGTCCAACTCCACCTCAACCAAGACACTTTGCTTAAAAACAGGTTTGCAAATCTCCATCATTTCAAATGTGATACTTCGAAATGCACATTAAAGGACACTGATAGAAACAGATGGTGCTGGAGAGAACCCCCCACCCCCATCCCCACCCCCACCGCCTTACTGATTGTTTTGCTAATTATTCAAGGTTGTTCCTTTAATTTGTCTGCGGCGTACGGTGTAAATAAGCAGAGCCCACTGTCTATCGTCAGAGGTGAGGTTGGCCTGGGAGATGGACAGGTGGAGGAACTCCCACTCCCCCTGGGACTTCATCACTTCCTGGGAATACTGAGTGGCCCGAGACGAGTTGGAGAAGGGGGCGAGACGAATTTCCTCCGCTGCAATGAGAAGACGGGGAGAAAACGTGAGTGCGGGATGGATGGAAACGTGGAGGTTTGAACTTCGCACCCTCCCTCACCGTAGTAAATACCGGAGCCAATGGTGATGTTGCAACTCTGGGTATCAAAGGGGAACTTGTGGACGTCCATCTTGCAGGTGCTGACCACCCTCATTTCGTTTTCGCTAATGACCTTCCCTTTATTTGACACCTGAATGTAGGGGTTCTGGGGGGAGTCATCTTTTTGTGTCCTGGGACGTTGCGCACGCACACGCGCGCACACACACACACACACACACACAGAGTCAGGAGATGTTTGTAGATCATTTAAGCCAAATATTAATATATCCTCTGAGCTGCCGCGTGACTGTGCTCCACCTGCTGGCGCCCGTGTTTGCTCATCACCCCAAGAATAGAAGAACTGTGTTCTGAGAGCAAGTGAGCCGACTGGAAGATAATCGACCTGTTAAATAAACACTGGCAGTAAAGCATCAGCAAATATGAGCAAACTCCAGGACTGAGTTCTGAATGAAGTGACTGAACGCTCGTTTTGCTTTGAGTTACCACAACTACACCAATCAGCTTCTCCACTGTTTTATTAGTCTTTGTTAATCTGAGCCTCTGTGAGTGCAAACAGTTTTCAAAAGACAAAAGCTCCATGACTCAGTGTAACGTGCACATTTGTTGTAATCGGTCAAAAGGCTCGGAATTTCTTGACTTTGGACGAGTATTTTACAGGAATGTTGCTCGCTTGAATTGTTTTAGTGACATGAAAATCCAAACTTGCATCAAAGGTTTAAGTCAGGAGTCACAAATTTGAAAAGAAAAAAAAAAAAGTTAAAACGTGTAAAATTAGTGAGTTTCAGAGGAGCAAACTGGTTGGTTTTCTAATCGAGCAGATGAAGCCAGGCTAGCTGTTTCCCTCTGTTTAGTCTGCATGCTGAGCTCCGTTAAGATGAGGTTGCTGAGCGGCAAACATATCAGTCTCTTCAGGAACAAAGTGAATGTGTGTGTGTGTGTGTGTGTGTGTGTGTGTGTGTGTGTGTGTGTGTGTGCGCGCGCGCGCGTGTGTGTAGACTCACATCTCATAAATGAGGAGATCTGGTTTCCACAGCAAGTATTGAGGAACTGAAATCTGAGAGATCCCGCAAAACTGAGCAGGATCCCACGAGATCCGCTCGTCGTACCACATCTGCAGTCAAGAAATGTAAATTATCAGCCAGTTAACAGACAAAACTTCGTAAAACTAACGTCAGAGTCAAACGTCAAAACAATGCAGCAGTGTTAAACAGCAGCCGGGCTTCAACTCCCGGCTTGTGGAAGCCTCAGTTTGTCATTTCCGTCTTAGCCAACTTGTGTTTCTGCAACCGCAGTTGACCATTTCTGATTTTTGGAGCTGAGGTGAAGCTCCTCTCATCCTGACCGAGCACAGCCGTGGGAGTAAACCCAACCTAGCAGCTGGTCGGCTGGCTGAAGCACACGCCGACAACAAGGGACCACAAGTCCCACCAGGACAAAAGTCAAATGTCCATCGGTCCGGTGAACAAATTAACCATAAACTATCAACAGCTGATGGCGGTATCATATTTACTTTTACGTTCCAACCAGGAAACTTGCCTCATACCGTGACATCACGTGACAAACTGATTTATTTTATCATCCAGTTCACTGTGGTAACAGTTGTAGCAACTTTTAAAGGGGGACTTTCAAGACGGCTACAAGCAAAAGGCAGAAGAACGCCAACTGAGTAGCCCAGTGGCCGGGTTGCACCTGCAGCCTGGGTCCAGTGAACCAGATTAGTCTTCAACATGATGTCTACGCAGCAGGAAAGACTCACAGAATAAGAATTCAATTGCTCTGTGTGGAAAACCTCCCTCGAATGTATGGCAATAAAGACTGGATCGAATGTAGCTGATGGTCTGGTCATCAACAGATGCTGATGGGAAGGTGAATGGCAAACGCTTCTTTGTGTCCTCTTTTACACCAAAAGGAACCATAATTCACAAAATGAACCTCACGCAGCTTTGAAGAAGCTTTGAAATCGCATGAACATGAACGCTGCGACACGTCGATGTGAGAATTTGGGTCGTTTTTTTTTTTTTTTTCTCTCTTCTTTTTCAATCAGATGACATTTCCAGGTGCCTCGGGTCTCACTCACCATCGTCACCCAGAGGTAAGGAATGAAGGTTTGGGTTTTCTCAATCTGTGAGGGCACAAGTCAGAGCTCGTCAGCCTCGCCGATACTGGCAACCATAACTCAAAGTCAACGTGGCACCAGGAAAACCTACCACAGCCAGGATGGCGTAGAGGAAGATGTCCAGCTCCACCAGGGTGGGACGAGTGAAGTCTAGAACGGGCCGCGTCAGTGTAAACATGTCGTTACCTGTGGTCAGGTTCAGGTAGTCCACCACGTCCTGGTAGGTGCACACTTTCTTAAAAGAAGCTCCATCTGAAATCAAGATGTTGTTGTGGGTTTTTCTTAATCAGATTGTATGTAGTTTGCTTAATTTGATGCACTTGAAACTATTTTACTGCGTATCATTTTGCATGGATCGCTGTGTGTTTTGGAATTTATTTTTGTTCTTGATGTGATCTATCTCATCAAATTAAAACCTTAACCCTAAATTTCTCTTCTGCTGGTTTGTTATTGTAAAAAAAAAAAAAAAAAGTTCAATGTCATTCAAGTAAAGCAATCAAGTTTTCCTTGAAAGTATTTGATTCTTTGCTGAAATTTTGTCTTTTCTGCAGAGCTGTAAAATAACAAATACATGTGAAATTCATGCCTGTTTTTGTTTTTTTTAATTTTTGCTTTTTTGGGGGGGATGAAGATTTGATGTTTAGTATCACAGCACATCAGATAAATACAGTAGTGGTTAAAAAGAAATAAATCATCAATACATTGCAGTCTCAGGCAAATTTAACTCTTCGTTTCCTTCTGGTCTCACCTGTTAAGAAGATCAGGACGATGACAAGGAGACGAATCATGACGTCCCATTCGTGTGTGTGTGTGTGTCTGTGTGTCTGTGTGTCGCTGCTGTAGAAGACCAGACTTGCAACCTGAAGCTGGTGAGACTGAACCGCAACAGCTTCTTCTCAAAGTCTGATGTCACTGCCTGAGCCCCTCCCACAGCGAGGCTGTGCTGTAATTGGGTAACAGAGGGAAGAGACGCGTTAATCCGTTTGCTTCTGGAGAAGAATGAGCCTGACTCTGATTGGTTTAGAGGCAGAGTATCATCAATAAAAGAGCAGAAAAGGCAGGTAGGGAGGATTTGTATGTCCGATGGTGAGAGATTGTATAAATTTATATGAGTGGGTGTTGGTCAGCACACACAGTTGCTCAACCCCACTGTAGCGCACGCAGAGCAGCACACAATTCAGTTGGAGTGGAACCTGATCATCAAAATGCGGAAATGACATTATAGACACTGGTGTCCATTTAAACCCACCCCCTCTCATCTCAACCCACTAATTCCCGTCCTCTCTGACAACAGGAAGCTGATTCTTGATTCATGTCAAAAGGACCTCATGTACAACAACTGTGCTCGACGGTTTGATTCATAAAACGAGTTTGTAGTTGAATGGATCAGCTCCTCTGGAGCTGAAACTGGCGGCACGGTGGTGCAGTGGTCAGCACTGTCGCCTCACAGCAAGAAGGTTCTGGGTTGGAGTCCCGGCTCCAGCACAGGATCTTTCTGTGTGAGTCTCCATGTTCTCCCTGTTCCTGCGTGGGTTCTCTCTGGTACTCCAGCTTCCTCCCACAGTCCAAAGACATCAAGAGGGGACCAGGTTAATCCAGACTCTAAATTGACCGTAGGTGTGACTGAGAGAGCCAATGGTTGTCTGTCTCTATGTGTTGGCCCTGCCATGGACTGGTGACCTTTCCAGGATGGGTTAGGTCTCGCCTGTTGACACTGGGATAGGCTCCAGCTCCCCCCCCCCCGCAACACTTAATGAAGGAATAAGCGGAAGACAATGGATGGAGCTGAAACTATCTTTGTTGTTACTTTCTGTCTATGTTCAACCCCCCCTTCCCCTCCCAGCCAGCAAGCAGGGTAGTAAGGGGCTCATATTGGTTAAAAATGATGCGCGATGTGGGCCTTCAGCACGTTTGTCCATGGGGGTTTTATCAACTGAGCTTTAGAAGCAACAGGAACCAAACCAGCATCAGTTGAACTGTGAGTGGTTTGGTTAATGGATAAAAGTCTCCCTTTTACCGTTTTTAATTAATTAATTAATTTTTTACTATTTTCCAAGAGTCAGAATCTAGGAAGTGATTCGGCAAAGGCCGTATTCATGTATCTGGAGACTCTGATGTGATGTAACACAGCAGTATTAGCTTGATGATGGAATGATGCTCTGATTTAGAAAAGAAAGGAGCGGTCATGGGGGGGGGGGGGCTCTGATTGTCTACGAGGAGGCATGAACTCCACTTACTAAGTTGTTTATCCTGCACGTTGAAAACACGCCTCCATTTGTAGGCGGCACAGGTCTCAGGTGTGTCCAGTTATTGGTTGGTAATCTGTGTATTTATGGCCTTGTTTTCATCCTCTTCAGCTTCCCGGGAGTCCAGATGTTGGCCTGATTTATTTGATTTCATTATAAATACTTGACATTTTGACACATTTGGACTTGACAACGTTTGCAAGTACAACTTCCTATGCATCACTCTACTTCTGACTTCTCCGGCAAGCAGCAGAAGATGGATGCAACCATTTGAAAAGTTATTTTTAAAAGTAGACAAATATACGCTTTCCATTCTGTGGTGGGGAAAACGCTGCATACCAAAGATTGAAAAATGAGCTGCAGCTGCAAGGGAAAACATCAGCCCGTGTTAGGAAATATCCCAGAACCCCAGGAACAAACCCTGCAGTCAAACCTGAGACTTTAGTTGCAAAAAACTTTATTGTCTGTTTGATGTTTGACATTTTTCACTCATGATTCTACAAAAGTGGGGTACGCGGTCTTGGACCCATTCCTTTGATATCAACCTGCGCCTGGTGCCGCAGAGCGACTTCACCTACACACCTTGGTCACATGACTTTGCAGCTTGGATATAGTAGTGCAGTACTCTTGACCTCAGCAACAGAACACTAGAAGGATATGGAACCGCTTGAAGTGTGCAGTGATCCATCATCGAGTATCCTACAGGAGGGTGCAGGCTGACCTAGACTAACATGCTTACCCGACTATCGCCTCATGCACCACAATGTTTGTCGTCTAGGAAACAGCTAATAGTGCATTAAATTTTTGTTATTGTCCCTTTTTTTTAATTTGCCGTGTGAGCACGCGTATGCGCACGCGCGCACGTGTGTGTGTGTGTGTGTGTGTGTAAACCTTTACAAATGTTTCACATATTTTCATCCGCGTTCCAATAAACAACACAGTGTTTTGCAACAAATTAAAAACACAGAAAACGTCATTAACAGGTACATTAAAGTGATACAAAAGCCAAAAAAAAAAAAAGAAAAAACAACTAAAAAGTTCACAAATGAGGAGTAAAGGGTTCGTAAGCGTGATAATAACTGGGAATATGAGGATGAACCAAAGTGTTTGTGACCACTTCACGGCGTGAGGGTCGTCTCATCCAACAAAAAAAACAAAAAAAAACAACTCTCCCTTTACAATGGCAACATGAACATGAAATGAAAGAAAAACACATTGTAGTATCAGAAATTGAGAGGCCAGTGCAAACACAGTTTTGTCTTGGACTGCACATGAGCGTCCACCTGCAGGAGTAAAGGAGGGAATATTTATTGCTCGGTGGTGAATTCAAGTTGCACTACAATTAATACTGACATGCTGAGATGGAGCTGCAGGGGCAGGGAAAGGCGGGTAAAAAGAAGGGAGTTCAGTTCCAGTTAAGGTGGCAGCTTACATGTCGCATACATTCCCCATCATCGTCCTACATTCTGTGTGATGTCATTTTTCAGTTCGGTTACGAGTGCGGCGACTTCTCGATTCACATTCAGCAGAGGTGGGAAGTCCATGATGGGAACGAGAGGGGGTGGGGAAAAAAAAAAAAACACGTTAGAGGACGTCAAAAAAAGCTGCATGCGAAGTCGAGACTGGAGATCCAACGAGGAGTCAGCGTTTAGTTGGGAAAGGTGGTCCGGCGTGAGCTGGCGTTCACTAGTGCCCCACCGCTCATTCAAGATACAACAGAGAAGAAGTACATTAGTAATAAATGCGATTGCCGATCACAGAAGCCCCTGACTGTTTTGGCTGGTAATAGAGAAGAGGAGCGGGAAGAAAAGGAGAGGAGCAGCATGTACTTGTCTAAAGAAGAGTGTCACAATACACAACTTTCATTGGTTAGACCTACAGGTAATAAATAATAATGTAGCAGTAGGCTAATCCTTCTCAAGTTAGGTCACAGACAAAAAAAAAAGAAAAGAAAAAAAAGACAAAAGTGCACAGACAACAGAGGTGATGCCCACTCTGTTCCTCTTGCTTCCTCTTTTCACTGAAAAAGAGTTTCAGCGCCAGCGACGACAATCACATTGAAAACGTTTAGACAGGTGGAGGCGGGGTTCCCTGTTCAGCGAGTACAGTATCCAGCGATGCAGCACTGTAGCTGGGTAGGAAGAGCTGATGCTGGGTGTGTGTGTGTGTGTGTGTGTGTGTGTGTGTGTGTGTGTGTGTGTGTGTGTGTACATTGGTGTCAAATGTGAGTGTGTTACACAATGAGTGGTCCGCGGCGAGGATGTTTAGGACTCTGGCCGTCCCTGTTCTCTGCCCCCTGCTCCTCCAGGTTGATATTGCTGGTGGAGGTGTGGTGGGGGTGGGGCTCCAAAACAGGCCTGTAGCCCCCGAGGTACATCAGACCTGAATAAAGGACGACAAGCAGAGGGATGATGCTCATTCTGGTTAACTTTTAATGTGAAAGAGCATCGTCCGATAGATGAACACGCCCTCACTTTCTCGGAAAATACAATTTATGTCAACCCTCTTTAGTGCTTTAGTCTTTCCTCTCATTATGGAGCTAAACTGGATGGCTGACTGCTAATTAGCTTAGCAGAAATGAACACTAGCAGTGGGCAAGTAGAGAAGTCATTTCAAAGAAGCCATCCATCCATACAGCAATCCATTTTCTACCACTTATCCTGTTGAAGGTTGTGGGGGGTGGAGCCTATCCCAGCAGCCGTCAGGCGAGAGGCAGCGTTCACCCTGGACGGGTCACCAGTTCATCACAGGGCCAACACATAGAGACAGACAACCATTCACACCCACAGCCTCACCTACGGTCAATTTAGAGTATCAATCAGCCTCGTCCTCTCTTGATGTCTTTGGACTGTGGGAGGAAGCTGGAGTACCAGAGAGAACCCACGCAGGAACAGGGAGAACATGGAGACTCCACACAGAAAGATCCTGTGCTGGAGCTGGGGCTGGAACCCAGAACCTTCTTGCTGTGAGGCGACAGTGCTGACCACTGCACCACCGTGCCTCATTTAAAAAAGTCATTCCATACAATTTTCATCAATGTTACGCACAAACCAAGCTCTTTTGATACAGGCAGTGTTTTGGAGAAAAGTGTATTTGATGACTTTTGAGTTTGCCTCTTCACTGCTAGCGTTCATTGCAGTTAAGCTAACTCGCATCGCCAGGGGTTTGGAGCTCCGTGATGACGGATCGATCTGTTTGTCTGTCTCTAAAAATGAAAGACAATAAGTGTAGCTCCCAAAAAGTTTGCATGTTTCTTTAAGAATTGTTAGGCGTCTTTGTAAATTACAAATATTTGACTTCCAGTCTAAATTCACACAGCAGCTAGTGGAGGAAACATGGACGCCCCAAGTTGTGCATCGGGTTTTTATTTCCTATCAGGTGCAAATCAGCTGAATGGAAATCTAAACTGCAACACAGCAGCGTATGAAGTGCAAATTCGTTGACTTTTTTATTTAAATAGGTTTTTTTTTTTTGCTCTTCAGCGTCCTATGGATTGACGCACCAAGGGTGGTCAAAACACTGGTTACAAAATAAATACCTACTTGAATCATTTTGTGTCAGAATCTCTGGAGGACACATCAAGAAGCAGAAACAAGACAGCCGGGTTGATGGCTAATTCATTAGTCTAAGCAACAGAAAACTCACTGGTTTTTGCCGAAATTTGCAGCTTCTTAATTATCTGGAAAATGGCGCTGTGGGCTTAAAAAAAAAAAAAAAAAACACCAAAAAAACCCCAACAATTTTCCATGAACCATTAAAATGACAACACATTTCCAAGACTAATCATAGTTCGTTCGTTAATTTTGAATTTCTTATTTAATCCCGAGCTCCGCCAGGCCATTTTCTTCCTTAAAACTCAATGAATCGAGTTTGGTCTTTAAGGGAAGTAAACTAAGACTGCAGTTTAAACCGAGAACCTGACTGATTTCATCAAAAGGAACATCGATCCATCGATTAAAAAAAAACAACCTGTTGTAACTCAATTTAACTCCCTGACTGAACAGTCAAAGTAATTCATTGCTAAGACGACGCACATGATGTCACCCTGGCGGTTTGTGCAGTCGAACCTGACAGGGACAGTCAATAAGAACCGGACATAAGACAACTTAACGGTTAACGATGGGAAAAAAAATGAATTCACACTCTGCAAAGCACGACAGCAGGTTGAAGAGGAAATCATTCTGAGCTGTGAAAGGACATCAGATTCATGATTGATAAGAAGCAGATTTTTTTTTGACAAACGTATTTGTTTTAGACCAAAGTGTGCGAGCTGACTCACGCCACGCAGCGAACGCGACCAAGGAAAGTGAGTCTGATGTGCATTAAAGGATGAAAAAAAACAAAAACAACAATAACAACAAAAACACAAAGTGCGAGCCTTGTGTCTGATCTAGCATCTGGCCTTTAGCACTCCATACCTAGTCCTCAATATGCACTGGGCACGACTCCTCATCTGTCCATCCGAAAGGAGGCGAAAAAGGGAAAGAGAGAAAGGAGGTGGAGAAGGGAAAAAAAGAGGGAGAACGTCCAGGAAAAGACAGCAGAGGACGTGATGGGGGAGAAAAAGGGGGGAGAGAAACGGAGAGATAACAGAACACTTTTACGACACACAGAGAGAAAACACATCACAACATCCACCCTAAAGGACCAAGGGGGTGACGTGGGTTCAGGGGAATGTGGGGGGGGGGGGTGATGCAGAGCGAGAGGTTTTAAAGGA
>NC_141342.1:17634090-17756590 GCF_037954235.1 Aulostomus chinensis | reverse complement strand
CATCACTGACTGGGCCAGGCTGCTGCTCACTGGGTCTGGCAGACAGACGGAGACATACATCACGGTCCGACTCGGGGTCGGAGGATTCTGTTTGGTGCTTGCCAGGTGAGACAGACGTCTACCATTCTGAGCGCTGGCTACCACTAGCAAAAGATCAATAACTGTGCATTAAGAACACCGAGCAAAGCGCCTTGAGCAGCATATTTAAACATCATTGCTTCGTCTTTTTAAACCCTTTTGATGCCAAAGAAGACGTCAATTCCTGTCTTCTGCAGCCACACCTCTGTTTCCTTAAAACCTTGAATTTGCAGATTTGTGTTGTCTTGTAAAACCACTTTGTTCCTCGAGAAGTGACAGTGTCACAGCAGCATGAAAGAACTACGCCTTTGAGTTGCACCCCTCCAGGTCCTGTCCCCCAGTGGTGCAGGCAAATTAAGATAAGACAGGAGCTGTGAAACTCGATTCTGCTGCAGTCGTGTCATTCGTTTAGTCACGAACCAACACTTGTAATCACAGAGGAGCGTTGGAATATAAATCAACGGGTAAAGTCGGAGATGCACACACACAGCTCACGCTAAATAACTTTGCTTTTTATTTGTAATATTGCCGGACTTTTGAACAATTTTCAAAAAATGTGCCACCCCCCTACTGATACAGAGTCTGTGTACAAATTAAGAGGCACTTAAAACTCCAACGATCAGGTGATTTTAGCTATCGTTTTCTGCATGTAAAGAAAAACTGTAACTCAAAAACCTTCTACATGACTTTCCCCAGATTTCTAGCAGCGACTCAAGAGGGGGAGCTTAGCTATTCAATCATTAACTCTGGGGAAGAGAATAAACTTGTTTCACGTTCTCATTCAGTGAGCATTTCTTTCCAGCTGAATTAACAGTCCCTCTCTTCCTCTCCTGCACCAAAAAGCCATGCAGAAGACTTCAGATAAATCTCATCCAGTGTAAAATGCTGAGGTGGCACAGAGTTCTAATTTATTTATGTTAAAATGCTCTAGGAAGTGCACTGAACCCTTTGCTTTTAGCATTTTGGAAACATTTCAGAGAATAAAACTTTGAGGAAAAAGTTTCTGTTTTTTTTCCCAAAGGGAAACCTCTGCTGCATTGTGAAATTGGGACGCTTCATGTGTTTCGTTGTGTTGTTGGAGTGTTGGAGTGCTAAAATTGTCCCAGATTTCTGATTTTGTGTCACATAATTCAGATAAACGAATCCCAACAGGTAGATCTGGGCTTTGTCTGTTAGTATTAGAGGTGATTTTGGTGACAAGTTACCTCAATGAAGGGTCTCACAAACACAGCTGTACACTGTGTGTGTGTGTGTGTGTGTGTGTGTGTGTGTGTGTGTGTGTGTGTACCTTCAGGGGAGGTGATGGTGGAGGAGAGTGGCGTTCCGGTGCAGGATGACTGGTCGATGGCTCCAGATGAAGATAGAGTCAAATTTTCACTATCTGGAGTGACTCCACACTGTAAGAAACACAACAAGTCACAACAAAAACACAACACACACACACACACACACACACACACACACACACACCACTGACAGTTGACACACACCTCCTGCTGATCCACTGCAAGTTTGTGGCGACAGGCCTCTATTTCACTACAGGACTTCTCATCTTCCTCCTCAGGAAGCACAGAGGAATTCTGGGAAAGTGACCTAAATGAAACAACAGGAAAAAAAATAAATAACAGAAATGGATTCAATATGGAATTAAAAACACTGAAACAACACTGAGAGCGAGACTAAAAGACCGATATGATGTACAGAGAGCGTGATTATAGGTCATTGTCATTGCGCTTTGGCTTATAAAACTATCAATTTGAGTGTATCTTTACTTTGAGGAATTTATGGATGGAACCAGCCTCTTATCTGCATACCACCTCTCTCTTCTCTCAGCTCTGGGCGCCACACGAGAACCAACACAGAACCAAATCTGGATTCATGGGGATTTGAAACCCAAGTGAAAATCACATTTTATATCAATTGGTTTATTTAAAAATGTGTTTTGTTTCCAATAACCTAGAAATATCTCGTCGTTGTTGATTGCCTTTGCCATGAGTGCCGGTCACAGTGACGCTGATCTCTGACCACCGAAACGGTTTCAGTTCATCCTCCACTCAAGCAGTTCCCTCAAGCTTGTGCCCACGTGTGAGGTGACAGTGACCCTCATCAAAACCTTCTCAGTTCAGCCGTGAGTCCCTGTGGACATTTGAGACCAATTTGAAGCAATTCCCCAACTCGAAAATGTGACGCATGGATGCACAGATGGACTGACAAACAACCAAACACATACATCAAATGCCTGCTGGGTACCCGTGGAACGAACATTTATTGTCACTAAAACTTGGAGGTGTGACAGACGGACTCACTTGGATCCACTCTTCTTGAGTTTGAGTCCCTGACTAGAGTTGGAGTGGTCGAGAGGAGAGAGCGAGCGGGCGGCTGCTGGATGGGGTTCACTACTGTAGGGAGGCAGTGCTCCAGTCACATGACTGGGGCCAGAGTGAAGAGGAGGAGCCACTGACGACGTGTTCAAAGGGCCGTTCAACGCTTCCAGGAGAGACACCGCCTCGTAGCCTGGAGGGATGTGCTCCGACGCCTGCAAACAAGCACGCGCTGAGTAAGTGAGTCTACAGAGACATGTTGGATTTGTATGTTTTCGTCAGGTCAGTACCGAATGTTCCTCTGAGTCTGACGTCTGCGAAGTGATGACAGGGTTAAAGCTGGTAGGCGATAAAGGACTGAGTTTCTTCCTCATGGCACGGATCTGCAGCAGAGCTCGGAACGCTGCAATAAGAACAAGTCCATAACCAAAGGAAGGAGAATGAGTTAAAGAGACTTTGGATTTGCTCGCACAGAAGGAACTCTACATATGAGGATTAATTCAATTAATTAAAAAGAGATTTCAGTCCCCTTTGATTTGTCCGTAGGATGACAGGCCAATTTGGGCTTGAAAAATAAAACTCTTTCCAGATGGAATTAGACAGAGAATTGAAAGAGTATTAAAGGGGGATTTCATTTTTCAACCTGGATCTTCTTTTCCTGACTTTTTTTGTCTGAGTGAGGGAAAGAATTAACCTTTTTTTTTTTTAATCGCGCCTGTATGGAGCAAAGGCAGAACCGCCAGCAGCCCCAGAGAATCCCACAGTGGAATCAAATGGGGCAACTGGCGACAGTCAAAATGTACAATTAGACTATAGAGCGCTGAAAATATCAGGAAAAACAGAGTCCTGGCTGAGAATAAACAGATTCCCATCTAATGGTGGTGAGAGCACTGTCACCAGTTGAAAGTCTGTCTGAAAACGTCTTTTCAAGTCTCTGAACATGGACACCGACTCCTCGTATTTGACGGGAACTCACGCAGTCTGCAGATGGGGCAGCAGTTGGCCTGGTAGCGCAGCGTGTCGGCGCAGGCGTTACAGAGACACAGGTGTCTGCACGGCAGGATGAGTGTGTCACGCACATCTGACAAACACACCACACACTCGGCGCTGTTGTCACTGATCTCGTCGTCGGCAACCTGGAGACGGGGAAAAAAAAAACAGAATTTTTTTTAGCAATGGAGTCTGCTGCAGAGACGGTTCTACTGATTTCCTTTACTTCAAAGTCACGTCATTTCTGATGGGCTCAAAGAGGAGAGGCACCATCTCATGTGCCGTTTCATATTTACCTTTGATTCTTGGCTGTTGTATTTGTTCTCTATTCCATAGATCTCCTGCAGCAGATAACTCACTCCATCCACCTGGGAAATGGAACATATTGAAGAATAAAGGCAGCGGGTCTCGTGGGCACCGGTGTGATTTTTCAAGAGGGAAAATGAAGCTTTGGTCTATTCGGAGGCGTAAAAAATGTTCAACAAAAGGAGGAAGGAAGGGAGGGAGGGGGGAGAGAGGAAAATCAGGTGTTCTCACCACTTGTTTCTGCTTCAGAGGCTTCACGCAGTAACTCCCGTCCATGTGCTGCCGCGGAAAGCAACAGCTGGATATTAATGCTACATAATTCATCGCTCTTGTATAAATACTGTATACAAAGGCTTGAGCGCTCCAGGGAGAGATGAGAAAGAATCAACGGCAGAACACTTTGTTACAAAAACACTTTTTTTTTTGAGATACGTAATTATCTGCTCTGACGCTACGAAGTGTAAAATCTTGATGAAACGCTAAAATGCATTGCATCGATCATATGTGGCTAATAATAGTATGTGATTTATATTGAACTTCTTTAGCATAGCACTGGTCTTTCACTGCGTCGTTTCTGTGGGTTTTTTTTAATGGTTTTTGCCCCTCGGTCTTGAGGAACAGTCTGGATCCACTGTGTTTGAATTTTATATGAAAATGGATGGAATGAAAAATGAACCTGGAACTTTATATACGTCGATGAAATTCTGTCCGTTAATGGTTGTACGGGACACAGTTTACTGAGCTGACCGCTTCGGCACATCCACAAAACTAATGATAGTTCTCCGATTACACTGCTGCAAAAATATCCCGTGAAAGCTTTAGTCACCACCTAAAAATACGCACGAAATCAACTGTACTGTTGATTCCCACTCAAGCTTTCATGGTGCAAATGAGAGTCATAATCCTCGTTCACATAAACAACAGCACTGAAATGATTACATTATAGTAATTATTTAAGTCAACGCAACGGAGAATAATTGTGAATTACTCGTGTGTATACTGCACGTATGCCAACATTCTTTCCCTCAAGTTGTCTTAAATATTAAAAAGCATTTAAATGTATACTCATTCCTACTTTTTTTGGGGGGTACTTTCATGAGTGTTTCTCTATGTGTTTGCTGCACATTCTAGAGATAATTCTAATTTTTTTTCATTTCTTACATATGAGGGAATAAATCCATTTTGAAAAGTGTCAAATGTGCAGCTTTTCTCCGTTCTTTGTCACTATTATTTGCACATCTCTTGGTTTTGTTCACATTTTTAATTATTTTCTGACAAATGATCCAGTCTATTAATCGATCCGTGACAGACTTAGTAGTTATACGCGGTTTTCTTCCTTTAGCAACGACGCACAAGTCCTGATCCTTCTCTGCCGTACTCACGAGCAACCGCTCACTGATTCTTTCTTCTTACCTTCTCAAATGTGGCCAGCAGTATGTGAGAGTGGCCCAGGTGTTCTGTGAGTAGAAGACAATGGATGCAGCTTTACTTAACATTCCGCAGCTCTGCTTTCATGCTTTCACATCAGACCGACCTTGCGATAAAAGTCTCTCACCTTCACCCTCGTCAACGACAGCCTGCACCACCATGGGGAAAATCTCCTTGTCCATATCAAACAGCAGCTGAGCGGAGAGAGACGGATGACAGTGGATATCTATTTGTTCTGTTTCTACATTGGTTTCTTACTGCGCTGGAGTCAACGGGCAGATGGCGTACCTCGTCGTCAGCCCACTCGCTGAGGTTGACGGTGTGCGAGGGCAGACAGAACTGCTGGCACACTCCTCTCTTGAAGTGCACCGTCTCAGACTGGAGCGAGCTGTCCTGAGGCAGGTACCTGCAGGGGCCGGCGCAAACACAACAGATTATTGAGATCTGACCACACCTGCTGCAATTTGACAAGCAGAGGGAGTTTGTGTACTTCGTTACCGCCGCTTAGATATCAGGTGGTACTAGTGAACGAAAGAGGAAGAATATCAAGCAAAAATTCTTATAGGCGAGATAATATTACACTTTTTGTATCCCACACCTGCCGGCGTCTCTGTAAACGATGGGAAGTTATTTCTAAAATGATGACTAAGGTAGCAGATGTCCCTCTTTAATGTTTGCCAAAGACATTTTTCTCGAGGGCCTCACGACTGATGAAGACTGCGCAACTAATCAAAATATCATCAAAATAACAATATGGTCCACGGCATGGAGGGCGCTATCGTGGGTATAAAACTTTTTTTTTAAAATAAATAAATATTGTTACGCTGTTGCAGAGATGTCCTGCCTACAAGTGGTATTCTACAGACTTCAGAAAACATCTTTGTTTGCTCCACTATTGATTCCTGTGTGGGTAACAGCGTTCTGAAGGTTCTACAATCCCTGGCACTATTTTTGTGATACCACGGGGACATATAAGTCCTTGTTGTTAAAAGCCAGCTGCCCTCTGTGGTTTCATGACAGCAGGAACACTGAGAGCCATATTTAAGTGAACTTAACAACAAAGCACATTGCCTTAGGGGGGCGTGTCCAGCCCAGTGATGCATGGTCTGGGCAGGACGTTCAGTGCAAGAAACAAAAGGGTTCTCATTAGTCTAAATGAACTGTGGGTGCATTTTGGGCGTAACAATAATGTAACTAATCACAGTGTCACTGGCAGTTCCCTTTGAGAGCCAGGTTTGCCTGCACCTTCATGTATTGTTATCTAAACTGTGACCCTGGCAACTTTGAGAGACAAACCCTGTCTTGCTCGTCCGTCCAGAAAAAAAATTTCCTCCATTCTCAATGTTTTTCTGTTCTATGAATTGAAAATTTCCTCATTTGGTGGAAGGATATGAGGCCAATTTGGGTGACAGAAACTAGACAAGTAATGCAATAACATATTGCAAATCTGCAACCTTGATTTGAGAGCAGACATTCATTTCTTCATCATAACTTACACTGGCACGCCGTTGTGAAACTCTTCTATGGCCTGGTAGTAGATGGTGATGGCCACCTGTGTGTCGGCATCAAAGGTGAACTCCACGTTGTAGCAGGCCCTGTTCTTACCTGTCGCCTCATCACCTGGCAGCTTTAGGTCCTCACTGCATCTACAGATGGTGGAGCGAGAGAGACATACAACAGGATTTTGTCTTTTTGTCTCTGATTCAAATGATTTAACGCCATCCCTTAAGCTAGCTGTGGTGGCTCGTTCCTTAAATATTGCTCTGTGGACATACATCAGAAAACAATGAGAGGTCATGGGTTTGTCAAGGTCGTACCGTACAAGCCGCAGCGTGTCCTTACGGATATTTATAAGGCTTCGTAACGTCTTTACTGGTTCCTGAGGTGGAGGGGCTGCGTATGGGAACTGAAAGCAAAAACAAACAAACAAAAAACATATTATAGACGTAAAATACATGCTACGACACAGAAGAGCAGCAGCATTCAACCTCCCTCAACCGCCACGACATTCCTCTCATTACCACAGAGAATTGAAGGCTCCACGATGGACGCGGCTGCTCCTAGTTTAACCTTTAGCCAGACGGGTTTGCATTGGTCAGCACAGACCTCGCTGGTGCTGACGAGTGCTGAGCTAGAGCGAAAAAATCTGCTCAGACTGTGTCTTTCCGGGGGACAAGGCTGACACTTCAGACGGTGTTGGGCATATTTATGCACACACAGGGACCACAAAAGTGTAAAGCAGCTCAGGGTCAAACAGTGTGTGTCTTTATTTCAAGTTGGATCAGACAGCAGTTTTACTGAGTGAGGAGGATAAGGATCTGAAATATCTGCTTTTTTTTCTCAATGACTTCCTCCTGTGACCGACCCTTCCTCTTGAATCAAACATTGCAAAGCCACACACGAGTAGAAGAAGTGAGGGAAGTTAAGCAACTCCCATTGTCATTTTCTCAGCCGTTCACAAGCCCGTTGAACACAGCGCTCCATGTGGTATTTTTTGCGTATGAAAACTTCGTGGCAACATGTTGCCATGCAGAAGATGAACAGAACTGTTTGTCTGACTGATTCAAGGAGATGCAATTTAGACATAACAGTGTTAAAAATGGTACATTCCCATATGCGGAAACGGATGGTTTGACAGGTATGTCTGAATTTCCAAGCAGTTCAACCCACAGCATTATTTTGAAAAAAATTCTTCAAAAAGTGGGCAAGATGCTGCAATTAAAGTGACATTTAATGAGGTGGGATTGAAAACTTCACCTACTGAATCCTTTGAAGCGGACGTTAGTTTATTAATTCAGTCCTAAGGACGTGCACTCACATGCCTACATCCCAAAATACCATTTTTCCCCCCAAAAATCTGACAGTGAGTTCACATGAGACAAAAAGGGACAAAGAGCTGCGATCACTGATTCCCGAAGCTCTTCCAGCTCCTCCAGTCATGTGACTGAAACAGGCTGTGGAGCTGGTCGGGTAGCGGAGGTGGGCACAGGATGAAGAAGTGACAGCTAAATCTGTCCAACGCTGGAGCAAAATGTACTGTAAGAGAGCCTGGGGGCAGTTAGTGAATGTTCAAATTTAGCAAACGAAACAGTGAGCGTCCAATATTGATCAGAGGAGCAACAGAGCCATTAGCCCCTTTTATACAAAGACTCCATGTTTGGATTGAGCTGTTCCACCATGTCTCTCTACCTTCTCTCAGCCGAGAAATGATGGGTATCCCTTAGTTCTGTCTCCATGCACGCTGATAGAGATGGCAAACTACAGCAGCAGCGTTATATTCCAAGCTTTTTTTGGGTAAATCAACTCATTTACCATCCACACCAGAGCCAGACGAGAAGATAGATCCCCTCCTCTCCTCTGTACGTGCATTACAAAGCTGCAACCCGCAGAGGCCACTGCTAGTTAGCTTAGCGCAATGAATGGTAGTGGATGGCAAGTGTTAGCATACCTCATTCAGTCTTTGCCCGTATGACTACTAACTAGGGTCGTGCACAACATTTGTTATAAAGTAAAATTTAAAATCATGAAATACTGCAATTATATATATGCATAATGTACATGGTAATTCCTTGACAGGGTGCAGTGATTTGACACAGCACTTCAAGACTTCAGTCAACGAAACAAAACATTTGTTGACGTCAAAAAAGGTGACCGCTACGCCAAATTTGTAAGAGAGGATGAGGATGGCTATTTCTAGACAAACCAAAATTCTGGATCTGATCTGTCTGAGCTAGAGCACAGGGGAGGAACATCAGGTTTTACAAAGGTAGGCTAACTTGCCCATACATTACCATTCAATGTGCTAAGCTAACTAGCTGTTCATCTCTTTGAGTCTCAGCTCGTCACTGCACACACAGAGGAGAGGAAGGTGTGCATCTTCTTGTCTGGCTCTGGGGAGTACAGCAACTAAAAATATCTCCCCAAAAGTTGGTGAGTACCTTTAAAAGTCTGAGTATAAGGAGTTTGTTAGAGTACAATTCATTGAGTCCGTGGACGAGAGGTGGTTAGTGACAAAAGCTGGCTCAGGTACGTCACCTGCCACCAGACAGGCCAAGATCAGAAGTCAATATTCATGATTTCAAAAAGAAGAGGGCAGTTGCTCAGCATATTTATGGAACAATATGAAGAATTCAAATGTTTTGCTCTCTAAAATGTCATGATTTGGCCCTGAATCAATCAAAAGCAGTTCTGTACAGTGGCTTTTCGGTGGTTTGGGGGTTGAGTTACTCTTTAAACTCGACCCAGGCTGCGGTTCACATCTCAGCACTCTTTTGTTGTGTATTTGAAGCATAAAAATTGCTGACAACGCGAGAGGACAGCCAAGGTAGCTTGAGGATCTCTAGGGGGCGGCAGGGGGGCGGGGGCATGCAGGAAGTGGTCAGATACCTCCACTACAACCCCTCATCTGTGTGTGTTTGTGTGGCTGTGAATGGCACCATATTCAGTACTATTAAACATCTGGGCTCAGCAGGAGTCACGCCTGTAAACCACACAAACAAACACACACGGGGTAACAGATGCTGAAAGGAGCCATTCATTAGGAAAATCACGGGCAACAGTGTAGGTCTTGTAACATCTTAGAGATCACGAAGCATCGCAGCAGAGACACTGGAACACTCTGTGCTTCCTCACACAGTAAACTGTAAAGCTATAACTGTAAAGCTTATTTTTTCCCTTTTTCAATATTTAATTAAGAATATTTAATCATTTTTTAATTATACACAAGGTCTCTTTTAAAGCAGATGTTTAAAAACTGAATTTCAAAAATCAATTTAGGATATACCAGGGCTTCTGGGAAGAGTTATTGAAAAACGTCTAAAAATAGCTCATCCATTATGATATTTGTCGAGCGGTGCTGGAGACCAAGAGCACAGCAGGCTTGGCTTTATGATTCCGCAGCACCATCTGTTTAGAAACCACCATTATTATATAATGCTGGGAAAGCTTCAAACACACATTTTAAGAGAGAGAGAGAGAGAGAGAGAGAGAGAGAGAGAGAGAGAGAAAAAAAAACTCCATTACCAGTTGAATTCTGATCCCACAGGAGGATTATAAACACCCACATAATCGGGAGAAAAACTGCACTCCTAATTTTAGCCCTGGTCTAGACAGTAGCAGCAATACGACTGAGATTAGTGCAGAAGGATGAAAGTGGCTTCACCTCCAACACTCTCTAAGACTTCCTCCAAACTGTTTCTTCTGTCTGCGTGAAATTCTCCCTTTCTCTGCGGACACGAGGTTCTTAATATGTGCCGCTCTCAGCCGTTTAACCTTCAGCTTCACGGTTAGGATGAGTGAACCCTCCGGGGGGAAGCATTTCTCTGAATTTCATTTCTTACTCACTTAATCTTAATTAATGAAAACGTCTCGGCACATTTTTATTTCAGTTCAAATTCATATATCATAGCCAAGCGTTTGACTGGCATGCCTGTATCACGCAGGGTAGACTGGCCCCATCGCTGGCTCCAGCTCAGTGCTGAGAACAACGCAGGATGAAAAACCACAATAAAAAGTGTTTCAATAAGAACTTGAGATAAAGAACATGTCACACTGTCGGAGATGAAAATGAAACGCCCAAAATATCAGAGAAGCGGCCAAATCAGCTGATCTGAACTGGCCTTAAGTCTCCCACAGCAGTTAGAGGTTGCCATGGTGATGCTAACTGCTTAGTGAGTGCTGACGGCGGAGAGACACCTCTTGATCTGTGGCTCAAAGACTGTAACTGCTACCAGATTGCTTTTTTTTATGTAACGAGACACTCGGATGAATTCAGTGATATAAATGATAACTACGGGTGTGGGGGGGGGGGGATCGGTATCTTATGGTGGTTTATTTTTTCCAGCTGTTTTCACTCAGGATGACTTACCGCCACTGGCCTGGTCCCAAGGAAGTTAAGGTCTGTGTTTTCTCCAAACAGGTAACCCTCTGGGTGGGTGGAGTCAAACTTCTCTCCACCCATGATGAAATGACTGGCGAAGTAACTCCCTGCACACAGAGAAACTCACTTTTAAAAACAAAGGAAATGCGTCACACCACCGGGGATAAGACTGTTTAACCGCGAGCGCCATCTGCTTTTAAAATCTGAATTGAATTTTCATTTAATAAGTTGTTGCTTCATTTGTTGTCGGGGAAAAAAAAAGAAGAAGTTCATTTGCTATTGCAATGAAAACTCAAAACGATACATTTCTGGGACTTCAACAACCTAAAATTCCATTGGCGGCATCCTGAGCAAAGACGGAATTAACCAGAAGGCGCTGCACTACACCATGAAGAACTGATCAACTCATGGAGGGTCGTTTATCCCGCCTTAGATATTTTCAGCAGCATTGCTTTCAATAATTGGATAAGAGAGAGAAAACATGTTCAATAAGGGGGGGGGGGGGGAATGCTATTTTTTCTCACGTTGCAACCACTTCTCCATCTGGCACTTTGCTGCCATAAAACATTTACATCTCCCTTTAATATTTGAACCATTTAGCCGGCGCTGCCATCCGCAGAGACCGAAAAAAAAGATCTCCGAATGCTTGATCTCTGACATCACAAGCAAGTTATCAGATGCAGAGGGTATCCTTGTGAAGACGGAGCGGGATAGATGTCGGGAGGCAAATACAGGGTTGAGACTTTTGTAAGAGGACAAATGAAACCCCGGAGAGGTCGAGGTCGTCCACCTGTTTACTATGACTGCGCACACCTTTTAATCACAAGGCGGGATAACACCGCGAGGCTCTAATAGCAGGTCACAATCTTTAAACACAGGTTGGTCACGCGTGGGCTGGGAGGACGGCATCAGAAACCTGAATCAGACTTGTTTTTAAAAGCCGCTAAACTAAAAACAACAGAATTCCTCCGCCTTCATCACCTGACGTACAGCAGGTCGGACAGGCCGGCTGGTCTGGCTTGGTCACCAGATCCCACAGACAGGAACTGGGGCTGACAGATCGGTTTCAGCAGCGGCTGCCATCCCCAACTTCTTCCCATCCCAACACCACCAACACCCCAGCAGGCTGCAACCAGGACAAATTCATACAGCCCGGGACTAATCCAGGCCAAGTGTGGTACGAGACGAACAACTCTTCATCCCTGCCAACATCAGATCACGATAAATTTCAAATATGATCGTGGTATCAGCAAATGGCAGCCCACAAGGGTGAAATTATATTCCCAGATTGAGTTTTGAGATCTCATTTTGTGCGATGAGTTTCTGTCATTGCTGGCAACCGAAGAGGGAAGCAATCGCAATATTTCTCCACCTCACGACGTGACATTGGATCGCAGCTAAACCCTGGTAGGGAGCTGAAAACAATGTTGTGATCAAAGAATGTCACAAGAACAAGACAGATTCCAAACACACACACATGTGCGCGCACGCACACACACACACACACACACACACACACACACACACACACGCGCACGCACAGAGGTCAGGTTGAGATCCAAAGGGCAGTCAGGTGAACTTGGTGTGAGATATCAGGGTTGGGTCTAGTTTGTGTTTCAATATTACAAATATTTAACAATCTTTCTTACATGAAACTGAATAAACAAAATGCCATACGAGTTAAACTTTTTCCAATGTTAAAAAAAAAAAAAAAAAAAACGGTGAAAAGCACTCAGTCACGTATTTAACCAAGAATGACTGAGGCAATAACAAGAGCCTGACCAATACGTCGCTGTGGCCGCCTATCACTAATATTTCTGCATCTGCGCTGAAATAAAACTTCTTCTTTTTCTTTTGTTGCAGACCTTTTTTAAGAAAAAGATGCTCGGGGTAATTTACAACCATGAAATTCCCCGTAAAATTGATTGTTTCAGTGCTCTGCTGCGATTTGGAAGAATAAAGTTGATTTTTAAATTGTAAAATGACTACATTTGAGGGCTCGTTTCAAAAAGAAAATATAGGTTTATTTATCCGTTTTTGAATTTGTTTTATTCTAACATTGGTACCAGCATCAGTCCTAAGAGTCCAACATTGATCAAACCTTGAATACAGCAAATGAAGTGAATCAGATGATTGTGTTGATCGTTTAACTGAGAATTATCCGGCCTCCACCTCATAGTTTTTGTAAAGTGTTTGATGACTAAATCAAAAATGATCAAATACATGTTTTTTGTTGATGTTGGAATTTTCTTAATCCCCAATATCAGCATCTGAATGGGCCTCCAAAAACTCTGTATCAGTCCAGCTCAGGAAATAACCACCAATCAGTAAATAGGACTGAAGCTGGTACCATCTGTGCCACATGGGTTTAAATGGTCAAAGAGGTTTTTAGGGGGGGGGGGGGGGGGGCGCAACAAAAATAATCACCCATTTTGATAATTAATCGATTAATTATTCAGCAAAAGTTAATTCACAGTTCGCTTCTGAAATGAGAATTTCATTTAACCAGAATAGACGGACAAGACCAGCAGGTCAAGGACCGTGAGACCATCACGCCTCACTGCTTTCAGCTGCAAAATTAACAGGTTGCTTAAAAATGAGAACAACTGCTGCAGTCTTGCTCTAACTTCCCCAGGCCGTTCTTGACTTCCGTAGCTGTCGGCTGGTGATGGGGATGTTGGTCTTTGTATTGCCATCCTCCTGAGCGCCACCGTGACTTATTAATTTTACAGGCAGACTGAGGCAGTCATGATGCCACCAGAACAGATGCACTGAGACCGCTTAACATGGCGAAACAATCCCAGCCTTCGATAAACAGACACAAATATGAGGTTTGGAAATTCAGTTTGTCCCTCCATGGCCTACCCAACAACGCTGTGCTGTGAGAGGGGAAAATATCATTTAAAAAGAAAAAGAAAAACAAGAGGAGATGTATATTATGACCCTGTTATGTTGAATTTCTGAACAATAGCAGAGCATGGACCCCTTCTGTGTGTGTGTGTGTGTGTGTGTGTGTGTGTGTGTGTGTGTGTGTGTGTGTGTGTGTGTCTCCACAGGTTACAGGCTGAGATGCCCTGCAGGCCTGTCAGCAGAGAAGGTGCAACGCTTCCACGCTGATGTCCGCGGTACTTTCCAGTTTTAGCACAAAACAAATCATCTGCAATGAGCCCTGAGGCGTGCAGCCATTACCCACCGCCCTTAGTCTGACCTGTTGTCGGTGACTTACCAGATTTCGGTGGATAACGGTACACCGAATTGGACGGAATGTCCACTTCTTCCACGCCTATATTCTGTCTGCTTGTGAAAGCTCCCATTTCCAGTCAAATAAAGACCATACGGGCATAACACTTCAGGCTGGCTTTGGTCGCGTCGGCGCTTTATTTCTTATCATTTAATCCAGTTCGCGCTGCCCTGTCCATTTCTATCGGGTCCAAGCCCTGCTGCGAATGTGACCGTCCCGGGGATTAGTAGTTGTTCTCTGGCTGTTTATCCCTCCCCGGTCAACAGTGCAGCTCGTTTTGTGGCAGAAAGTAGCCGTAGCAGTCCCTTTAACACCCGAGGAGCGCTCTCACTGTGCGCCACAGCCGCAATCCTCCGAGCCGTCCTTTACTTTACGCTGAGGTGGAAAACAGCGATGTGCTCGTCGTCACAGCCGCCGGCTCCTTCTATCATGGCCATGTATCCCCCCCTCCCCACCCCCCTCTCGGTGCTTGTCGTTGTCGGATCCTGTCAAAGAGGTCTGTGGCTCCCCATGACGTCAACCAGCCACAAATCCGGACCGTGGTGAGTTTTTTTTTTTTTTTTTTTTTTTTGCGCAGTCCTCTTCTCTCCAGCTAGCAGCTACCGAGCCGCTTCATGACGTGACCTCCCCTACGACAGACGCGTGGTCGGCGGTGACTGCAGTGCAGAGAGGACGGCTGTGGGTTGGAGTACACCCCGAGACCAAGCCTCAGTGCCCCCCTGGTGGAAATGCCAGTAAAAGCTCGACAATGGAGGTGCTAGCTTGCTGAGAAATAAAGAAGCCTTTTCTTGCAACAAGTATGAGCTTATAAACTAAACTGGGAGTCACTCAAGGACTCAGAAAGAGAAAATTAAGAGGATTGTAGTGACTTAACTACGAAAACCAACTGTTAGTTTCTTAGAGTATGTGGCTGGAGTGATAGTTTTTACAATGTAGGGGTCCGGGTTGGGGCCAATGGGGGCCCCTAGGCTGCAATTCCAGGCTACTCATGGCCTGTGGGGGACTAAACAATGACCGGACTTCTTTAGAACAGTTCACTCCTTACCTGCACCTTACAACCTTTTTTTTTTTTTTTGTACATACATTTCATTTTTAAAGCACAGTTTATTTATTTTTACTCCTTTTTTTCCTTTTTCATACTTATTGTATGTTGTATATTTATAGTGTACACTGCATTTTATGCCCTGTGTCATTTACTGTATGTTATGCTGCTGCTACATTTGAATTTTCCAGTTTTGGGTTGAATAAAGTAAATCTATCTATCTATCTATCTATCTATCTATAACCAATGACACATCATGAATGGATGGTATGGGATATCTCGGGATTATGTGTGTGCATGCCAGTACTCTGGTAAGTGACAGTGAACGTGACAGTCATGGCTCTGCCTGGATATCTGAGACTTATCAGGGTGTCAGAAATCAAAGTCTGAGGGTCCGTGGGTCAAATGGACAGAGAAGAAGGAGCGGCGGACTGAGACGACAGTCAGGAATTCTGCACAGCTTTGATGCTGTCTGTAGGTATGTAGAATCATGATTGGATGACATCTCGAGATGGAGTAGGATTCCGCCTGAGAATGTCAGGATTCAGATGCCGGTGATAATGACAGCCTCCCAAATGATGTATTCTGATCTAGGAGACAGGATGACAGGATCCACTGAATAGCTGTGATACTCTGTGACATTATGGGTGTGAGAGAGTCAACGTTTGAGGGTCTAGTGTCTGAAATGACAGGGAGAATGACTTGGATGACAGCCATGATTCTGCACAGTTTTTTTGGCCTGTCTGGAGGTTGTTTTGTGATTGGATGGCCTCTCGGAGAAGACAGCTAATGTTGGAAATCGAAAGCGAAATTTTGATATTCTGGGTGTAAGGGTTCCCACAGAAACTGATCCCCTGACACAAAAAAGAGAGATGTCAACAGCGCACGGTTGTTCAAATTTAGATAAACTTTGAATAAACCAACATCCAACTGTTCTCCGGTAGCTGACCTAGCACCCTTCGTCATTGGGGTGTTTTTCAAAGCACCAAACTGTCACAACTTTCACCAAATTCAAGAATGTTACATCATGTGGACAGAAACCTGACTATCCACAAGTGAAAGCAACAGATTTTCTTTGTTTTGTTTTTTGTAAACGGTGCACTCTCAGCTTTACCAAAGACATTTCATCATCGCTGCTGTATTTATCATGAAGACAACCGTGTAGAAAACAACAACAACTTGAGGTTTATGCTGTCGCAACGTTTCGACACTGATATCCATGATCTGGAACGTATTCGCACTTGCTAATGAGAATAAACAGAACAAAGGCAGAGAAGCGAGCCAACTTTGCCGTCAGTGCCACCTCCCCGTCGACAGAGGGCAGTGCGGCGGTTTGAGGCGAGCGGGCGCGAGCGGGCTCAACAGCCAATCAGAGGAGGCCACCGCGGGCGCAAAGAAAGGAGGAAAGGAAGCGTTGTTGCCGCCATTTCACGTGCAGGCAGCGCACTCGGAACGTAGACTGTTGGGTTGGAACAATTCAGCCGTCTGATTTTTGGGCTGTTTACACTTCCAGTGGAGAAGAGTTGACCACCAGAAACCCCTCGAAACAAACGGTAGGACCCACCGGGTTTTGTCTTAACTCGCCTGTTCTGTTGTTTGGCAGAAAATGAGTTACGGTAGGCCGCCGCCGGACGTTGAGGGGATGACCTCCCTGAAAGTGGACAACCTGACTTACCGAACTTCGCCAGAGACTCTCCGCCGAGTTTTTGAGAAGTACGGCCGTGTAGGAGATGTGTATATCCCCCGGGATAGGTACACAAAAGAGAGCCGCGGTTTCGCTTTCGTCCGTTTCCTGGATAAGCGCGACGCCGAGGACGCCATGGACGCTATGGACGGCGCGCTGCTCGACGGGCGGGAGCTTCGGGTGCAGATGGCCCGCTACGGACGACCACCAGACTCCATGTACAACCGAAGAGGAGCTCCACCACGCAGATATGGAGGGTACGGACGTAGTAGCAGGAGGTACTTTGTTATGGGTAGCGTTAGATATTTAGTTCCTGCTTCTTATTTATGTGTTGAACTGTTACCAAGTCTTATCACAACTTTTAGAGCCTATTGTTCCTTATCTTAGACCCACGTTAACTTGTTACTCTCAGCTTCGTCTGAGCTGTTTCGGACAGGTAGTTTCGTGTGTAAATGTAATATCACTTTTGTGAACTCAGTTTATAGTTTTAATTTTCTTGTATTTCCAAATTGCATCTCTCTGTGTAAATTGCAGCCGTTCAGCCAGCCCCCGCCGTCGCAGACGAAGCCGCAGCCGTTCCAGGAGCAGGAGCCGTTCCAGGTCCAGAAGCCGCCATCATTACAGCCGTTCTAGGTCCCGTTCCTACTCAAGATCCAGGTCAAGGTCCAGGTCCAAGTCTAAGTCCAAATCCAGAACCCCCAGACGAAGCAAGTCGAAGACTCCCTCCAGGTCCCGCTCCCGCTCCAGGTCTAAGTCAAGGAGTCAAACTCCAGCTTCCAACAGAGGGTCCAGGTCCAGATCCAAATCCAAGAGCCGGCCCAAATCTCCAGCAGACAACGGAGCAGAGTCTTAACTCAGAGTTGGACACAATATGACGGTATACAGGGGAATGGGTGGATTGTGATTGCTGCACTTATATCTTAATTGGTTTAGCCATTACTTGTCCTCACTTGGGTCAGTACATCTGCTGGCTTGATGCAACATGTAATTTTTACACACACACCAAGTCGGCAGAATCTTACACACACAGTGAAACTGCAGAGTGAATCTGATTTGACTTACAATGGCTCCACTTGCATTAAGCTGTTCTCAAGCACACACGTAACAGAGGCTATGACTTCATGTGATTTACTGTTGCACACATATAGGAAATTGGGGTGATGTCAGTATGTTCGGGTGGGACGGGTGGTTGGGATGTGGGGTTGCTTCACTCAAAAACGTTCACCTAAATGTGGAATTCTTTCCTCCAAGCTGCGGAGTCCTGTTTGCAAAGAGAGGAGGAGATGGGGGTGTGGCAGTGTGAGAGCAGTTAGTGTGTGACCCGCCCATGTGACCTGCCTGTTGCTGAGAGCGATGGCAGTTGCTAAGGAGCAGGTCACCAAGGCAACAGTGGTTGCTATGGAGCAGGTCGTCATGGCGGTGGTTCGGGCTGTCAGTTGGTGTATGAGGTGGTGTGGTGAGGTACGTTCACGGGGATCGCGGGCACAGACAGGCCTGTGGTTTCCTCCGCCTCTCACTAAGGGAACGGACCCCAAGGTTTGTTTTTCAAATATGGCCGAGTGCTAGTCTTGTTTAGAGCTAGTTTTTGGGAGTGTTCGACCAAGGAAGGTGTGTAAACAAATGTGAACATTAATGAAACCGTTAATAGAAAAAAAAAGAAAAAAAAGGTGGCCACGCAACAGCCTGTTTGATAAATGTTACTGTCAGATTAGAATATGCTAGTAAATATCAAGGTCAGGACGTTAGATGACCTTGTTGCCTTGCTCTTGTTGACTCAGTTCTGTCTTTCCTTCCAGATCTCAGACGATTGAGCCTTTTTGCAGAGGACACCAGGACGGGTCTCACATTGAGCAAGTGGACTTCACTATTACCACTGAATGCAGACTGAAAGGTTATTGGAACTTCGTCTAAAATGTTTTAAGTATTTCATTTTACTTGACTTATCTAAGCAAATTCCGTACCCTGTGATCGTTTGTAAAGTTGAGCATATTGAAAGGGATTTGATTTTTTTTCTTCTCCCCTCCCCTCATTTTTTTTGTCATTTTGATTGAATTTGTACGTGTTAATAAATTCTCTTTTTAAATTCACATAGATTTTGTTCAGTGAAATCCCTCATTTAGACCCCTTTTCAGGCAGTTATGGAAGTTTGCAGAGTTGATGTAAAAATGGGGTTGTTGGATGTTTAAACCCTCGCAGCTATGATTTACCACTCTTGAGAAAAAAATAAAAATTAAAAGGCAAAAGGCATCCTGTACAGTAACGAACACAAAACATTAAAATATCAGTGTCACTCAATTTGTGAGGCGCTAATCCAGCAGTAAAACATTTTCTCCTCCTGTCAAAATCCTTTTTTTTTCTGTCTGGTTCAAGTTGCTTCCTGTGACTCTAACCCTCTTTCTTGTGTATCTTTTGTGCACTAGGCGCAGTTGTGTAGCAGTTGAGTAATGCTGGTTAGCTGTTAAGATGCGGTGCAGTGCGGTGGTGACATGGTGTGGCGTGTTGCGGTGCTGAGTGCCCGGCGCTGTTCCGGGGCTCGACCCTCCGCTGCTGTTTGCCGGTTTGTAAGCTCACAGGTGTGGCAGATCATCCATCCTCTTCCTGTCTTGTGACTTCTCCTCTCCACCTCCCTTGTCCTGTACAGATTCTCTTCCCTTCTCTGTCTCTCTCTCTCTTTCTCTCTCTCTCTCCTTTTTCCCCCTCCTTTGGTTTCTCCACTGTTGCTCGCTTTTTGATTAATGGGTCCAGTGTGACTCAGTGAAGGGTTGAAATGAAACAGCAGTTCCAGCTGCTCAATGACTCATTTATGTATCTCATTCCTCTGTGAAACCCCTCCAATGTCTTGTAATTGCTTCAGGTGAATGCTAATAAAACATCTTTGTGGTAAATCCGGTTTGAATATTCATTTGTTTTTGCCTGTTCGCGCATTAATTGTTGAGTGGGAGTTCGACATGGTTTGTACAAATGTTGGGAAGTGATTTGACTCATATTTTATCGACATTTGTCAATGGCCTCATTTGGAGCTCTTTAAACAAAAACAATATGCAATGCAACCAGGTGTTATGGCCCAGCCTTTCTTTTTTAATGTATCAAATCAAATTCAAGGGTCATTAACATTTTTTTCAAAGGTACCAGGTTATCCAGAAATGACACAAGAAGATATTTACCTTCTCCAGCGAAGCACCTGAACTTAATATGACCTCTGATTGGATGGAGGCACGCAAACACTGTCACTGTGCTAAGCTAACGAGCTGTTAGCTGACCTCTGGGTCTCAGCACCTGGAAAGCAGCATCGGAGAGAGGGACTTTGCCAGTCTTGCTGGCTCTGGTGGGCACCGATTAATGGCACCATTCAAAAAGTCCGTGTGTGAACTTCATGTTGAGGCGCTTTAGGTCAGGTTCACCTTTACCTTTACCTTTAACAGCCCCGCTCCGTTGACCAGTGGCCCGCCAGCGGAATAGGGTCGGGCCCCCCAAGGTGTAGTCTCCCGGTTGACCCTGGCGCTGGCCTCCCCGGGGTGAGAGTCTTGTTTTCCCGGCCCTGCCTTAAACCCTGCTTGACTTTATCACCCAGCGCTTACACGGGCCCTGTCACAGTCTATTTCCATCCCCGTTGTGTGCGGGAACACTCGCCGCTGATGCGATTAACGGAACCGGGGAGCCGGGCACGTTGCAGCGAGCCGTGCAGACCCACCTGACACTCCTCCAGCTCGCAGGGCAGTGAGGGAGAGAGGCGGGGCCGGGAAAGGGGCGTGGGCGTGACGTCACAGCCGGAGAGGCTCCCGTAAATACTCGTTAACGTTGATGTTTGGTTGGGGATTATCACAAGTAGCGAGATGCCTGACAGGGAGTGAATCCATGCGGGGGAGGTGAAGCAGAAGGCGGCGGTCAGACCTCCGTAACGATGGATCTAACTTTTGTAGTATCAGCTATCATTTTCACGCTGCTAGCCATCGTGGTCGCTACGTCGGTATTTAACGGCTCCTCTCCGGCAGCAGCCGACTTTGTAAACGCGAGGAGTTATTTCGGACACAGGGGAGAGGGTGCAGCCGGAGGAGGGGACCTCTCGTCGGCCAAGCAGAACGGTCATGTACCGGACAAGAGGAAGAAGAAGAAGGAGGAGGGGGAGGCGGCGGTTGACGACTGGTGCGAGCTCAGCGGCAGCTCACACGACCACTGGGATGTCGTGAAGTCTGTGCTCTCGGTAAGTGTCACCCATTCACCTGGTTGAAGGTCCGAAACACCGCTTAATGACGTCACGCTCTCTTAATCTGTTTACCGACACTTCATCAGAAGGTGCTGGATAATTGAGTAAAAGTTGAAATATCGTGATCTTCATGTACCGTGGATTGGATCAGATGAAAGGTTAGATTCTGTGTCAGTGTTTGGCAAAACAAATAAGTCAACTGAAGTAATAAATCAAATTCATGGAGTGGAAAATTAAAAGCTGGTTACAGGGAAATTAGCAAAGCCATATATTAAAAATAGAAATGATCACCTGGTGAGCTCATATTATTTATTGTGGCACATTTTGGGTGGTTGACATGCCAGGAAGCTGAGCTCTCAGTTTGTCTTGTTGCTTTTGTGCTCCTTCGTCACTTAAATTTTCAGTTTGTGGATATTTACTTCTTTCAACGTAGGGGTGACTTCGCAACCATTGCAAGTTACTTTCACAGGACAGTTACTAAGATTTCTCCTTGGCAACATCACTGCGTTACATAGTAACCGCCTCCTCATGAAGTGGCTGTCACTACATTGTCCTGTTCACCTGGAGGATGACAACTTAGCAACATCATCAGGAACATTATTCATAGGGAAACTGATGGGGTGCCACTAAATAACACACACACACACTCTCAAGGTTACACACCACCAATTCAAGTGCATTCCAACCACGCAAACACCTAGAAACACACACTCCAACTGTTAAAGTTTGAACATTATTATCTGAAATCATGATAAAACACCACAGAATCACTGACATTTCATTGGTCGTGATGGGAGCACACGCCAACAGATCGAGGCTCACGCCGATACCGTCGCTAAGTGACTGTTGATCGCACTGGTGTGACATCGGCACTGGAAGGTATTTGTCATTTATTTACACATCTCCGTTTTAATCCAATGAGCAGGAGGAAGCAGTGCATTAAAAAATGTGGGTCATGAGCTTTTCCTAATATTTGGAAATTAAGGAAAACCTTACATTTTCGCATTAATGCTTACATGTGTTTGAGCAGGTACACCGTGTGAATATCATAGAAACATCAAGAGTGACACAGGTAAATGATCAGCTATTGGCCATAATCTTTTTGAAAACATCTCTATAAATGATGTCAGCAGAAATACATTCATTTTTATTCCTATTACCCTGCCCTGCGTTACAGTGTGGTTATTTTGGGCGCTTTGACTCATTAGCAGTATTTCACTGTTGTATCTGGTTCAAATTTCGCTTCTTCAAATCGCTTTGTAAACTGTTGTGTAGTTTAGAACAGCAGAGTGTCTTATTCTACGCATCTCATCTGAACGTGAATATACCCATTGTGCTTGTAAGAATGTTTTGGAGTAGACAATAGAATATTTCCCTGTGAGATGTGGTACATATCTGCGCTCGCACATGGAGCACAGGCCCAAATTAGTTCATAAAAGCTTCTTCAAAAATATTTCCTGAGAAAGTTTGCCACAAACAAATACTGCAGTCTTTGCCTTTTTTTTTTCTGACAATGGAAACAAAAATGCCAGCCGCTAAAACAGCAGCAAAAACATAACCTCTGTGGCGGATGTTACTTAAACCGAAGCATAAAATGGAAAGACCCAGAAAAGCAAACCCTAACTCTCGTAGATGGACTTCCTTTTCCTGTCAGCTGGAATCCGTCTCACCTGTGTTTACTGCTCAATCATAAAAGTTGGACAGCATCAAGCTGCCATAAGTTTACCCAACATTGAAATAATGAACATGGCTTCGGGGCAGAGATACTGTGGAAGCAACGCAGCTTGGCAGTGTCATTTACCCAAGATGAACAGATAAAGACCCACCACTAAGACTCCCACAGGCCTGTTCTTGGTCCTCAAGATAGTCCAGGGTCATGGAGGTGGACTAAACAGGACAGGGAGGGTATATCAGTCTTGGCTGTCCTATCGCTAACATCTGGGCAAATGTAGGCCAGCTCAGCATCCAGGAGAGGTGGCGGAGGAAGGTAAACCTGTATGAGCTCAGGCCTGCTTGCAAAGACGTGGCTAAGTGTTTTATAATTGCATGCATTTGCTGGTGCAGTAGGGGTGAAGTTATGGTTTAATGCCCTTCTTCTAACCACTCGACTCTGACAGGAAGAGGCGCATCCCCAAACTCACTCTGGAGAACTGGCAACCCCAGTTGAGCACTCCTCCTCCACATCCAGCCTGTCCATCCCCAGGCCTGGATCCAGAAATATGAGCTTAGACTCGTCCTCCGAGGCCTCGTCAGGGAGGGGCCGAAGGTCATTCATCGGGCTCTCTGATAAGGAGCTCCTAAAGTGTGCTTTCTCTTATCCCCAGACTGAAGGAGCCACAGAGAGCCCAGAGATCAATGGTGAGCCCTTTGAACTTCAGTATTTAAAAATTACATGGAAGTACTGATTTATATAGTACACTAGAATAAAACTAATGCAGTAGAATGTTGTCCTGCAGTGAATCCTCCCTTCAGTAGGAGCGTAACGTTTGTCATGTTTTCATCTCAAATCTGCTTGGAAGATGTATTTTAGAAGATGTTGTTAATAATTTTGATTCATATCAATGCACCATAATCCAGTACATTTGAAGGATCCGTAAATAAGAGCTTCCAGAACTGAACAGGATCGACTGCAGGACTGCCGCGTTACTTTCATCTTGTTGTGCCCAGCAGATCGGCAACTGTAATCTTGATTTCCTCTCCTCAAGGTCAACATCTCTAATTGAAGCTGGTTCTGTTTCAGCAGATACGGGGGAGTCAAATGAGAACAGTTCCTTGAAGTATGTCCCTGGAAAAGCACGATCCCACCACATGGAAATGATGATGTCCAAAGAGGAGCTGGAGGAGGAGCAGAGGTCAGTACAGATACTTTGTTTCCTAACCTACGGCTACGTCGTTTCCCGTTGTGGTCATTATCTCCAGTAGTTCTCCAGAATTACAGAGAACGTTTTCTCCTCTCTCCCTCCGTCTAACCTCGCTTCACGTGTGTGTGTTGTTGGCATTTCACTCGTGGCTTTCCGCTTTTAGCTGCCGTTTCCGCTTCAGGCGAGACTGAGTAAGGCCAGATTGAGTCTTTGCCAGGTGGAGGATGAATTACATGGGGATTGAAGAGGACACTCACAGGTGGCGGCCCTTAACTGTCTGTGAGCCTCTTGAGCTCGAGGCAGGCAGGGAGGGCAGAGCAAAATACGCGGTAACGTATGAGTTATTCTCACCTGTTAACCCTCGGTGGAGTTACTTTTCGGCCATCGTGATGAAACGCGCTGCAACGCCGTGTTTCACACCAATTAGCGGCAGTGATTCTGGCCTCATCAGCACTTGATCCTCAAGCGGCCAGGAAGCGTCGCTCACCTGACCCTTCGTACCCGCCTCCCGCTGCCCCATTGTTCCACATAGTGACACTCAGGTGTCACGGCAGGTGTCACTCAGCTGTGTGGAGGTGTTGATTGTGTCACCTCTGACGGGAGAAGTGTTAATCCTCCGAGGACCTTCTTCTTCTGTCCTACCACAAGGAGGCGTCGGTGTAACACTGCTGACAAGGCAGGCCAAAACTGTCCAGTCATATAGGGAGAAAAGCAGCCAGTGAGGAGTCAGAGGTTGAATACTCTCATTAGTTAGACGTTGGTCTGCATGTGTCCTGGTGAGTTTATGTTCATATATGATAAACTTCAACAGAAACTAGTACCTGAGTGGAATAAACCTCTAAATAAGGGTCCTGTGAACACGGCCTGTTTACTGGTATCCAAATATTTTAGGTGGTGCTGTCGTGAAAAGTCAAGGTCCTGGAATTGGATGTCTGGACCTGTGGTTCTTAATCTGCTGTCTCTTGGTCTGCCAGTGGCTTGTATCTGCAAAGCTGGAGAACCAGCAGTTTCAGGCACCAGCATGTTCAGGACCACAAACGAGGGACCCAAACATGGAGCTGGCCCCATGCTGGTTTCTTATCCCGACCACTCCTGCTCTCCTTGCTAACCCTAACCAGGGGTTCCCGAACCTGCCGCAGGCTCATACAATTTTCCTGGTGTCAGGGAACACTAAGGTTCCAGACGTGCGCATCGACACAGATAGACGGACTCGTTCAGCTCCACCATCACAAAGAACATTTTAAATCAAGTACAGCTGCTAAATCTGTGTCGCAGCTGAACACACCATTTGACCTCCAATCGCCCAAGATGGGTTTTATAATGCATGTTTAAAATCTCACTTCCACTTTGCGGTAATTTTGTAAACCAGTCCTCCTGTTTCCTCTACATACAAACAGGTGTAGCTCAGATGATGCGTCTCCTGATGCGTCTCCCCAGTTTCTCTTTTGACGTGGGATTTTGCTGCCGCTGGCTCCCCTTTCCGAAGGCTTGTTACAAATATTTATGGCCTTATTCCTTTTTATCTCTGAAAACGTGACCTCATGAATGCTGTTAATAATCAAACAGGATTTTTTTTCCCCCTTTTTTTTGTGCGGTTCATTAGGCCTGAACATGTATTTCACCTTCTCTTTGCAGGGTCCAGCGTGAGCAGCTGGCAGCCATCTTCCAGCTACTTAAAGACAACACGGAGACGTTCGGCGAGGTTTCTGAGGGAGACTTGGAGGAGCAGCTCAGACTCTACTCCATCTGAGACTTCTCTTTGACACTTTGTGTTGCGATATGCACCGGATATGCGCTGCCTTACCTGCGAGCTGCACCGAGGGACGACTCCACTCTACCCCATATATTAACTAGATATGGTCAGCTGCCTGCAGCTGGCAGGGGTATCTGCCGAAAGTAGCATCCTCACACAGTTACCCCCTGCTTACCAAAATTCAATCAAGGCATGTAAGAGATATTAAAGACTTTGTAGAAATCAATAATGCAATATGTCTGCATAAGCATCACATCACATAATTCTCAAATGCCACAGGAGGTAAGCAACAGTGCCCAGAAACAACAGCGTGGCGAAGGCCTGAGTCCGACCTCCCATGGCTAAGTTAGCATCGATAATCCCTTGTCTAAAAGTCGACGGGACACATGAAATAAAGTCTTTGGTAAACGCAAAGATCAGATTTTGTTCTACAGTGTAAGATATGTCAGTAAAAACCACACTCGTGAATTTCAATGCTTTTTTTTGTGTGTGTGTGTGTGTGTGTGTGTGTGTGTGTGTGTGTGTCTTAAAAATGGTGGTTGCTACCAAGTGGTTAAATGAGGCCAAAGAGGTTGTGGTTCTGCTACCAGTGAACACTTGATTCATGACTTCCACATCAGCGCTCATGCATCCAGGTTCACCGATGGCAGAACAATGGCTTTAACTTCAAGCCACTCTGAACACGCTTCACAAACTATCAAAGCTGTGCCGACTTGTGAGGAAGTGACTTTAAACTTGTGTTCCCTAAAGAGTGCTGGTGTGAATTCTCACTCATCCAGGTCACGGTACCTCTGAAGTTTTGAGTCGCTGGAACCTGGACTTGTATCCTGTTTATGGGAGCGTTTCGTCACTAGCGGGCAATTACAGGTGTGAACCTTTACCGAAGGTCACATATGAGCTCTTGCTTCCAGGAACCGGTTGGGTCGACGACTCTCACGGGACCTCAGTGACCTGGTGAGGCTTCACACCTGCACAGGGTTGAAAGTCTGCAACTCCCTAGCGGTTTGGTAGAACTCAAGAAACCTCTTGAGGGAGAGGTGAAATGTCTCTAATAAGAAAACAAAACAAAACAAAACCAAGTGCAGTTGCAGACTTTTGCCACAAGGCTTGTTTTTGGCATTAATCCTAAATACAGTCTAAAAACCCCTTTGGCTGTTGGTAAAGGGAACCTACTGTGATACTAACTTCCATGTTACAAGAGTACAACATCTCTGCAGCACTTCATTGGCATCCATCTTTGACCACATTGAAAACACGTTGAACTGCTGGGATCAGTTCTTGAGTTACTGTGTGGAATGAAACGGCGAGCAGTAGTAGTATCCCCAGAATGTGTGCGGCAGATACGACTATAATAACACAGTATTCAACACAGCTTTACCGTCTCCTCGGTGACATTCACAACTGCTTCTACTGTTCTATTGTGTTGTTTTGTTGCTGCACCCTCATCACACTCAAAAGGTAAAACCAAAGCAGCTGGAATTTTCTGACGGAAACAGGTTTTTTTTCTTTCTTTTTCTGGCTTCTACAACATAAGGATGATTGTTGCTATTAGTTTTATATTATTAAAAAAAAAAGTGAATTTATGACACAACATTTTTTAAATTCAAAGTTATCTTAGTCTGTACCAGGTTTTAATCCCGTAGAACCTCTGCATAACTTCTCTCATCGGTTGTGTAATAAACTGAGCCACAGTAAACACATTGTGAAAGTCTGCATGTGTGAGTGAGTGGTTCTCGCTTTGTTGTGTATCTCAGTATCCGTGCAGTAGCCCTGCCCAATTGAGTCTGGTCACAAGGTGTCATATACCCCTTGTACCTTTTCAACCGAGGCACCAACTCCAGGTACAGAGCAAACACGTGTCAGTGCTTAATTGAGCAGAAAAAGACTCCGGTTGTCAGGAATGGCCATCCAGGCTACCAAGATATTTTCTATGTTGTTAGCATTCTCCATGGGCGTATTATTTTTTGTGTTATCAGGGGAAAATTTATCAGTAAACTTCAGGTAAGTGGCTTTTTTTTTTTTTAATGTTAGTATAAAAAAAAATAAAAAGAGAAAGTGCATGATTTTGAGATTCAGGTATACTTGCAGTTGCTGATGGTGTTTTGTTTTTTTTCTTTTTTCTAATTCTTCCATGTTGCATGTGTTGTTGCTCTGTTCCAACTCAGCTGGACTGCTTTCTCAGGGAAACTCAAACACAGAGGTGACGACAGGTGGACTGTGAATGAGACAACTTTACAGGATTATAGACAGAAATTGAGAGCCGTGTTAAATACAAACAGTACAGCGGGAATGACTGTGTCTCAATTTAAAACTGGCTCTACTGCACAAGGTGTTGTTCCTGAGACTCCCATGCCCATCCTCTACAGAAAATCCTTCCAGAAACTTCCTGTGTGGGATTTTGAGGATATTTATAACCAGGACGCTCCCCCCAGACAGACTGTAAGCATGCAATGACAAGATAAGACAGAAACAAATTTAATTGGAGGGGGAAATCATAGCTGCTGTTAGCACAGCGTGTGTTTGTGTTTGGTGTGACCATAGATCTTTATGTTAGCTTTGCCCTCCAGGCTGTATTTACAGTCAACTGTACTTAAATGTATGTTTTCCTTTTGCTGCCCCTGCTGTATGAGGCCTAAAAGAATTGGTTGTTGGCAATTTTTGTGATTTTTTTTTTAATTTTTTTTGAAAATGTAGTATTTTCACCAACACTTTCAGACATGTGCCCAGTCTCTTCGGAATTCTGAGGACGAGAGCTTCAAGAAGGGTTTCCTTCCCAACATACGCTTGTTTCTGCACAAAGATAATATCAACATGAGCGAGTGGAACCGACTTTCACATTTTAACAATCCTTTTGGTTTTATGGATTTCAAGTACGAAGGTAGGTGAGGGTGTGATAAGTATGCCCTTGATGTGTCAGGACACCGTATCTTATATCTCCTGTGGTTGTGGGCAAATCATTTTGTTTTAACATCAATTTACAACGAATGTAATAACATTTTCAGTGTCATTCCACTCTCTGTTTAATTCCTTCCAAGAGCTCCATACATACATTTCTGCAACAGGGACATTCATCAAATCAGCGCTAGTTTGTAGTGCTGCTTTAAAATAGCTTGGAAACCTAAGAACCAAAATCATTGGTTAGGGGTATAAACATGAACAACAAGAATATTTATAGGGGAAGCTAAGTAGAGGAAAAAACGAAGACCAAGACCCTTGTCCAGTCGGCTAAACTGTAAATGACTTTATTTTAACATCTTTTAATCATTTCCTTTTTTCACCTCTTCTCACTCGACTTTTACATCTTCAAAAAATGGGGGGTAAAAAGTATGAGTGGAAAAAATGAGAAAATCAAGGTGTTGTATATTCCTTCTTGCGACAGCATTCTGATAGATTTGTCATCACACATTTCTTTGGTAGCATTTGTCCTTTGGCACAGGGGTGTACATCAACAGCAAAGATTAAATTTAATCTGAAGGCTCCAGGATATCGCTTACGCCAATTCAAACAAATTGTGTACATGAGATAATCAAGCCTTTTGCTTTCATGTCCAACACAGAAAAAACAAACAAACAAAAACATCGGCAGTCGTTTAGAGTTGTGTTCATATCCTGCTGAATATGAGTTTAATGTTCCCTCTGCTCTGCTGTTCCCTCTTTAGCACTCACCAGCTCTTTTGTGGCTGGGGTCAAATGGGTTTTATCAGTAGTTTTCAGCAGAAAAATTCCACCTGCTGCTGTCAAGTTGATGAGAAAGGAGTAAAGGGTCAGGGAATCTTAAATATTTAGGTGACGTTTAAAAGAGTTTGAAGTGACGCTTTAGTCAAAAAGAACCTTTCAAATACGAAACAGCTCACAAAGATATTTTTTCACCGCTGCGACTCTTGAGAGCAGAGGAAGCTAGCCGTTGATGTGTAGCTTGAATTAACTTGTAGCCACCAACAACGACTGGCGAACTGTCCAAAAACATCCATGTACAAACACTCCCAACGGATCGAATCGAAGACTTGAAGACTTCTTCATCCAGTTGTATGCTCGGTAATCCACAAACACATTGCTGTAGGGTACAAATACATAAACATGACACTTCCAGGTTGTTGCTCGTTCACGGTAGCACCAAGCACGACAAGCTAGCGCATTCACGGTAGCAATGAAACAGAGATGCTGGAATATTATTTTACGCTAAAATAAAAAGTGTTCATGGATAACTGAGCATGCAGCTGCATGAAGAAGATGTAGATTGTATGAGACAATGTGACAGAGAGTTTGGACACACACATTTTTGGACAGTTTCGCTGTTTGTGTGTTGGTGGTCATGGGGCACCGTTAGCGTCAAGCTAAATACACATGGCTTTTTTCCCCCTTCTTCTTTCTGGAGTTACAAAGAAGTAATGCATACAGGGGGAAAATGTCTTGTGAGCTCAGGAAACACATTTGTAAAATTTGTAAAATACAGTAAAAAATACTTGCTAACTACACTTTTTGGCTGAAATATCACTTTAAAGATATTAAAGCACTCTGCAGATCATTTTAAGTGATGTCATTTCTAGTTTTAACCATCTAGCTTGTCATAAACAGCATCTTAATGCAGTTTTTCTATGTTTTGTTCTGGATTGCAGATGTGATGGACTCATTAAAGTTGATACCAAAGCCAAAGGAGCCGCTGCTCCCACCGAAGCCCAGCAGCGATGGTTGTGTAGTCTGCGCTGTGGTGGGCACTGCTGGAATTCTCAATGGCTCTAAAATGGGGAAAGAGATTGATGCACATGATTATGTGTTTCGGTAAGAGGCAAATCAGGTCGCAGACACTTGAGTAGCTTATTGGATCGGCTCCAGTAGTCTCTATCTTATAGGATGAAGTCTAAACAAATGAAAAGGATTTTTTTAGCCACCCACTTGAGGGCTATCATTTATTTGCTTCAGGGGTGTTTTAACTGACCATCATTCTTTGGAATGTTTTAACCGCATATTTACAAACGCAATAGTTACCTATGGTGCGAATACCTAATTTGTAACTCTGTCAGGACCTGTCAGTCTGTTAATGCAGCATTATGTGGTGGATTCGGCACAACATAGGCTAAAATTATGAGCGACTTAGGATCCTTTTTGTAGTGAACGCTCTTAATCCAGGCAGTTAGATCGGGAAAATAGTCATGTGTCAGCGTGCGACACTGTGATTCCGCATACTTTTTTTTTTCCCTCTCATCCATCTGTATATTAGACAGAATTACATTTCTGATGGATGGAAATGCTACCTGTTAGCTAGTGGGCTAACGAGGTAGCCAGTTAGCCAAGTGTGAGAGGCTAATTTTGACTGTTTTAGGCCATCTGGTCATTTGGAATATGAGCATGGTGCAGCAATGAGTGTTAGCCTGTTAGCTTTTGTCAGCATTTATTTACACACCATCGCTTTCGCTGGCACATTGTTTATATGGTCTCTCCAAAATAACTTCCTTATTTCTTTTTTCCTCCCCCCAGTGAATACAAAGCATATTCTGGACTGAAAGAGAAGTAATGAGGAGTTTCTCAGGTCAAACAGGTGCTAAGAGGAATGAATGAACTTCAAGCTGACATGTAGATGGACGCTGAACGGCATGGAAATATAGCGTTAGGGTCTGGTTCAGATTAGGAGCGAAAAACACTTTGTTAACATGACAAAAACATTGATTCATAGTTGTGAAATGCAGTCTCTTCCATACAATCACATCCTTTCTATGAGAAAAACCATAATATATGTCATTTTCATTTCCCTACTCCCACACCAAATACATACAAGAAGTAGAACAGGAAGCCCGTTGAGGCTTAACCGCGTTGCGGTATTTCCCGCCATGTGAAAAATATCAAGAGAACGTCATTGTGCCTGCTTTAGACGAATAGTTCCCTTAACTTTACTGTAGCTGCACTGTTTTCTCTTTAGATGCTTTACATGCTTTTGCATTTACGGTCTAAATCTTAATGTGACGTCGTGCAATGTCAAAAGTGTCTGAAACTGAATGAAACTGCAGAATTGTTTGCTGCAACAGTTCTCCAGTATCTTTCCTGCAGTGCAAAACTTAGAACCAATTAAATTCCAAGACACCATCTCAGTATGTAGGTTCCAACTGTTTGCGTTCATGTTGGATTGTTCCTCCACTGTTGTTTGTTCAACTTATACAATTTCAAACACCGGAGAGAAGCTGGTTATATATGATCAGGACTTCAGTGTATCACCATGGGAGTGGTGACTGGTTTCTAAATATTCCTACGCCACACCTGATTGGGATGTACTTGGTTGCTGATGCTGCAGCGTTCGTGAACCTCGTCTTACCACGTTAAAAACCAGTGTTTCCAGTTTGTGCACAGAGGCTTCCTTCACCAGTTACCCTCATCTTGGTTCTGCCAATGGCAAACAAGACGACATTATTTTGACAATAGGAAAAGTCTCATGTTTCAACAGCACCTCATTTTTCTTCTCCACGTCTGACAGCCACACATTCAGAACCTCCTTCTCCTTCTCATTAGCGCTTTAAATTTTTCTTTACTTTTTAGTGACTTTTTTTTAATTAATTCTGATCGCATTTTAAAATGAAACATAAATGCCTTCATAGATAATATTTACAGAGAGATTTTTGCTGTTGTTGTTGGTAGTTTGGAATGAAGCCATTTCATTTTTATTCTAGAAATAGCACAGTAGGGACAAACCCAGTAGGAACATTTTTTTTCTTCCTTTTTTCTTTTTTCCCTTTGCTTCATCTTAATTAACTCAGTCTTTCCCATTCATGGAGTCCCGGATCACACTTGTAGACCTGATAGCTGCCGTGCTAATCTCTTTAGGTGAACCTGACCTCCTGCACCCTTAGGGCTTAAGAAGTTAATCATTAAGAAAAAAAAAGAAAAGCCATATTGTTTCATCACATCCTGGACATCAAATCCCACAATAACTGATTCCTCCGTTAATGTGATGACCACCTGCATGTTCGTTACACGTGAAGGCGCCGTAGTTCCTGCTGTCTAATTAGAATCTATTTAAATCTGCCACACCTGTGCAATGGCAATAAATCTAAGCCCGTAGCACTTGGGCCAACACTTCGGTAATCCCCTCTTTAACATGGTGTCCTTCCCTGCACGCCGCGGTAGAGCGCGAGGGGAGACGTTTACAGTAAGAAGACCTGCTGAACAGGCACGCGGAAAGATTTTGTGCGCCAAGAAAACATATCATTTCCATCATGAGTTTATGGCCAGGCTCAACGAACGGAGGGGAAAGAATTTTATATTCGTTTATCAAAAAGTATCACAGACTTGCCGGTGTAGCTGTGGTTTGATACACCGCCAGAAATACTGGGTTTTTTGTTGTTGTTGTTGTTTTTAGGAAAATGTCCCCATTGTTAAGAGTCAGAACCTGGTACATGTCGTAGGAAAAGACTTTTTTTTTTAAACCTTGTGACGTCTGAGCCGGTGTCAAACGTCAACGTTAGGCTCCCCTGTCAAATCAAATGGTTTAATCTGGATCCCACAGGCATGCAGGAACTCTCAGCAGACATGGTTCATTCTTGATGTATCGGCACCTCATTCTAACCCTTGTCTGAGGGGAGTTCCACGCTCAAGGGAGGTGCAACAGAAGGTGAAGAGGGATGGGAATCCGGCTGAAGGGGCCGGTCCTTAAAAAAAATGTAGCCCGTCCCGTCTGGGGTCTGTACAGTGTTCCTCGGTGCTCAAGCAGTTGACACTAGCAAAGTGACGCCATTACTGCTCATTAACCTTTACTTCATCCGTGCCAACATGTTAAACGAGTTACATTCCGGTAAACAGCTGTGCATGGTGGATTGAAGTCAGATATGATATCAAAGTCCGTGCTTGTCTACTTTTTTTTTATATATAGGTTTTACTTGAACAAAGGGTCAGTGTGTCTCCAGGATGTTGGTATAGGGTGTATATAACACGTCTGACAGCCTGTGGCGGACTGTGTTCTCATGGAAAACTTAAAATGAAATTAAAATGACAATCCATGACAGCCTATGGTCGCAATAACGCCACCCAAGCACGTATGTGTCATTGTGACAGGAAACTAAAATCAACGTACAATAACCCAATAAGCAGTTTCATTTTAATATGGGTCTTCTATGGCTGCAATAAAATCTAAATTGAAAAGCTTAAAAATCGACTTTTAATTTTGCAGGTTGTACCCAGCCGCTGAATCAAATCGGATTATTTTTTCCCACTAATGGAAGAAAGGTTTCGGTTAAAATGAGCCTTGGTTTGAAGCGTCATCACTGAGCGTATTCAGCAGGTCTGGTTGGTGACTGTTGCTTTTGCGGCAGGATGAACGGCGCCGTCATCAAGGGTTACGAGGAGGACGTAGGAAGCAGAACGTCGGTGTACATTCACACGGCTCACTCCGTCACCGCATCCTTGTACGTGCTCAGGAAGTACGGATACAAGTCCGTCCCACGTGACGAGGTATTTCAGCTCCCGCCGCAGTTGTCCAGGCGTTCAGAACTCGGCCGTACTCACTCAGCTCTCGTCATCAGGGTATAAAATATGTGATGATTCCAGAGGGGATGAGGGACTTCCAGTGGCTCCGAGGGCTTCTCACAGGAGGGAGAGTGGCTGCGGGTCCATACCGCAACTCACGGTGACAATCAACTCTCTCTCTCTCTCTCTCTCCCCCTCTCTCTCCCTACATACGTATACATAAAGAAAATTATTCAAGATTAAATACTATTTATTCTGGAAACAGACTTTATTTTACAATATTATGAATATGTATTCAAAGGTGCAAGTCACCAAAGTGTCAGAGTTACAGGTTACGTCACAGACGCGTACTTGATGCAATTTCCTCTCGTCATCTTTTCATCATCGGCCTCACTAACTTTGGTGTTTTCTCCCCCCCAGGCCAAGAACGTACTACGCCGGGCGGTACAACGAGAGCCGCTTTTACGTCCTACACCAGGACTTTCTGAGATACGTACGAAACAGGTCAACCTCCGTTCACAGTCCACAAGATGAGATGAGATGAGATCACATGACATGAGATGAGAAAAGCTTTTATTTGCTCCGAGACTTGAGAATTAAGGATACAACATATTAAGAGATCTTACAACAACAACAACAACAACAACTACAGAGTTAATTTAAAAAAAAAGAAGCTCAGCAAGTGTGAAGCTGGGTAAAAGCTTTGGAGCTCGTATTTGAAGCCGTCTCATGAACTGGCTTCCCTCTTAGCTACCGCTACTGCGTTACAATTTACAAAAGCTGCCTCACAGTTCTCCCCGCTGGCTGTTGCTGCAAATAATACAGCGTCAGGGGATGTTTTTGGAGTTACGTTGACAAGGGAGTTCCCATTAAGGAATTTACATGAGGAGAATGACCCGCTAATCTTAATGTTCCAGGACGCCAGTGCTTTGTTTTCTCCTCCTGGTTTTGTTTGGCAACTGAACTGCAGAGCTTTGGGTGAGCTGACGGCTCCTTGTGGGTTTTCTTCGAGAGTCTCGTTAAAAGTAAATTGGAGTTGTGTGGCTGTCATGAAATGACGGCATAAAATCAGTCCAGCTACATTTCAGTGACTGCATGTCTTCATTTTTGTTGCCAACAGGTTCTTGAAGTCTCATAATCTGAATGCAAAATTCTGGGCGATTGTAAGACCAACCAATGGGGCGTTTGCCCTCTTCCTGGCTCTCCACACCTGTGATATAGTGAGTTAATGTTATTTAAATGTGTCCAAATGCCATCTATTCCTGCTTTTTTCTGATAAAGAAGATAAAGAGAGAGAAAATCTCACATTATATTTCAACAATTCCTTCTTTTTTGTTTTTTTTTTTAGGTGTGATTTAATCCTAATCCTCCCCAATCTCTCCCTTCCAGGTGCATGCGTACGGCTTCATGACTGAGGACTACAAAAAATACTCCAACTACTATGTCGAGAGGCACATTAAAACCAACGTGGTTTTCTACGCCAATCACGACTACATCCTGGAAATGAAACTGTGGAAAAAATTCCACGACAGTAAAATAATACGATTATATCAAAGAACGGAGCCAGAAAAGCCAAAGCAGTGATACACTTTGAATGACAAGAGGAGCATAAAATTAATGATGACAGGTTTAAAAAAAAAAAAAAAAACCCGCAGTAAAAATACTATTATTGCCAATATTGCATTTTGTATTTTGAAAAACAAAACAAAACAGTAGGTAGGTGGTGCACAAAGGAAAATTCAAACCTGTGAGGGAAACTCTGTTTTTGTGAGACTTTGAAATGCAGCTTTAGTCGTCTCCTCTTCACCTCGGACAGCGAGAGGTCGATGGGATCTCAATGGCTCATCCGTTATTTGGCGTCCTGAAGTTGTTGGAAAGCACTCATCCAGCCATTCCAGTTCACCCCTGAGGACTACAATCATGTCAGTCACTTCATATTTAAAAAGAAAGAAACTCTTCTAGAGGTCTTTGCTGCTGTTAACCATTGTTTGGGTGGCGATTTCCAATATTTCATACTTGGGAAAATTATCTGAGCCTTTTTTCAAACGTTACGAAATTGTGGCCCTTGTGCAGGCTATAGTTTATCTTTTTGTTTACTCATTCTGTTGTGGTTATTGTAATCTTGTGTTTTTTTTTGTGGGAAATGTCCTGCAATTAAAAAAATAAAAATAAAAAAACACATTGCATAACTTGACCATGGTGTCATTGTTTTTTGTCTCCGTCCGGTCAAGAATTATTTTTGTTTTAGTGGATGTGCAGAGTTTGATGGTCGATGTCACATCCGCTGATATAAGTCTTTTTTTTTTTTCTCGGTGAAAACATGAGATCAAGAGGCGGTTCCTTTTTTTTTTCAGGATTTATGGAATTTGGTCAAAATTTTGTCTGACGTCAAGGGATATTTTCAATCGCTGTACCCAGAGTTGATTCAGACGAATAGCACCACCTGCTGACGTATTAGCGCACACACACGAGTAGATAGTGATAGATATGGCCGCAAATAATACATCTATTTAGTTACCGCCCAGAAAAAAGAACATCTAAACTGTAAGAAAAAGACATCTTGAATAAAGTTTTGAAAAGTAATACAAAATATTAAGAGGTGTCATATTGCGAATGGCAAAAATGAAACTCCTGAATGATTTTTATTTGTGCAAATGGATTTTATGTAGCCATTTCAACATATTCAGAGATTAAAAACTCATTTTAATGGGTGACATGTATGATATAATGGAGGTGATTAAATTAAAATAGCACTTAATCAATACTATCATTTCATCACTAGGATACACTGAAGTATTATTAATTTTTAAAGAACAAATTGTAAGTTAATTGTATTTTAGAATCTAAATCTTTTCCTGATAACTTATTGACCGTCCCTCCTCCTATGTGAGCCTTTATACCAACTTTACTTTGTTACATTTGTCTAGATGAGGCAAGGCGCCTCAGTTAGCATCACTGCTACGTAGATGCTGTGCGTACAAAAGACCCCTCAACCAATGAGAGGTTGGACTGTCTTGACATTTCATTCTTGATGTGCGTAAGTTCTGCAGAAGAGAACTAAATTATTCATACCCAAATGAAATATCACATCTTTGTGCATGTGGTAATTACTGTTAAATTAATTATTAAATGAAGAATTTCACTTACACACCATAGGGAGTCATAAAGGATAATATGTGGGAGGCAACCTGCAGCCTCTGGAAATGACGAACCTGAGCAGGAAGCAGCTGCAGTCTTATCATCTCCTGAGATCGAGATGCTACAAATGAAGGTGCACTTATAGATTTAAGCGGTATACGTTCATTTAATTGTTTAATTGCGTATGTCGATTATAATTGCGTTTCATTGTTTTGCGAATTAGCAGGTAGATCAAAAGGTCAAGCAGGGAGGGAGAGAGAGAGAGAGGGAGAGAGAGACTGTCCTCATGTTGAAAATGGTCCAAAAAAAGAGAGAAAAATAATGCGGAAGTAACATAAAAGGAAGGAAATAACCTAAATGGGTCTATGTGGCTGTCACTGTGGAAACTGAATTGTTACCAACTGTATTTTGTCTCTGCTGCAGACCTACACAACTTTGAGTGGACAAATATCTCCGTTTGATATCTTATTGTATCATTATTGGGGGTGTTTCCCATCCATATTAACCACTTTTTTCTGGGCTTCTCAGGCGGTTAATCCATGTGGATATTTTGTTTGTTGCACTTGTATTTGCATTATTTCTGTTAAAACAGAAAGTTTCGAAATAATTAAAAGTTACATGACTCATATGACTTGAACTGCTTGACTTTTATTTTCTGGATACTCAGTGGTAAGAAATGTTGAACTCTTTCTGTGGTTTTCTGTTTAGGGAATGTAAAAATTCTTGTCTTGGCCCCCAAAACCCCATACAACACGCAATACTTTTTCTGCTTCCTTGTGCACTACAGTGCAATGTAAATGTATTTTTGAGCAATGGTAAGCTGAACCACAGGGAGCTGTAGTTCTGCATGAATGCTGCTTCTGTTTGGAATCGCCTATTACTTAAGTAGACAAAGGATCTTTAAGAACTGACTGCACTGCAACTGATCTAATTTTTATTTTCCTGTTTTATGTATTTAACCTTATTTTACCATAATAAATTCATGTAGTATTTCTGCTTGTCTCCATTTATATCTTTATCTGTTTGGTAGAGAACTTAGGTTGAGTGTGTTTGTTTTAGGTACAACACTTGGAATGATCTTTTAATAAATTTAAAAACTGAAATATCAGTAAAAAGCGTGCTAGCTTGAATTGAGGTTCTGTTCCTCAATTCTCTCTCATTCTGTCTCAAATTTACATTTAACTTTTTTATTTTAACTTCATTTTCACCACATGAACATTTGTCTGGAAATGGAGAGCTCCTAAAACTTTTAAATCAATCTTATTTACTTGCTAACGTATTGTAGGAGCACCAGATGCTAGGAGCTGTAGCGACAGACCTTGACCATCATGCATTGCGGCCTGCGTCGACGGTTGGTTGACAGCCATGTTGTTGTTGTTGGTTTTTTTTTTATCGCCGTTCAATTTGCCGCCTGGTAAGCAAATCTGTCTGTCAATATTTTCATTAAAACCGCTATTACAGCCATGTTAAATAAATTTAATTTTCTAATTTGAAACTTGGGCTCAAGTTACATTTTTCAGTGGTTCACTTCACAAATATTAGCAAGAACCACGACAAAGCTAATTAAAAAAAAATCATACATTACCCTTTATTCATTTGGTTGGTTACATTTAACAGTTACCATGTCAAAATGAGTTGATAGTTTTTACACAGTTGTAATTGCATTTTACTCAGAAATTTACTTTGGTTGGGTTGTAAAGTTGCGAAAATAAACACCAAGACCTCAAAGGTGAAACTAACTTAAGATTTTAGACGAGTACAAACCTGTAAGAACGCTAGAAGTAGGGACATTCATGCCTGTGACCTCATAAATGTATTAATGGCTTCATTATTAGCAATATCCTCCGTCCTCAGCGGAGGACGACGAAAGAGTAATTTAATAGTATTCTGTTTGTTGCCCATTTTATCCTAATAACGTCTCTTCACAATCAGTGCTGTAAATAACTTGTAAAATTGTTTAATGTCATATATATATATAAACCGTATATATATATATATATATATATATATATATATATATATATATATATATATATATATATATATATACATACATCAACGTTGAACACTAGTATTTCCGGACTTTTGAACGGGATCCCATCATGCCTTGCGCGGTCCCATGAAGCGCGAAGTAACAAAGTTACAAAGAGGTTTTCGGCAGATTTTACATTTTTTACGACCCGTCTGTGTTTTTGAGTGATCATGTGACTCTACCTTCTTTTTTTCTATTTTGTATGAACTTTATAACACACCGTGACCGACAGTGGTTCCACCGAAGGCTAAATCATGTGTGCGCGTACTATCCATCAGTACGCTCTTGTTTCTCTTCAGATCGTATAAATCTTTCGCCTTTTACTAAAGATTTCCGTGGAGAGGAACAACAAGAGTTTCACCCAATTTTTTGATGCCCTGCTTATGTGGGGCTTTCTACTCTTGAAAAATACAATTAACATTCGGTGGGACATTGTTATTAAGTGCTTGAGAACTGTGGGTAAGCAATTTTAGAAAGACTCTTACTTACGCCATCCGATGTTGCAATGAATTGCAAAACTGGATGATCATCATAGAAACGTTATATGAAAATTTAAAAGTTGCAGAAATGTTTTATACGTTAAAAAACAGTTACAGTGTTGAGCGTATTAACATGTTGAAAAACAAAATAGTGAAAATAATATCTTTGGACTCTTCAAGTAGTAGAGATGTGACAAGCAAACGAGAGTGGAAGTTTTGTCATGAAGCAAGAAGTGATCTCTACAAAGAGGTTTTCGGCAGAGTGTACATTTCTACGATCCGATTGTGCGTCATTGAGTGATCATGTGACTACCTTCTTTTTTTCTATTTTGTATGAACTTTACAACACACCGTGACCGACAGTGGTTCCACCGAAGGCTAAATCATCTGTGCGCAGCCTGGATGATAACACGCTCTTGTTTCTCTTCAGATCGTATAAATCTTTCGCCTTTTACTAAAGATTTCCGTGGAGAGGAACAACAAGAGTTTCACCCAATTTTTTGATACCCTGCTTATGTGGGGCTTCCTGCTCTTGTAAAGTACAACTATCATATAGGGGAATATTATTAGTAAGTGTTTTATAGATGAGTCTAAGCAATTGTAGATAGGTAGTTAGTTACGCAATCCGATATTGCAATGATTTGTAAAACTGGATGATCGTCGTGGAAACGTTATACGAAAAGTTAAAAGAGTTAATGAAATATGATTTATACGTTAAAAAACAGTTACAGTGTAGAGCGTATTAACATGTTGAAAAACAAAATAGTGAAAATAATATCTTTGGACTCTTCAAGTAGTAGAGATCTGACAAGCAAACGAGAGTGGAAGTTTTGTCATGAAGCAAGAAGTGATCTCTACAAAGAGGTTTTCGGCAGAGTACATCTCTACGATCCGATTGTGCGTCATTGAGTGATCATGTGACTACCTTCTTTTTTTCTATTTTGTATGAACTTTACAACACACCGTGACCGACAGTGGTTCCACCGAAGGCTAAGCCATCTTTGCGCGTACTCTCCATCATTACGCTCTTGTTTCGCTTCAGATCGTATAAATCTTTCGCCTTTTACTAAAGATTTCCGTGGAGAGGAACAACAAGAGTTTCACCCAATTTTTGATGCCCTACCAACGTGGGGCTTTTTGTATTTGTGAAAAAAAGTAAAGTTTAACTTTTAGACAAGCTCAATGCAGAAGGATTGAGTACTTGCAGCTAGGCTCACAATGACGTCATCTGAAAATTTAGCGTTCAGCAAAGCAGGGATATCGTCGTGGAAATGTTATATGATAAGTTAAAAGATTAATAGAAGCATGTTATAAACGTTAAAAAAACAGTTACAGTGTAGAGCTTATTAACACGTTGAAAAACAAAATAGTGAAAATAATATCTTTGGTCTCTTCAAGTAGTAGAGATGTGACACGCAAACGAGAGAGTGGAAGTTTTGTCATGAAGCACGAAGTGATCTTTACAAAGAGGTTTTCGGCAGAGTGTACATTTCTACGATCCGATTGTGCGTCATTGAGTGATCATGTGACTCTAGCTTCCTTTTTTTTCTATTTTGTATGAACTTTACAACACACCGTGACCGACAGTGGTTCCACCGAAGACTAAATCATCTGTGCGCACCCTAGATGATAATGCGCTCTTGTTTCTCTTCAGATCGTATAAATCTTTCGCCTTTTACTAAAGATTTCCGTGGAGAGGAACAACAAGAGTTTCACCCAATTTTTTGATGCCCTGCTGATGCGGGGCTTTCTGCTCTTGTAAAGTATAATTATCAAATAGGGGGACGTTGTTAGTAAGTATTTTACAGATGAGGCTAAGCAATTGTAGAAATGTAGTTAGTTACGCAATCCGATATTGTAATGCATTGTGGATGATCGTCGTGGAAACGTTATACGAAAATTTAAAAGAGTTAACGAAATATGTTTTATACGGTAAAAAACAGTTACAGTGTTGAGCGTATTAACACGTTGAAAAACAAAATAGTGAAAATAATATCTGGACTCTTCAAGTAGTAGAGATGTGACAAGCAAACGAGAGTGGAAGTTTTGTCATGAAGCACGAAGTGATCTCTACAAAGTGGTTTTCGGCAGAGTGTACATTTCTACGATCCGATTGTGCTTCATCGAGTGATCATGTGACTCTCGCTTCCTTTTTTTTCTATTTGGTATAAACTTTACAACACACCGTGACCGACAGTGGTTCCACCGAAGGCTAAATCATCTGTGCGCAAAATGGTCATTAACACACTATTGTTATCTTCAGATAGTATAAATGTTTCGCCCTTTATTTGAAGATTTTCCTAGACAGGGACAACAAGAGGTACACCTAATTGTTTGATTCCTTGCTGATGCGGGGCTTATGTTATCTGTGAAATAAAGCATGTGCAACACGATATTGTTACTTTAAACGGGAATATAGCGAACAATAAAGCTCATGATGAAGTTACTATCTGTTTCAACGTCCTTTAATGTAGGATTTTCGTCGTGGAAATGTTATGAATGTTTAAAAAGGATACAGAAATATGCTTTAAACGTCAAAACACAGTTACATTGTAGAATGTCTCAACATGTTGAAAAACAAAATAGTGAAAATAATATCTTTGTTTTGTCCCCTCAAGTAGTAGACATGTGACAAGCAAACGAGAGAGTGGAAATCATCGGCGGGACCTCTTTGCAGTGGGACTGCTTTGCACTTGACTTGTTTACACTTGATGCCGATGGCTGAAACTGGAGTGTAAGGATGGAGAGCTGGCAAGCAACAGGGAGAATTAAAAGGAATGGGAGACAAGACGCTGATGGCGAGTCGCCAGCCGTCAGAGGTGTTGGCCCTGAGTTGTGAAAGGTTGGGAACCACTGTTATATATGATATGATGGTAATGAAGATAAGGAGGAATTAATATGATGTTGAAATTCACAAACACACAAGGGGGCAGCATGGCTCAGCGTTAGAGTAGCCGTCTAGCAATCCAACGGTTGTTGGTTCAATCCTCATGTCCCATGTCCAAGTATCCTTTGGTAAGATACTGAGCCCCTAATTGCTCCTGATGGCCCTGTGCCAGACTGGCGACCTGTCCAAGGATGAACCCCTCTCCCTCTCCCCAGTGTCAGCTGGGATAGGCTCCACCCCCCAAACAGATGCACGGTATAGAAAATGGATGGATGGAGAACACACATTCTGGACAGATGGTTTGAGGGAGGTGTCAAGGAGGCTATGTACATGCTGAGGGACCCTGACTGAACAGAGGTGGGGGGCCTATGGCCTCATCCATCAGCCACCTACAGTGCTCCTTTGAAATCCCACCTGGTCTAAGGTGGGGGTTAACGACCCTCAACAGGCCGCTCACCCGGCCCTTTGTGAGTCAGGTGACTCCCAGGCTGACGAGGGAGCTAACGACACTCTGGCCGAGCCCCTAGGTGATCCCCTCATGGGTAAATCACTGGAGTCCCTCACCTTCCTTCAAAACTGAAGAAGCCTCCCAGATAAGAGTTGAAATGTCTTCTACACTAAAAAGTAGTCCAGTTGCCTACAACTACCTCTCAGACTCCCACACCCTGGATGACGACACCTAACGTAAGAGGCACACTCCTTTGAAGACAGCAGTGTGCACATTGTGGCCGGAGAAGAAAGAGGGGTAAAGGAAGCCAATGATGACATTTGTTAAGATTGAGCCTAATGACTCCCACAACGGTCGTCACGAGTCCATGGAGCGCTAACGAGCTGCATTTGGGTTGTTCACCCATAAAGGGTTAAATACCTGAGCTCCTCACCGTCTGGTTGGACTGGGCAGCTAATCTAACTAAACTAGGCAGCTAGTCAAACTATACTGGGCAGATAGTCTAACTAGGCATCTAGTCAAACTATACAGGGCAGATAGTCTAACTAGGCATCTAATCAAACTATACTAGACAGCTAATCTAACTAGACTGGGCAGATAGTCTAACTAGGCATCTAGTCAAACTATACAGGGCAGATAGTCTAACTAGGCATCTAATCAAACTATACTAGGCAGCTAATCTAACTAGACTGGGCAGATAGTCTAACTAGGCATCTAGTCAAACTATACTGGGCAGATAGTCTAACAAGGCATCTAGTCAAACTATACTAGACAGCTAATCTAACTATACTGGGCAGATAGTCTAACTAGGCATCTAATCAAACTATACTAGGCAGCTAATCTAACTAGACTGGGTAGATAGTCTAACTAACTAGACAGCTAATCAAACTATATTGGGCAGATAGTCTAACTAACAAGGCAGCTAATCTAACTAGACTAGGCAGCTAATCAAACTATACTGGGCAGATAGTCTAACTAGCCAGCTGATCAAACTATACTAGCCAGCTAATCAAACTATACTGGGCAGATAGTCTAACTAGACAGCTAATCAAACTATATTAGGCAGCGAATCAAACTATACTGGGCAGATAGTCTAACTAGACAGCTAATCAAACTATACTAGCCAGCGAATCAAACTACACAAGGCAGCTAATCTAACTAGAATGGGCAGATAGTCTAACTAACTAGGTAGCTAGTCTAACCAACTAGGCAGCTAATCAAAGTATACTAGGCAGGTAATATAACTAGACTGGGCAGATAGTCTAACTAACTAGGCAGCTAATCAAACTATACTAGGCAGCTAATCTTAACTAGACTGGGCAGATAGGCTAACAAACTAGGCAGCTAATCAAATTAGACTGGGCAGATAGTCTAACTAGACTGGGCAGATAGTCTAACTAACTAGGTAGCTAGTCAAACTATACTAGGCAGCTAATCTAACTAGACTAGGCAGATAGTCTAACTAGACAAGGCAGCTTATCTATGGGAACAACGTGAACTGAAGCCACGAGGATAAGAGGCGAAACGTCTTCCAGACATATAACTATATCCAGTTGACCTGCTTCAATTCCTAGAGACACTTCTGTAGTCAGGTGTCCGTCTGATTTTTTTTACCGTCTCGAAATGAAAATGAGATTACTAGAACTACTGAATCCCTCCCTTTGCTGGAAAACCCCTGGAAAACTCAGGCAGTGCTGCACTTAGAAACCCCCACAATATGTTGTGAGAATAAACCTGAAAGAGATGTTCTCGTCTACCCTGCAGTGCCCATCCCACCAACCAGAGTACTGTGTCTAGGTTTCGTAATCTTATCAGTTTTGTATCTGGATCAAGGCGGACTGATCTAATGTTGCTTTGAAAAAATAAGCTCAAAAGTAAAACTGAAACCCAAGGACATAAAACAATGTAGGCTGCTGTTGCTTCATAAGGGCCAACAGCCCGCAGGGGGTCACTCATTGTTTTTATTTTGAAGCTGCAAAAAATGATATTGTTAAGAAAAAAATTACAAACACGATCAGACTTGTTGTCTGACCCACGACAAAATAGTAAAAGCAAATAAATACATTTTACTTATTTTGAACCCATTTTAAAACATGAAAAGTTAACTCCCACAAAAAGGGACACATTATTTTGAAGTAACTTTGATCCCGTCTGTTACACAGCGATAGGCGGCTACTTGGAGGATTCCTTTGAGAGGATAACATTTTTTTTATCAACTTAACTGTTTTGTGCAGTGGGTGGCCTCATGAATCAGGTCTCATTCAAGGAAATGAATGGAGCACGTGCAACAAGAACAACACAAAAATGGGACTGGTTTAAAATGACAAAACTTTTAAAAAAAAAACTTTTCAACAGTACGCTCTGAAAGGTTGATCCAGAACAAAACCAAGACTGGATTACATGATCTGATCTGATCTAATAGCCTAAATCCAGTCAAATGACTCCTCAAAACCTAAATCCTGGTAATGACAGTCAGGATCATCAACATAAAAAAAACCCGAACAAAACTTAAATTTAACACAACGTGCCTCAACAGGACAGCTGACGCTCCTGTACAAATATGTAGTTTGGTTCTTGCATTGATCCTCTTTGAAGGCCTCGCCCTCATACAGTAGACGCCATCATGGATCGGGGATGTTATACAGCTCTGGACATGTTCCCTTCTTGGTAGCAGTCAATCCTGGACCATTTCTTGCTGTCTTCTGCTAGCGTTGGATGAGTATGATTTGTGTTTGAGCCGTTATCAGCCCAGATGTGGAAGTAGCACACTATGGGAGCAGATGCGCACTGGGCCAGAGAAGCTTAGCACGTGGCTCAAGGAAGAAACGATGCAGGAATGAGTCCCAAAACCTGGGGGGGGGGAGATATATATATATATATATATATATATATATATATATATCAAAGCCAAAGGCTTTGATATATATATATATATATATATATATCAAAGCCAAAGGCTTTGACATTTCAAAATGTTGCTCTACAGCATTTATCCACTAAATGAATATTCACCAGTCTCCTAGCCTAGGAGGAACGTTGCATTGTTACATTACCAGCTCTGATTTTAGAAAGTTCTGGTAGATTCTGAATAACGTGTCCTCACCGTGTACCCCCAAACATCAGAATCGTCTAACCTTTGCAGGACTGTAAGCTGCTGGGGGAAAAAAAAAGAAGAAGAAAGAAACAGAAGAGAAACCATACCCTGGAAAGCATCACCCTCTTTAACAGAAGGCAAAGGCAAAGGCTGCTAACTTCTCTGGATAAAATCCATCTGGAGATTGAATGTACAAGATTCAATATTGTTGGCACACAAAAATAGCCTATGCAGTCCCTGCAGCACTCTTATTTTCTGATAATTTTTCCTAAATGGGATGCCGCCAATACTCTTCCTACATACATGAAACACATTAAGGCATTTTTCAGTCATTTATGTAATTATTTTTTCTCAGAAACCAGTGTACTGTGGTGGAGCTGAGCCACTTCTATAGCATTTCTGCCTTTTTTTTTTCTTTTTCTTTTTTTGCCTTTTTTTTGTCTGAGCGTTTGGGATTTGCTGATGGCAAAAAGTGTGAATCAGAAAACACGATTAGGGAAGTTATATTTTCATTTTCGTGCATCTCACACACACACACACACACACACACACACACACACACACACACACACACACACACACACACACACACACACAGATAAGCAGTGTTGCCCAGAGGAACACCATGAACATCCAGGCCATTAACAAATGCAGTAAGCCCTTTAAGTATGATTCTCTGCCCTTCCTCCCCAGTTGGTCCCTCCTCCTGGTTAAAACGTGACACACATCAGTTGTGTGACAGGTCACGTGACAGCCATAGCGTTGATCCGGAAGGAGGGAGGGGGGAGCTGATGTTGCCCAGAAACTGCGTCAGGTCAGCCAGGCATAGCTGCAGTCGTGGAGGAGGCTCGACTATCCAGCTTCAAAATAAAACTCATACTTTTATTCCATTAGATGTTCTGACGTTGATGCATTGCAGGTACGGATCCTGTTTCCTTGCTCCACACTCTCCTCTAAAGCAGTGCTTGCACTGCCTACATAGGAGGTAACATTCTGGGAACCTTGTCTATTGTTCCCTAAAGGGAACAAACATCCCAAACCCTTACAGAACATTGCGATATTCTCAAAAAATTGGTTCTGGTTTGGTTCCCTGTAGGAGAATGCTCCGATTTGGTTGTTGTACTGCCACCATGCAACATTTCAAAGTGGACCTTTTAAAACACAGATAAAATGTTTCCATGTAATCAAGATGAACAGTTCTTGCAGCTGGAATCTTGTGGGAACATTAAGGAATTGTTAGGGTGAATGTACATTGGATATTTCTGGCAGTTTTGTAAACTATGTTCCTTGAATATTTTCAGAACATCACAAGAGCTTTGGTTCAATTTCCCCATAATGTATGCAGAACTTTTTAGTGACATTACAGGAACTTCCTATAGGGACCTATAGGGAACTTTCTTTGTGTTCCCCTAAAATATTCTCTTGAGTGCTTGCTGAAAGTCTTCCTGGCATTTAAAAACTCCACACTGTGAGTATCCCGGAATGTTCTACGAATGTTAAATCGTTGACACCGGTAAACTAAAAAAAAAATTCTCGATGCTCCGGAAAATGAACAGACGACCTACATTGTTTATCAGAACTTAGCAGCACATCAGTTTACACTGTTAGATTTGTGGTTTATTTAAAGTTCTCATCCTATGTCCTTCTGCCCCTGATACTCAGTATAGAACCAAACGTGAATAGAGTTATTCCTAAAAAAAAAAAAAAAAAAAATCCTTCAATAAATGCAGTGTTTTTGAAAAACTACAGTTCCCAGATGTTTGTGAAATAATGAAGCCTTAATAAAACGTGTATTCCGGAGCCACATCTGGTGATTTTTAGTTTACATAGACACTAGTGGTGATTTTTAGACTAGATCAACTAGTGAGGCCAGCCTGGGGCCAGTTATTTTGACAGAGGGGCCCATCTTACCCAAGTCAGAAGAGACAAGGCAGTTTATTGCAATTCCTCTAAGTTCAGTACAGCACTAACTCACCAAAACAACATAAAATATCACAAGAAGTTCAATAACATTGTTTGTCACAGTATCAGTATTTTTTCCTTGAAAACTGGTTGATTATACTTGTTTTGAATCGCTTGGAATCCGTTGTGTCCCGCTCTAAGGGATCCGACTGGAATGTTAAGCTACATATTTGTTCCACCTTTCGCATCAGTGCTTTGGCAAGAAGCAATAGCCTCATTTTATAATTATTATTGTAATCTACATAGGGGGGTGTCCAAGGTCAGTACTCTGAAGTGGCACTAGCCCCTGTTGGCCCCCCTAGTACTGCCTCTGATGGATACAAACAGGGTAATTATGATAGATAAATAGGCAAGGCAAGGCAATTTTATTTGTAGAGCCCGTTTTCACAAACAGTTTGTCTCAAAGGGCTTCAAATAGATTTGAGGTATTTATTATTATTGAGGTATTTTCTTACAGTATTTTATGAATATTATTGTAATTTTCTAATAATTTATATTTGTCATTGATGATAAACTGACATTCCTGTAACAGTGACTCAGTTTTTCCTGCTCCTATTACTCTTCTTTTTTTTTTTTTTTTTGTTCACGGCTCAAGAAATGAGTTTTATTTTGAAAAACGAAACCGGAAGTCAGACGTTACAGCGGTTCCCTGACTTTGGTTTTAGACACCAGTCCAGCTCGCCTGCATTCCTCCTCTCTCTAAAGCCTGACCGATAGAGACAGAGAAAGAAAGGAGGGGGGAGAGAGAGAGAGAGAGAGAGAGAGAGCGAGAGAGAGAGAACTCAAATTGTTATTCACAACCGTGCTGGATTTTTATAAACCCGGGACTCGACTCTCAACCGGACCGGTGACCAAATATGGCCACGACTAAATAACCACGTCAAGACTGCACCTTTGGACCTACAACAAAGACAGAAAAGAAAGGGGGGGAAAAAACGGTTGTTTTTCCTTGTATTAAGTCGACAGTTTTCTGCGGTAATGTGGCCGTGTGGGTCGGCTATCGAAGAGCAGCTCTGGTGAAACAGCCTCCAGCCTTTCCACGGCGGATATCTCGGTTTTTTCTTTTTTTTTTTTTTATGAGGATTTGCAAGATGGCTGATGACAGCTACCCCTAACAAGGACAGAAAAAAGCGACGTCCCCTTTAAGATTAGCAGGGTATATTTTTGTATTTTAATAGCTGGATAAATAAATACGGCAGTTTGGTGGTTTGGTTTTGTTTTGTTTTGTTGTTTGAAAATAATTAAAGATTAATAATGTTCTGTACGAGTAACGAGCTCCCTTGCGGGGAAATAGTGCTCATCTAGTGTTATTCTGTACCTGTGGTAGAAAATGGTGAGGTGACGTCTGAGGTAATTTAGACGATTTGATCAAGATAAGGAAGTAGATAAATATGCGGTTGGCTAAAGGCTAAAAGGCGACATAGGTGGACACCAAAGTAAAACGAGACCCCTGGTTGATTTCGTTTTTTGTTTTTGTTTTTTTGCTAATAACATTTCGGGGTCATATTTGATAGATGTGTGGCAGAAGGGAGACCAAAAGGCTCCGCAGCCAACATTCCTGCGGATCCTAAAAAGCCTTTGTTTTGTGCGCAGGAGCCGGACTCGACTATTTAAAACGATTAACTATGCAGTAAACAGCCTGGAAATGATGGTCCGGGTATGATTTTTCTATTTAATAAGATTAGAGGGCCCTTTTGTTGTCGAGAGAGGGAAAACTGGTAGAAAAGCCGAGGCCTTGTGTACAGATATGCGAGCTGTGCCACATAGCAGGCGTTTTTCATCAGGCAGAAATGACGCTTATAATGAGAGGTTGGAGGTTGCTGGGTTATTAATCTGATCTGGCGTTTTATATCCACGGTCATGTTGTAATTGAATTGCTGGTGAAGAAGGGGGGAGGGCTCCTTGAATACTTATTTGATATATGATTAATCGGACAAAAGCATTTGGCTGCGTTGTGTTTATTGAGGGATTCAAGCGTCCTTGAGGTCCTGATCAAACCGTTTTCAGGTTTTAAAAGCTGTGTGTGTGCGCGTGTGTGTATGTGTGAGACTAGTAATCAGGGTGTGGACTAGAGCAGTCCTTTCTCTTGGTTTTCATGCTTGGTTTGTTGGTCTGAATTGGTCCAGTCAATCATAATCCAAGTGAAAAGAAGCTCTCAAGGTGTAAGGGCCTGAGCCGACAGGAAGAGGGATCAAGTGACTTTCAACTCTGGATCATTTTCATATTTGTGTAGATATTTAGGTCTCTGTGCCTTGGCTGTATTTCATGGTTTACCTGTAGCTGGCAGGCTTTTAGCTTCCTGTAGGCCTGAACACACAGGAGGTCTATAGGCAGGCCTAGGGTGTGTGTGTGTGTGTGTGTGTATGTGTGTGTGTCATTTAGAGGAAAGGAAAGCACCATTTACTGTAATCTGTGTAACATCAGCCCCTGCTGTGTGTGTTGAAATAACCAAGGTGTTGTCATCCTCGCCCCAACGTTTTCTCTGGTCTGGAATTTGCCTTCATGCTGCTGCAATAAGCAATACTCAGTCAGGGTCTAGTTTGTTAAATCTCAGTTTGTTTCCTGTGCTGAGGACAGGGAGACAGAGACCTAGAGGAGTTAGTGTATGCCTGCCCGCACCATGATGGCCTCTGACATGGCTGAGACGTGGAGGAACTGTTTTGAGGAGGAGCTCATCTGCCCCATCTGCCTGCACGTGTTCTCAGATCCCATCCAGCTGCCCTGCAAGCACAACTTCTGCCGGGGCTGCATCAGCGAGGCCTGGGCCAAAGACTCCTCGCTGGCCCGCTGCCCCGAGTGCAATCATGCTTACACGCAGAAGCCCAGCCTGGAGAAGAACCACAAACTGTCCAACATAGTTGAGAAGTACAACGCCCTGAGCGTGGAGAAGGCAACCACGCCGGCGTTGCAGTGCATCCTGTGTCGCCGAGGCCCTCCGCTCCCGGCTGTGAAGGTCTGCCTGCGCTGCAACGCGCCATGCTGCCAGTCCCATGTCCAGACTCACCTGCAGCAGCCGTGCTCAGCCTTGGGACACCTGTTGGTGGAGGCGGAGGCTGTGAAGGCTTGGACCTGCCCGCAGCACGACGAGTACAGGCTGTATCACTGCGAGGCCGAGCAGACGGCAGTGTGTCAGTACTGCTGCTTCGCCCGCTGCCACCCCAGCCATGGCCATGCTGTCACTGATGTGGAGCTGCGGCGCAATGACATAAGAGTAAGCAAAATTATTCCCATTATACGCATACAGTAAAGACATCATGACGCAGACAGACAAACCGCCAGAAGGTCGGCTTGAACACGGATGTCAGACATCTTGTGTAATTCATCAATAATCAATAAGTGCTGTGAAGACACCGATTCATGCTCATAACCTCATCACTCCAGGGGGGCAACTGATACCGTTTTCCCAAGGAAGCCGATAACTGATGCTTGCGGCCGATGATCTCAGCGCCAAAATTTGCAGCAAAACAAACCCCCAAAACAGGGCTTGGTCTAAATTTACGTGTTCAATGGAAAGTTTCTCCATGAACAATTACGTTAGCAGTACATTGAAACCTCTTGAAAGTATAAATGATCCAAAAATATAAATATGCACATCAAACTATCTGCAGTTCCCACGCAGCTTTCAGGGAACTGAAAGGGAAAAATAAAACTGCTGAATCAAATTTTACAGATTTTATTGAGGCTTTAATGTGTTTTTTTTTTTCCCCCCTCCCCACCTCTGGTACATTATTGAGTAGGGGGAAAAAAAATCATCTGGAAACTAAAAGTATGCTAATACCAACAATATGAAAAGTGATGAATCTCTAAACGGATAATCGTTCCTGACACCGCACAACTTCTGATTTCCTTTTTCACGCTCGGCAGTCGCCAAGCAAACATCGCCAGAGCAAAGAGAATATTTGAATGCAGTTCTTTGCCACAGTGAAGATGAAAAGTGGAGGTTTTAATGTACAAAGCTGCTATGATCTTTTCTTTAATGTTTGTTTTCACTAAATCATCATACTTAGTCAAACACCAAATGGCCTGTAATGAGAAACAATTGGGTTTGGAGTGTTTCTAGCGCCCGTGTTGGAGTCTATCTTCTAGTCATGCATTTTTTTTTTTTTAGTTGCGATCTATCCCGGCTCATTCTCATCTGTTGGAATGACAAACAATGCAGTGGCGGCTGGAACAATGAGGGCCCCTCCGAGGGTCTTATCTCCCCAGCACAGGTGCATCCTCACTCAGGGATCACCAGTTTTGTGTGTTGTGTGTGCGTGTGTGTGAATGGAGGGGTGGGGGATTAAAGCGACTCGTCACTTGATTCTGCGGTCTTCTTGGGTTTTTTTTTATTTTATTTTTTTATGAACCTCTTCTCCTCCTGGAGGTTTGGTGATCGCCGCCGCTGCCACCGCCTGTTCCAGCTCAGGTTTTCCTCCCCAAGGGGTGTGTGACAAAGCAGTTAGGTCAGAGGGAGAAATATGAGGGCATCACTACTGACTGACTCATGCTCACCTAACACCCCGTTTAGGTGGCAACTGTGTCATGCTTGGGTGTACTTCCTGTTAGTAATGCTATGATTCAGCTTTATGTATAGTTAATATGTCACCTGGGGCGCAGGAAGGACCATCGGGTGGATCCTCGTCTGAAATTTAAAGCCGTATCACTAAAATCCTTGACATTTACAGCTTTTCCTACATTATTTATAATCTGGCTGGATGGTAATTAGAGCCTGATTAATTATGGATTTTTAATTTTGGATACAGATGCTGATGTTTGTGCCTATATTTTTGATGTGAAACACCCACTGATGTCATGTTTTATAAATGAGGATCCTTTAAATCGGGCTATAAAAGAATTGGACTGAGCATGACATGGGAGGGGAGAAAAAAAAACTCACAATCCATGTAATTACAGCCAGAGCTGGATGGATAAATCGGATTTAGAGATGTTCTGACACAATTTGTTCCTTCCTAATTAAAGATGCACCGATCCACATTCTCTCAGGTCCCATTCTGATGCACTTCTGCCATTTAAAATACGGAATCCAGTACCAGAGCCCGTTTTCTTGATCGTGATCCTTATCGTTAGCATTATATTTGAGGTGACATCGCGAGCCTGTCGTAAACCACGCAGCGCCTCTTATTAACAGAAAAAAATATACTCAAAAATTTCCATAAATGTATTTGAAAAGTAATTTATTTGAACTGGATGGCTCGTGGGATCTCTCCCATGTCATTTCAGTAGTTTCATGATAACGGCACAAGCTGTAGGACAGAACCTGGGTCTTCATCAGCGTCATCGTTCCAATATCTGACCTGCGGACAAAGTCCGACTCTTGTCTACATCAGCGCCTGACTCCGATATTCCATCTCTTCTCCTTATAGATTCCTGATACCTGAACTTGAGTATCAGCTGATATCGAGCACTGATCGCTGACCTTAAAGATATATCGCGTGCATGAACGCCGCTCGCCCTGTGAGGATGTGACGTCACCCTATGGCGAAACCCTTGACACAACGTCCTCGACACGTCAATGTTTCATTGGTGGAATGTAAAATATTGACACGTCATTGACATTTTGCTAGCTCCACCTGACTAACGTTGCATATTAATCAATTCTTCCTCACCCTCTTAAAGAATAATTGCCAGGAGAAGCACTGCACAACTTCCTGCGCAGGCTTCGATTTTATAGCCATGAAGAAGAATTGATTACCTGTAATATTAGTCAGAGACAACAGCGCTAGCTTGAAAGTAGCAGGGTCCAGTTTCAGTACTGATAAATTACATGGTTTTGGATCAATGCATCGACATGCATGCCCGCCTCGATTGGAGTTATATCTGATACCGGAATAGGAACTGTAATAATTAATGTTTGGATTCATTTTCCTCCTTGTGGCGTGTCTTTGTTGTGTTGAACCACCTCCATTGAAACAAGAACTGCTTCCTGTAGCCTTAAACAAATGACAATTCTATCAAGCAAACGCAGCAGAGTTGAACTTGAACACAGCTTTTTATTGAAGTGTGGCAATAATTCAGGAACATCACGCACTAAAACAATGAATCACCAGACGAGACGTGTCAGGATGTGAAGACTCACCAGCTCTGCTGTCACACCAAGGATCGGGGGCAACGCTGCGATTGGTTTTCTCCATAATCCATTAACCCTTTCACATGAATTAATATGTTATTTACCGCTAATGGATCCTCCTCGTTGAATATGCTCCCTCACACACGCACACCTCCCTACAGCCACTCCCTCTCCCTCCTCACCTTCACCATCCCCCCTCCCACCAAAATCCACCTCACCCACTCACCATACACCAGCCACTCCAGGCAAGGCCTGACCTTCCCTCTGGCCCTCCTCTCCTGCTCTAGTGGCTCTGATGGAAACGACACTGTAGTGAAATGACAGCTATAGAGTGCCCTCCCCTAGTTATACCCCCACACTCTCTCTGTCTGCCCTCCCTTCCTCCCCCAAAGGTATCCCATACATTTAGTTGCCACCTCCCCCTGGGAAGCTTGGGCTCCTTCAACCCTGTTTTTCCCCTGGCTTCTGCTCGGAGCCTAACTCAATCAATCAGCACAACCAGGTCACAGTACCGGATCTAACATGGCGTGCGTGCTTGAGTGTGTATGTTTGTGTGTGCATGCGTGTGTGTGTGTGTGTGTGTGAGAGAGTGTGTGAGACAGAGAGCTATCTAGGCCAGTTTCCAACCATGTGCTACTGAGGCCCAAGAGTATGCAGGTTTTCATTCCTGACGACGAGCTCTACAGCAGCTGATCACACTGGAAGCTAATGATAAGATCAGCTGTTTGGTTGGAATGACTGAATAATGGTGATGACGATGGTGGTGTTGTGGGGGTGGGGTGTCTGGGGATGCGTCTTCATTTTGTGTGGGGAAATAAGGTTTGGGATTAATGATCGATGCATTCCTTTATTCTCCCTGTTAGCAGCGGTACTATTTCAGGGCTCAGGTAACATGTCTGATCACGATGCCTCTATATAGCCACTGATCCGATGTTTTTCAATGAAATGAGCTGCTATACCGATCAGTTTGATGATGGATCGGCTGTTGCAATGAAATATGATCACTCACAATCTGTCTAAACCGATCCCGTGGCAAAGGCCAGAATCCTGTTTGTGGTGCAGTCAGATGAGTGGGCAAGGACTTCCTCTTCTGCTTGCTGTTTTACTTTTACAGTCTCATACTTGACAAGCAGGAATCAAGTCTGAGATGAGCGACGGTGACTGGATTATTTCAGGAGCTGCACTTAAATGGCGTGAAACTAGAAGGCTAAATCATCATTAGTTGATGCAGACAGGTTAGCGGAGAGCATTTTAGTCAATGCATTCTGCTTCTTTTGTCACTGCGTGGAGTCCAATGCTGCACAGACGCTGACTAAAGTAGGTTCCTTTCACAGCAGCCATTTTGACGTGGGTAAACACAGGTATAATTAATAACATTAATTATGGCCCTGTTCCATTTTGACTGGCTGGGACTTTGGTATTGTGCATCCCGGCTCTGTGGAATGGATATGATACACTAAATAGAACCGGACCATAAATCACTGGATCGGTTCCGCCTGTGTTTACCCTCCTATGACAAGTCAAAATGGCCGCTGCGGGAATCTTGTCCCTTTCAGAATCTCATCAACATCCCCAAAGGATGAAACCTTCCTCTGTGTCTGACTTCTCCTTCAGCCATTTGTTTTTTTAATGATGAAAAATTGAATGACTTGAGTCACGTCTCTTGTGAGCCGGCACCATCGTCAGGTCACTTTAACTCACCCAATAATTTGATCAGGCACGTTAAGAAGGTTTCACCGCTAATTAGCAAATTTCCCTGTGCTAACATGCTACTCTTCAGCGCTGTCATTGTGCACATATTTGCACGCTGACATTTAGCTCAAAGCGCTAACACGACTGCAGGCTCCTGCTCACTTGAATCTGGATCACATCGGCAGAACCGCGTTGTTTTGCCTCCTTCCATCTATCACTAAAGGATGAGCCAAGAAGATTAGTTTTTCACATTAAATATTAATAACATGAAGGATTAGCGTATCTGTGCCAGTGATATCCCTGTGATTATACAATAATGGGAGCAACATAAAGGATTTTTTTTTTTTTAATGATGTGGAGATTTTTTTTTTTTTTTTTTTTTTTTAGGCCATAAGCAAATTGGATGAGCATCTCAGTTTGGCTTCAACAACATGCTGCCATCATCATCATCGTCATCATCATCATCATCCTCATCCTCCCAGAAATAACAAGTGTTGTCACAACATAGGCGTAGCAGGCGGAGCCGCCTCAGCTGTGTGACGAGATGTTTTAAGAGAGCAAATAAAGAAGGTGCACTAAGGAGAGAGGGGAGCTCTCTCTGCCTCCTTATGCCCATTTATCTCTGCCCCCCCCCCCCCCCCCCATTAGTCCTCACTCACTAATGCAAACACAAAATAGCTGTTGGTTGCTATGACAGCACACCCTCCCTCCTCCCCCACAGGGATTGTGTGTTGGATGGGGACTAAATTAGCCGTCTCCTAATATCTCAGGCATGGGGCGGGGACGCTTGCTGAGGTCACAACATCCCGGGGTTTTAAGACTTTCGTCTTTTTTTTTTTTTCCTGTCTCTTTCTCACCCCCCAGCAAAGCTTGTTGCGACAGCAAGAGCGCGTGGAGGAGCGGGTGCAGGAGATCGAAGAGCAGCTTTGCAAACTGGACTCTGACAAGTGTGTGGTGGAGGTAGGTTTTTCGCACCCCGCTGCGTGGGCGTGAAGTCTACCCAGTGTTACATAATACAAGCTACAGTTTCAGTGGTTTTGATGTTTGTGTCGGTGTTTCTTTACAGGACAGGGTTTGTGAGCTTAAAGAAGAGGTGCGCCTGCAGTACCAGCGGATGCACCAGCTCTTGGAGGAGGATCTCGGTCGGACAATGGAGGCTCTGGAGCGGGCCCAGGCACGGTTCTGCCAGGAGAATGCGGCCCAGGTTCTAGCTCTGGGAGAACAGCGTCACGAGGCCCAGAAGCTGCTGAGTTCTATCCACACAGCTTTCAGTAAGGCAGAGGAACTGAGCTTCATGAAGAACACCAAGCCCGTTAAAATCCTCACAGACAGGTGAGAGAGAGAAGTTGTGTAACAAGCCGATGATGCTGCCAGCAGCAGATGTCTTATCTTGTCTGTTGCATGTCTTCTGGTGCTTGCTGCAGGTCTCAGGCATGTGTGGGAAGCAGTCTCCCTCCTTACAAAGTAGGGAATCTAAACTCAAAGATGTTCCTTTCTGAAATCTCCAAAAGAGAGAAGAGCTTGAAGAGAACGCTGGAAGGTACAAAATCAGACACAGCTGAATCCAGAACAGGACAGTCACATGATTTTCCCTTAATTACCACTTATTTACCCTGGTTTCTCTTTGCTCGCAGCTCCTCTCACTCCTCCCTCGACCTTCCTGCAGTCTGTTCCTGCGTATCCCAGCGGCCAGAGTTCTGGCTCTGGAGCAGAGAAACGGAAACATTCCACCGCCTTCCCAGAAGGTAACGGGAACGTTGGAAAAAATACAGCACCAGGTTTCAAAGACGGTTCCTCCTCTTCATCATCTTCCTCATCGTTAGCCAAGCAACCGTACCTGGGCTCCAGCTCTGCCTCTGGTGAAGGCCAGTCCACCAATCAGCAGCCTCTTGGCCCCTGCGGCCCGCCTCACATCAGCGAGAGCAGTGGAGCAGGAAGTGGAAGTGGCTCGCTGACCAACCACCATTCTGGTTCTGTGTTTGGTTCCTCGCACTTTCCTCCCGGAGGCAGCAGCTCCTCCCACTCCTCCCAGCAGGCAGTGCTGCCACAGTATGGCGGCCGTAAGATCCTGGTGTGTACGATGGATAACTGCTACTGCTCCGGAGTGCCCTCCGTGTCGGGCCACCGCAGCCACCCCCCGTACCCACGCTCAGGCTCCTTTCCATGGGTTAGTGCCCAAGACTACCCCCCACCCCCAGGCCTGGCCTCTGGAGGTCCGTCCATGCAGGGCTTGGCAGTGAGGGACTGGATAGACGCCTCACAGACACACAGACATGCAGATTTCTATGGGCTGTATGGGCAGCCCTCAACAAAGCACTATGTCACCAGTTAACAGAGTAGATTCACACACACACACACACACACACACACACACACACACACACACTCGGATATAAAGACAGGCACCACAATATAGCACATCTTTACCGACTTAACTGAAAAATAACATCAGTACTCTCAAATAATGCCGTTATACTCAACACACATTTTAAATACTCACACACACACACACACAAGATCTAGAGTACACATTCGGGGGCAGGGTTGATCTCTATGTGTTTTTATTTTCTTTCTTTTTGGTCAGTGTTTATGTAGTGTATTATATATGTAAAATGCATATATAGCCAACTGGCACAACTCAGCATTTTACACATGAAGAGACGGAGACGAGGGGATGAGATGCATCTTTTTATTTATAGAGCAGGAGATGAAAATGAACTTCTAGTGGAAAATCTTATTCATGGAGGCTACAGGTAAAAGAGAGGATACCCTGCAGTGTTGTTGAGCTTTTCCAGTTTAGCGTCTCATGTTTCTCTGATATAATCACACCTCCAGTTGTACTGAGGTCAGTTGCCTTATGTTATTAGCATATTTGTCTCAGCCCAGCTGACTTTATTTGATAGATCCTTTAAAGAGGGACTGCCATCCCCTAGTGTCTCTTCTTTTTTCTTTTTTTTAATTTTCTTCATGGCGCTTCTTCCGTTTCTTTGCTGAGTTCAGGGATGGATACTTACGGCTTGAACACAAAACGCTCTTCCATGGAACACCCACAATGCACTTGTGGACGCCTTGTTATGCCTGGACTACAGATGCTGAACCACAGAGGGACACTAGAACTGAATCTGAAGGGCCGATTGACCCCCGGCCTTGGGGAGTTCAGCGCTTATTCTGAGCACTCTTCTTTCAGACATGGGGATCCACTTCCCCTTCCTGCTGCCATGCTTCCCACATGGCAGGAAATCTCCTGACAAAGACTGTTTCCATTTAGTGATTACAATGACTTTGTGTTTTTTTGGTACATCTGTAGGTTTCATGCTTGTCTTGAGAGACTCTTTGATTGTAGAGTAAGACGAGACCGGACAGGCCAAACCAATCAAGCATCTAGAGGATTTGATGATGATGTAATTTTACTTCCTTCAGGGCAAAGATGTCACTTCCTCTCAATAAGCACACAAGCTCTTGGCTTCCTGTTTGCAGCTGTAAGCATGCAAGGAAGAGTTTTTTTAAGCACTCAAAAGAAGAACAATAGGGAAAAAAAAGAAACTGTATGCAGTTTTAAAAATGAGAGTATGGAAGATAAAGACGGGTGGGAGGGATTTTTTTTCATGAACTTTTTCTAAAAGATCGAGACTGGACTGCGAGATGGAAGCAATGGTCATCATTAAAAGGAGCCGTTACACAGTCAACATAAAGAGAAAAAAAAACAACAACATAAAAGTATCTTTTTATGTAAATATTTTGTGAAATGGAAAAATTACAGACGTGATTTGGAGGAGGGTTCCAAATAAATGAACAAATTTAAACCAGTCTCTGCTGTCAACTTTGTGTGTGCAAATTGTTTTGTGGGACAAAAAAAGCCGTATTTTGTTATTGTTGTGGAGGGCTTGGCCAGTCCATGCAGCGTCTCACCATTTCTAAGGGATCTGTCACCACATCCTGGGTTTGAATGGGTTCCTGTAGTTTATGACAACTTTCCCTGCAGCGTTACTCATTAATTTCTGTATCTCAAATGGAGGAATGCAGCTGGTTAGTAGGTCCTAACTGTGGACCCGAAAACACCTGCTAGAAAGCTGATAAGAGCAGAATTAGTTTACTGTTGAATTCCAGATATGATGCTCATAAACCCTTCCATCCATCCGTCCGTCCATCCATTCTCTATGCCACTTACCCGTTAAAGGTTGCGAGGGTGGGGGGTGGGCTGGAGGCTTTCCTAGAGGCGAAGTTCCCCCTGGAGGGGTCACCAGTCCATCACAGGGCTATCAGGAGAAATTAGAGGTTCAGTATCTTGCTCAAGGATCGAACCAGCGACCCTTTGGTTACCAGACAGCCACCACCTCTAGGTTTTCCTACAGCATGAACCCAATCTCTAGGTTGGATTTCTGGTTTCTGAGTTGTCTTGACAACAGCATATGACCTAGTTACAAATGAAAACAATTATTGTTTTGGAAACAAATGAAACCATATGCTTACAACAAAGACCCATAAACTACAGCTAGCTTAGCCTAAGCTACAGCTAGCTTAGCCTAAGCTACAGCTAGCTTAGCCTAGTATTGACAAGGATTGTTGCCCAGTCCTGTTGTCAATAAATCCCGTAAAAAGATCAAAACTAGAAGGATGAATGACTGTCGTGTAGTACTTCATAACTACCACACCCTTCCTCAAACCATTTATTCTTACTGGAAGCTTTTATAATTTTAAATTGAGATATAAATATGAAGGTGACTGGTCAATGAAGTGCTTAGAAAAAAAAAACTCTTTCAGGATAGAATTTGATGGGGCTTTTACTCTGAATCCGGTGTACTGAGTAAAAACCAAAGGCATTACCTGGGTTTCAGGGCTGTTATTTTGGAATACATCAGCACAACAGTGAGTGCTTAGTCGGTCCAGGCTGAAAAAACACAAGTGGCATTACAGGTCAGGACAGACCAGGGCTAGCAGGTTAGCATGCTAACTTCAGCATCTGCAACATGGATGTTCAACTCTGACATAATTCCAAAAGGTAGCTTTTACACCATTTAACCCCCCCAAAATCAGCATATCTCCTGCTTCTTCTCAAACGTAGGAATATTGTCTTTCTGCCCGCTTTATATTTTTGACAATGAATCTTTTCGTGTATTTATTAATCTTAAAAGGCCCATTAGGAGGAGGGAAAAATAAAATTTAAGCCTCTCTGGTGTCCACCCGCTGCAACCCAATGTGTGGGTGGAGGCCTGCAGGGAGAAAACAGGATGAAGGAGAAGTCTTGAGATGAGTGAGTGTGTTTGTTCCCCTCAGCCTGATTAGCTGTTGCATTACTGCTTTCCCCTACCCAGCAATTTGATCCTCAATCCCATTCAGACACGGAGATGATCCACTTGTGTGGTGTGTGTGTGTGTGTGTGTGTGTGTTAATAGGTAATGCTGTACAATAAAAACTAGCAGACACAAGCTAGTAGACTTGAAACTTCCAAGTTTTTTTTTCCTTCAGGAATTTTTTGTGATTCGCTCAAAAGCTTCGGACATTTTCAGAAATGTTTAAATTTCTCTATCTTTAGAATAATTTTTTTCACTTTATTTTTATACAGATAAACAAAGTAAGATAGAACAAGCTAATTTGTTAGCTTTCAGGCAGAACGAGGCTAGGCTAAGCTAGTTGTAGCTTACAGGACTTTGGTGAAAGTATGTGGTTTCATTCCCTTTTGCTGTTTTTTTTCCTTCAGGAATTCATGTGATTTACTCAACAGCTTCAGACATTTCTGATTTCTTTATCTTAAACTTAAGTTTTTTCATTCTTGATTGTTGCATGGGTAAACCAAGTGAGATAAAAACGAGCTAATTTGTCAGCTTTCAGGCAGAGCGAGGCTAGGCTAAGCTAACTGTAGCTTTTAGGTCATTGGTGAAAGTACGTGGTTCCATTCATTTTCAAAATATAATTGTGTTGTCATTTGTAACTTGGTCATATCAGAGAGGTAGAGAAAACATGGCTCTGGGTCATGTGCCACAGTCATATGCTGTTGTCAAGACAACTCAGAAACCAGAAATCCAAACTAGAGATTGGGTTCATGCTGTAGGAAAGAATGATACACTGTAATGATACTGAGTCGCTACAATAGCTGTTAAATTCCATATCCTGCTATAATCACTGAGATACAAAGGTTTATGCACATTTTAAACCAGTACCAGGGTTGCATGATTCATCGAAATTAATCACAAATTGAATTTGTCCAACTGTAATAATTAAATCGCAGGAAGCTGTGAAATTTGTTCGGGCAAAATACGATTTTAAATTGTTTAGTGTGGCAGAAATGTGTTTCCAAGACATCATCTTCTACAGACTTCATTGAATACAGATCACCGCAAAAACGCGACACAGCCAATCCACTAACATTCATTGTGCTAAGCTAATTAGCAGTCAGCTGATCTTCTCTAAGCCTTTGCTCCCTAATGAAGCACAGAAGAAAGATGGGTATCTTTCCTCTGGTCTAGATCTGGGGTGGACCGCATGTAAGCACATTTCCCCAAAGGTTTGGAAGGCTCGGGCTTACATCCAGGCCAGAGAACAAGCACTTTGGCTGACAAATTTATGGGCTAGGTTGCGTGTATCAGTGCTGTTCCATGTCTTAAAAGTGCTTAGAAACAGGAAATTTTAGCATCTGCAATTCAATGATAACTGGCTGAAAAGGAAGATCATGCCCAACAGTTAAAGCTCAAAACCTGCCGGATTTCTTTTTTTAAGGCCAACGCTGAGCTTCCAGGCATAGAGAAACATCACTCCGTCATTTCTTCCCTTCTAACAACAATCAGTGGTTACTCTACACGTAAAAACAAACATTTCAATCATGTTGCTCATTTTAGCTCCACCCTCGTATTACTCCCACCTATTTCCCCTCCCAGGTCGCAGAGGTCTGATGTGGGTCCTTCTTCTCACGTCAGCAAACCTCAGCAGAGACACAGGCAGCCAATAATGGAGGGGTCGGAGGTGCAGCATAAATAACAGCGCCGCTTTTCTATCTCTCTCTTTCTCTCTCTCTCTCTCTTTGACACAAACACACACACACAATCACTCCCCTCTTTCACTCTCCTGACACACACATTTTCTCACACTTGTGCACACAGCTGCTGAACAGCTGTCTGATCCTGGAGGGGAGAGAAAGTAATCCGGTCGCCTACATCTCTGATATATATCTCTGTCATGGATGGCTCCTTCAAATTTCCTCTAAACACACATACTGTGTGTGTGTGTGTGTGTGTGTGTGTGTGTGGAGGACAGGGGTTTATCATCATCATTAAGTTCATACTGACTCAGTTTATGGTTCGTGGCTGTTGGTTCATACATGTTAGCATGTTAGCAAGCATCATTTACCTCACAGCCTCACAGTAGCACGGCCTCTGCTGTTCTTCATCAAGCTCTGAGCTCTAATCTATGAAAGTACTTTGTTTCCCAGAGTGCTTTGTCAGAACAGAGAGTCAGAAAGGAGGAACAACATGAGTACGTTCTGTCTTTGTGAGAGGAGAGGAAGACCAGACAATGAGAATCTTTGTGAGTGAAGAAGAGGCTGTTTGCGAGTCTCCCAGGCCCTCTCGGCTTCAGTCGCATACAATGTTACACAAAGTCAAACACACAACGCACTGTTCCTACAGCCGGCACACACTCTCAGACATGTAACACCTCCAAATGTCTTCTGGGCAATTATTTATGACCTGGATGTGGTTGAGCTTCTCTGCGGCTTAAAAGTGGAACAAATTGCCAGAAGACTTGGAACAGGGCTGACTACTTTCAAATCTGAGCTAAAGGCCTCTTTACTTTGTTTTTAATTAGTTAAGGTTTAATTTAATTTCATGTCCTTGTTTATTGTTTATTTTCTTTTTACCGTGTGTGTGTGTGTGTGTGTGTGTGCTTTTTCTTGCTTTTGCAGTTTTTAATCATGTCTTTCCTGAGTGCTCTATGAAATTTACCATCTAAATTTGCCTAGGAGTTCAATAGTAGGAGAAATAAATGATTAAACTCACTCTGCACCAGGAGCTTTTAAAGTTCTCGTCTACTTTTAGACTCTAAGCATTCATTATTTTCAGGAAAAGTGCTGTAAGCTAAATGCTAATGCTAGAAATATCAACATGGCAGCAATAACGTGTTTTACTAGGAACGGGTTGAAAAATTTCAACTCCTGATTGGTTGATAACCGTGATATAATTAGCGTTTATCACAGCAATGATGCCATTTACCTTTTTACATTTCTATTTTTAAATATGACTCCACAGCGACACAGAGCTGCGATTCATGCTTGTTATTCAAGTACTAATTAGCACCTAATAAACATGCAGCTGAAGCTAATATGTCATTGATTTTTGCAGGTATGTGTGCGTCATTCTCAGGGAACATGAATGTCTGCACCAGATCTCATGGTAATTCGTTCACCAGCTGCTGAGACATTTCGCGAAAAACCAAATATGTGAGGGTGGTGAGAGGAAATGACAAATCTAGAAACTGCACTCACTGTTTGGTTACTTCCTCTGAGGAGTTCATGTTTTCTTGGATGTTTGTTTGTTTGTCTGTCGGCAAGATTATGCCAAAAAATACGTGGCTGATTTTCGTCAAACATGTCCAAATTAATCACAGCGCCACCTGGTGGCATGAAGAAGTGACAAGCTTTGGCACTTTGAGGTGCTCCCCCCAGCTGGTCGACCACATTGATGTCAAATTCTGTCTGACACACGTCAGGAAGGTGATGGTGAGTTACTGCAAAGCCTGTGAGTTTATACCAAACAGCGTTACCGGGACAAGGTGTCGAATTCGGTATTTCACCCCAGAACATGTCGTAAACTGTTGGAACTGGACTCCACAAATTAAGATCTTTTCCAAACCGCTCTCATTTGATGAGTCCCGACCTGAAAACCCGTATAAGCTGAATTTCAGCTATAGCACCACCTAGCGGATACAGGAAGTTAGCCCAATTTACATTAAAATGACACTGTGACCTATAGCAAAATAATATACGGTGTGTGTTCTGTAACACCACCTAGTGGACTCAGAAGGTTATATTTGTGTCACATTACACATTAGTCCGGTCCACATCAGGGGCCGAATGTTCGTTTGGCCCTCAGAATCAGTGATTTTTCCTATTTATCCATTTTCAGTCCATTGTTGTGCCTTAGTAGCTGCTTTAAACTGTAACATACGCGCGTGTGTGTGTGTGTGTGTGTGTGTGTGTGTGTGTGCGCGCGCCAGAGGTCATTCAACATTTGACACGGATTCTCATATCACCTCCGAATTCAAACTCAGGCCGTGTGGGACCGACCTTCAAGGTCACTGTGGTCCCCGCTGTAGTGCACAGTTACCGGAGGCTAAGTGGCTACAGCTACGTACGTATACATGTGTGGCAGCACTAAGCAGGTGATGAGGAGCCTCAGCAGCATATCATGGTGGAAGTAGAAGACAGATGTTTTGAAACCCCCACGCTAATCTTCAGGTGCTCTCGTGTGTCGCTGCAGCCAAACACTCAGGATATTGGAGCGGCGGATGGCTGGTCTATACGGCTTCAGCGCTGCTGCCAGTTTCAGTTTCCAACCACAAGTCATCACTGTTTATTTTTTAAACCATGATGATTTTCTATCTTAGTCACAAGACGTGTTGGAGCCTCTTGAAGATGTTCTTTGAATTTAACAGGTCACAGACTGAAGATCTACTGGCTCTTAGTTCATTGGCTAATTCAGGTTCTATGCGTGCAACTTAAAACTTTTTACTTTTCCAAGAGGTTTTGCCACTAGACCTCATGAGCGCAGACCAAATCTACAGTAGATACAAGAAAGCTTTGCACTGTCCAGCTCCTAAACTAAGTTTTTCTGAAGATAAACTTTGCTTATTAACCACAAACACTGTCACCACCTGAACTTTTACTCATGGTTATTGTTGCGACCGTGGCGATGACGACCCCCTAAAAAAAAAATTTAAAAAAAAGGGTTTTTTTAATCATATTAGGAAAGTCCCATATTGTCTACGCTTGGAATTAACCCTTAACTTTTAATTTATCTTAAGCTAAACCATCATCTTTTTCCTCATTGTGTTGAACCGCAACCACAGTTTCATCACAACCTAAAAAAAACAAACATTATTTAAGAGTCATTTGAGAATATTTTAAAAGGTGATGTCATCCTGCCGATGCCTGGTGATGGGGGCGTCGCACCAGAGAGCTCGGCGCCTTGCAGTATGTGTCACTCTAGAGCACCCAACTACATATTTAGTCAGATATGGATGACTCCGATTTCTCTTTTGATACAGCTGCTCAACAGCTGGGTTGTAAATAATCCTCCTGGTTCCCGTTCAGCTGCTTCTTTACTGCTTGATACAGCCGAATACTGCAGCGATAAAAGTACAGTCAGGGGCGCGTCTTTTGTCTGCAGTAGTACTTTCACATTGAGATCGCAATATTTTTCTGGAAAACCTTCAGAGAAGATCTGGAGGATCGGTGGTACACGTGTCTGAGTTGTACGTAGTCGTACGCCTTTTTGATGAAAAACTGGAACTCATTGGGTACAACGTTGTGACTGAATAAAGAAGTAGTATCACATGCCTGAAAAACACAAATTGCCCACTGAAATTAATACACTTTGTTATTTCTGCAGCTCACAGTTGGTTCGTCCTTCCATTCTGACATCACACGTATTTAATCTTGAATATGTATCTGAGTATTAACACTGACCGCGTCAGACATGTTGCAGTACTCTCACCACCCAGTTAACCAGTTAATCTGAGCTCCAGGGATCTGCTGTCTCCCACAGAGGCCTCTCCAGTCCGGCTGTCATGAATAGCTGACCGCACCTGTTACCGATGTGAGACCACTGGCTTTGATTTGTTCTTAAAAATCCCTCCATGATTTGAGTTAAAAAAAAAAAAAGAGAGAAAATCAGAAGAACAAAACTTTTGACGAAATGTTCTTTTTTCCTGATATTTTTATTCACATACAGTACCTTCAATTCTGGACAGATTACATTCAAGAATATCAAAAGGAAATGCCGTGAATTCCATCACTACCAAAAAGTCGCACAAAGAAATGCACTGGGACGTACATTACATACATGTTAAAAATCTGCCAGCATATATCAGCTATGCAAACATTATAGACTACAACGTATAGCCAGTAACACATACTCTATAACATGTGCATAACATAACATATGAACACGGGGCCGGGCTATTTACAGTTGATCCAAAATAACGTACTTCCCCTGAACCATTTCATTGGTTTTTATACATAATAACATGTCTTTTCGTGGGGAGAGTTGAAGAGAGATTCTCCAACGTCACACTCATCCCTTGTTTTGTCTGAAAGCGCTCTACTGCACCATAAATAAAACAATTACAAAAATATACCTCACTTCAAACAGAGCCATGACAGGAAAAAACACTCACAGCCGTTGCAGAATGATTACAAAAAAATAATCCAAAAAAAAAAAAACGTATCAACCTGAAGGGATGGAATGAAGAGAAGATGAAGGTGGGGGGGCGTGGTGGGGGGGAGGGTTGTGTGTGTGTGTGTGTGTGTGTGGGGGGGGGGGGGGGGCGGGCGGCGTTCCAGGACAGAGTGTAAAATGAAGTTAAGAACATGCTGGAATTCCAATAAAAACAGCAGCTAAATGGGAATGTTTGTGGTTCTGACATGATGGTGGCAGAGACACTGACGTAGGTCGACTGGATGGAGGGACTGACTTTCCCTTTGAAGCCAGCCCCCCCCCCCCGCCCCCTTTCCTTTTCATGGAAACAAATAAACCATTGGAAGATGTGTGGGACTTAGTCAACATCAGCGATACAGGAATGCAGGGGTTAAAAAGTCCATGTTGGATTAGTAGTGTGTACATTCACAGGTGTATCCCATTGTGTTAAGGCTCAGGAGGGTGGATGTGTGTCAGTGGACTGGTGCCGGTGCTGCTGCTCCTCCTGAGGAGTACGAGACCAGAAGCCGAGCTACTTTTTCTTGGAGTTGACACTCTTGCAGACCCAGTTCATCCCCTCCTGCATTTCAGAGAAAAATCAGGATGATGGGAACAGAGGTGGCGTTTGGATCAGGTGCCGACACGGACAAGATTCACAGGTCAGATCTCAGAGAGACGGTATTGATCCATTGTTTGACTGGATCATGAAACCGCCATAAAGCAACATGAGACACATCACACAGTTCTAAAACGTTGCTTTGGAATACGTTTAACAGTCATGAATTCATGTGTATGTTCTCCTAATTAAGAAGTAGTGTTATAGGGTTCACATAATGCCAACAATTACAATAATGATCCATCCATCCATTGTCTTCTGCTTTTCCTGTCAAGGGTCATGGGGGGGAGGGGGTGGAGCCTATCCCAGCAGCCTTCAGGCGAGAGGCGGGGTTCACCCTGGACAGGTCACCAATTTATCTCAGGGCCAACACATAGAGACAGACAACCATTCACACTCACAGCCACACCTACGGTCAATTTAGAGAATCAATCAGCCTCGTCCCCTCTTGATGTCTTTGGACTGTGGGAGGAAGCTGGAGTACCAGAGAGAACCCACACAGGAACAGGGAGAACATGGAGACTCCACACAGAAAGATCCTGTGATGGAGCTGGGACTTGAACCCAGAACCTTCTTGCTGTGAGGCGACAGTGCCGACCACTGCACCACCGTGCCGCTCCAAAATAATGATCATATTCAGGAAATCAAAATGTGGTATCAGAATCAGTTTTGGCACTTGTGCTTTGAACTGGAGCAGGAAAATATGTGATTGGTGCATCACTCAGTGTGAATCAGAAAAAAAACGACATCGAGCAAACAAATGTTAAAAAAAAAAGAAAAAAAAAGGGAAAAGCTCGAGCTGCACGCTTACCTGAATCCCCTCACCAGTGAGGGCGGAGCAGGACTGGATCTGCCACATGCGATCCCGGATAGTGTGCAGGTTGAGACCCTCAGCGATCTCAGAGGCCGGGGCGGCCGTCAGCAGGTCCTGTTTGTTAGCAAAGATCAGCACCGGAACGCCGCTCAACTTCTCCTCATCCAGTAACTCGGCCAGCTCCTGGAACGCAGATTAAGACCATTTTAACAAACTGATTTCAATTCAGGGGACAGAATCCAAAGGAGCTGGAAATACAGACGGAAGCCAGCACCCACATGCTTTAGGATCTGCCTGAGATGGTTTGGGACATGTCTGACCACAGTTTGTCCTCTGGATAAGCAGGCAAATTCCTTTCCATACTAACAGGATCGGGGGCTGCACGGTGGTGCAGTGGTCAGCACTGTGGCCTCACAGCAGGAAGGTTCTGGGTTCCAGCCCCGGCTGGAGCACAGGGTCTTTCTGTGTGGAGTCTCCATGTTCTCCCTGTTCCTGTGTGGGTTCTCTCTGGTACTCCAGCTTCCTCCCACAGTCCAAAGACATCAAGAGGGGACGAGGCTGATTGATACTCTAAATTGACCGTAGGTGTGACTGTGAGTGTGAATGGTTGTTCGTCTCTGTGTGTTGGCCCTGCGATGGACTGGCGACCTGTCCAGGGTGAACCCCGCCTCTCACCCGTAGATGCTGGGATAGGCTCCACCCCCCCGTGACCCTTACTTGTAAGGAATAAGTGGAAGATGACGATGGATGGATGGACTAACAGGATCTTATATCAATATTACACACACACACACAAAAAAAATCATAGAAAAAAAATGGAGATGTATGATCTGTTCAAGTTGACATTGGAATTTCCAAGTTCCCCCTGGGGAAATTTCAACTGGGAACCCCAGACGTCACACTTCCTTTTGGAAACTTGGAAATCCCAGAAGAACTGGTGAAAGACATAATTCAGTGGGATTTCTTTAACAAGACACCATTTTGATGACTTATGTCTTCATTGTGCCGCATTAAATCAGTAGCGCAAACGGTACTGTTGGCTCCTGTCTGAGGACATGTTGCTACAACATTTATATGAGCAAACTAGGTTTTTCTTTAAACAACAGTATTGCAGGTCAACCTCACAAAGCCTTTGTTCAAACAGAAGGCAGGATGAATGAACGAAAATTCTCTTCTCTGGGTTGTTTCATTCTAGTGTGATTGCAGGCAAACGCAAAGATACACACAAACATTTGTACCACAAACACTAGTTTACATACCTGGCCCGTCTCCTCAAACCTCTTTCTGTCAGCACTGTCAATGACATAAATCTGAAGCAAAGACAGAAGTTTTCCTTGTCAGCGCAGGCAGCTGGTTCAAAACTCAAAGGTAATCAATCCTAAATAAACTCACCAGTACGTCTGTGTTTTCAAAGTAGTTTCTCCAGTACGGTCTGATCTTCCTCTGGCCTCCAATATCCCAAACATTTAGTTTAAAACCCTGAGACTGGACACTCTTGATGTTGAAACCCTGAGGAGGAAAGCCAAATATTTAAACATGCAGAAGAAAGCCATCCATTCATCCTTGTTCTGTTTTAGCTGATAAGCCATGTGATGAGGGTCAACACACACACACACACACACACACACACACACACACACACACACACACACACACACACACACCTGTGTGGGGGTGATGTGGCTGATGTCCTCAGATGCCAGCTGCTTGAGCAGGGTGGTCTTCCCTCCGTTGTCCAGACCCAGCAGCAGTATCCGAACCTCCTGGTCTGGTGTGCTTTTCAGCTTACGAAGGATGGACAGCAATCCCTGCAACAGGTGGTGGACACGCATGTGATGTTTCTATGCTAAAATGATAGTGGGGAGCGCTGCTGCAGCACTAGCTCCATCAATACATTTCTGCCCTACATCCTGCGGGCTCCTCGCTAGGCCGTGTAATTACATGTCTAGTCTGTGTTGGGGGGGGGGGGGAGAAATTTACTTAAAGCAACAATAGATGAGGACGATGTAAGTAGTTGGTCGCACTGTCGTCTTTACTTAACCGTCTGCTTCTTTGAGTGTCGAGCCGGCTAGCGGCACGCAAATGGGAGCTAAACATAGCTAACTTGCTAAGCTAATCTCCCCTGATAACTGCACGAAGCAACAAGGCAGCTTTTACATTGTAGTGTCATATTTCGGGACAGTCGTATGTATAAAACCGTAAGTTAATTCTAGTGAGCGCTACGTGGCGCACATACGCCCATTCAGAGACTCATACGAACAGTTAATGTCTAATTATTACGGTATATTAAACTCACCATCTTGTTGCCTTCTCTCTTGGAGACGCTGCCGAGGGTTACTAAGGGGAGTGACGTCAGACGCACAGTAACGGGGACGACGCAACTATGGAGGGCTAATTTAGCTCCCCGCTAAACTTGCAGCTCGATGTAGTCAAAACATAGCGGCTAATGTCATTATCATAAGCCCAACACAGATGCCACTGAACCCTGGTCAAACACATTACAGACTGCCATATGTATATATATATATATATATATATATATATATATATATATATATATATATATATATATATATATATATATATATATATATACTGTATATATAGTATGTATATTTTAATATTTAAAAGTGGACTTTTAAACATTTCCTGTTCTTCATGTCAAAAATCTGGGAGTCTGATTATGCCAGCATGTTAGCTTTGCGGTAGGTTCAGAAGATTTAAATCAGGAAATTTAGTTTAAATATCTGAATTTAAACAGAACTGTCAAGTTATTATATCCAGTGTTTATCCCAGACATATTTAACTTGTCAGTTCTGTTTGAAGTTGTTCCTGCACATTTAGGTCGAAAGGAACGTGAAGCAGACACACAACTCACCATCATGTGTAATAACGCATCATGACATAGGCTATAGGACCCAGAGTTTACATAAAGACAGTAGGCTTTGACATTTGACCCCTGTCTTGTTTTGCAATTGCAGGATAGAGTTCATTAAATTAATATAAGTTACAATTTCAATGTCACCTCGCAAAACAAACGAAGGCAATGCTTATCTACTCTGTGTTCCTCTGATTGTTGTGGCTGGAAGTAAGATCAGCCAACACTTGATTGTTGTTTCTTTTCTTTCAGAATGACAAGCCGTTTCTCCTTTCTTGTCAGATGTCAGGGCCACTTTTTCAGATTTAAGGAAGAATTCCCCCTTGATATGGCTTTGGCTTTCTGTTAGGAATCAATGTGAACTCAATAGCGCCCTCTCTGGGCAGCAATGTCTGCCCTTCTCTGTTGCCAGATACACCTGCAGTACATGAATATGATATATGGAGGAAACGCTTGGCAGGAGCTCTCAGACGGACCTCAGGAACTTATTTATAAATGCTAATGAACCTGTCAAGTGGGACAAGCAAGAGATTTTTTCTTTTCAGTTGATCACATCGACTGTTAGAATAAGTAGGCTAGTTTTTGAAGAATCTTGTTTATAGTTTGGCTGTTGCCATCTTGCTTTTTTTTTAATTTTGCAAATGGAGGTGATGATATTATTGATGAGAGGTTGGAGCTGTGGTGTTGTGCCTTCATGCTGATTCAGCATCTCCATGGTTATGGTTGAATCGATTTCCTGTTATATACATTATAACATATATAGATGGTTTTCATACCCTGGACATTTGCTTCTCTGTTAAAAAAAAAACAATGCAACGCCACAGACAGGCTTCCTTGCGTGTGCACATAAGACATTAGCAAAATGTTAGCTGACATTATGAATCAAATGAGAGAAGCCCGGCCTTATGATCAGACTATTTTTGCAATAATGAAGTCTCCCCCCGCTGACCATTAAAAAGAATACACGTTATTGCTACCTCTGCAGTGTCTGGGAGCAGCGTTGTCCAAGTTTTATATGGTTTATCAAAGAAGCTGGCTTATTGATAATATTAACCATCTTGTCTTTTCTCAACAGCTTCTGGTGGCAATAATAGGGCAATGTAGCTCTTCTCAAGATAAAAAAAAACCGATGAATATGATATTAGATATTAATGTCTTTTTAATACCCTAATAAATTAAAGTGGATGGATCAGAAACACCAAAATTGAGGCCAGGGGCCAAATCTGGCCCACCAAAAGGTATAATTAAGCCTTTAGGTCTGATTTGGGTTGCCAGAAGTAACAAATAAAGGAATAGATAAAAAGCCTGATAACAATTATAAAATAACCACAAATACAAATACCACAAATCATTTTTATGCTGTTTCCTTTTATTGTGAACGAAAAATTTGAGGATCTGTTATGATGAATTATTTATGATAATGAATTAATTTTTTTTTTATTAATTTGATCAGGCGGGAAGGTGGACACTCCAAAGCAATGGATGGCAGTAATGCGCCCGAAAGCTGTTTGCCAACCGCCAAAAGAAGAAAAACACCCTCGAAGTAGAAGAGGAAGAAGCAGTTTATGTACTCAGCAGTTCGAGCAGAGACGTTTCATCGTGCCAGTGTTTATTTTTGTGTGTGTGTTAAATAGCGATAAAGAACAAAGACGTCCTATAAACGAGACGGGTAGCTAGTTAGCCGGCTAGCATGACCGCCCACTAGCACCAGTTAACCTGCGGTCTCTATGACCAGTTGGCAGGTCGCGTGGGTTCCCAGGCTTCTCACGTGGGGAGCTGCCCCTGCCTCTGATTGGAGGACAGCGTGCCACGTGTTGACTATGCCACAAGAGCACATTTGATTATCTGGCAAGTTCCGTTGTTGCGGCTGAAGGCTTCGTAAAGGTATGTATCATAGGTGTGCAATCGTAGATCGCGAAGTGCGTCTCCGCAGCGGATGTTTGCTGGTTTCTCCATCGCTACCGGCGGAGTCAGGCTGCAGGGTAACCCGAGTCAGGAGTTGCATCACTCCATGTGCCTCCACTGTCATGTCTTTACTCTTTTCACTCCAGTTTGGTAGCAGAACTTTACTCCTGCCCACGCACCTATTTCCTTATAGATCGTAGGATGTTTAGATGTCGTGTAAGAGTCTGCATTGACGCCTCAGTCGCGGGGATTGTTGTCGATGAACATCCAGATGAATTCTGGCTGAGCTCTGGCCTGCAGATCCAGTTTGTCGAGACTCTGCTGGAACTAAATTAGCTTCTCCTGGTGTGTAGTTGGTGCAAACCACAGTGCTCCCGCAGGCGGGTTCTGCTCGGAGGGCTTCAACTCACTTTTATGATCCAGCGCTTTATTTTGTTGACAGATTAATCAAATCACTTATGCTCAATGTGGAAATGATTAGTCAATCATCATTAAAGGGACCGAATAATTTCAATTGAACGAGTTAATCGAATAAGCAGCTGTTGTCAATTGAATTTTCCAGGTCTGATGACTTTGTCATTTATGATAGAGATGCAAAGATCCAGTTTTTTATCTTCTGAAATCAAGGAATCACCATGGGAAATTTGATGAGCTTTTTTTTAAAAAATTTTAAATTTTATTGACACTTTTCTCCCACAAAGTGATTCATTGATTATTAGACAATGAAAATAATCTTGGTTTCACACTTGTTGGAGGTGAATTCTTCAGGATCAAGGACAGCTTCAGGAAACAGCGAGGGTCTTTATCTAACTTTATACATTTCATAATGCAGATAATCAGGCTAATTTAATGGAAGCTAATTTAATTGCTGCTCCAATCTGTTCTTGATTTGTCTTCTGCCCTCATTTCACTTCTTTGAAAGTGAACAGCAGCATTTCCTCCTGTTGCAGCCCACCATTTCCAGTCTTAATGGAATTTAAATATAATATGACAGTTTTGATATGACTGCTGCAGGACTTTAAACTACTTCTCGAACAATCCAGTTCCAGCCAGACTGAACCTCCAGTGTACCTGTAAATGCTTGTTTCCCCTCACAGATGAGCTTCTTTTTTTTGTGTGGACTGTTTTCACCTCTTGTGCATAATTAGTAATGGAATGATGAAGATGTACGGTGGGGTGTTTTTGAAGATCCAGCTGCACTCAGCGGGTTCTGGTTGTGTAAGAATGCTGCACTTGCAAAATCTGAAATGGTGAGCTGTGGAACCATTTACCAAGAGCCAGTCTGATTTCTGGTTGAAGTCTGCTCTGGAGAGTTTTAATGGAGGAAAATATTTTGTGATTATTCAGTATGATGTTGTGTTTCCACCCAAGGGTGGTAGGTAATATTTAAAAAATTAGCTTCTTTAGGCTACTTTCAGATCTTTGGGTGAACTCTAGACTCAGGTCAGTATGAAGCTAAGTTCTGCAGACTTGCTACTCTTCTACAGGTTTCATAAGTTACTCTGTATGAACCCACCGCTATCAGCACACGATCCCACCTCCCACCTCCCTCCTCCCTCCTCTAGCTCACACTGAGGGGATGGGTTTTCAAAGGTAAAGGCTTCTGCCCCTGTTTGGCCCCCTGACCTAATCCGTTAATGTTACATCAGCTCAAACTGGGCCAGGCTGGTCTGACCAAAGGGTAAATAAACATAAACCAGCCATTACAGTCTTTAATCAAGTAATTTATGCTGCAGTTGATGGTCACAGAAAGTATTCCTCTGCTCATCAATTCCATATTTTTTCAGTATGTGTAAGTAATTCTACTCTTCGTCCTTTTCTTCAGCTGCTGTGAAGCCTGTCAGAGAATAAACAACCGCTCCTCGCAGGCCTGTAACGTTTGAATGCATCAGCTCAGGGCCGCTGTCTGAGAATCAAACAATGGCGTTGAGCTCATTCGACATCGACGCGCCACGATGGGATCAAACCACGTTTGTGGGCCGACTGAAACACTTCTTCAACATCACGGACTGTCGAACTGCGCTCTTACCTGACTCACGCTTGGATGAGGCCAAAGCTTTAGTAGAGAGCTGCAGGTGGGGAGAGGAACACTCAACATGGACACACATGCAGACGGTCATTGTGTTTTGTTTTGGGTTTTTTTTTTTGTTTATTGCTTGAATATAGAACTGACTTCGTCTTTATTTGAAATGCCTGAAATGCAGACAGGTAGCGGTGGTGTCCTGGTGCCAGCAGCAGCTTTCGAGTTGGATCGTAATGGTAGATTTAAAAAAACTGAGTTGCCAGTAAAGTGTGTCCAAATATTGTGTGGCTTGTTTTTTTTTTTTTTTCATTTTCATTATTCTGTTTTCCACAATTACAGCACGTTTCACCATCAATTTTGTGGAAATATCAACAAAGGAAATATTAAAAATTGCAGAATATGAATACATCTGATTAAATTCAACATTGAAAAAATTGTTAGAGTGCTCCTATGGAGGTGTTAACGATGAAGTCCTCTGCTTTTGTTCCTCAGACTCAAGCAAACACACATTTTCTTGCCTAAATATAAGAAATAGATGTAAGAAATTCTCTGTTCAACGGGGCTCTAGACTTGGAGGTTCAGAGCTGGAACGTTTGGGAACTGCATGTTTCAACATGAAGAATGAGTCAAAACAGCTTCTACAACGGGGGCATTCAAATGTCAGCTAACATGGTGTGTTTGGCCTTTTTCAGGGCAGGATCCATCCCCCCTGGCACCACAGAGGAGCAGCTCCACTTTGCTAAGAAGCTGTACGACTCCGCCTTCCACCCAGACACGGGGGACCGCATGAACATCATCGGTCGCATGTCCTTCCAGGTGCCTGGAGGCATGGCCATCACCGGCTGCATGCTGCAGTTCTACAGGTGCTGGAGCGCAAGCGGGACTCGCTGCAGTGTAGCCAATTGTTCAGTGTCAGAGAAGAAGCTGGAGAGGTTTCATGTCTGTCTCTGTCTAGGACGGTTCCTGCTGTGGTCTTCTGGCAGTGGGTCAATCAGTCCTTCAACGCTCTGGTCAACTACACCAACCGTAACGCTGCCTCGCCTATAACACCCAAGTAAGAACTGAAGCCTGGTTTACACTCCAGCTGTCTCACGTGTCATCAAAGACACATTTCCACTTTCACCATCTTAGAAATTGCAGTCTGTCTACGTTTGTCTGGGCTTTGTCCCTGGAAGGGTTAACTGCAGTCTAGAGGTGGTGCAGAGTAACTCCTGCACTTTCAGGATTCAAAACACATTCTAAAAATGGATCATAACTCAAATATTCAACAATTTCCCGTAAACAGATTTTTGCAGTTGAACTGTTTTGTCTTTGTCAACATTAAACCTGAAAGGAATATTATTAGAAATGATTCAACATCCGGAAAAAGCTCTTCAAATATTAGATTATAACGTTCACATTGAAATCATTCCAGCTTGCGACCAACATTGTAGGAACATTCCCTGCTATTGGTGCAGCCATTAAAATATTTATACAGGTGAACGCTGGCTTCTCGCAGCTCATAATCATTGATGTGCTTGTGTTAGTTTACAAAAAGTTATCAGAAACTGTGTGATCGAACTGCTAAGTTTCTAAATCATGTTTGTGTGCCATTATTAAAGAGTTTCAGCTTCACTGTCATCAGGGGAACCCTGTTTTAGCACATGCAAATCCCCTTTTTTGTATTTGTGCAGCTCGGTGTGGACAAAAGCGTTGTGGATCTGGGCCTTAGTGTTGACCTCTGCGTTTGTTTTAAAGAGCTTCTAATCTTTAAGGTTGTGCTTTCCTGTATCCCTGTTGTGTGTCTCAGGCAGATTGGAGTCGCCTACGTCACAGCAACCAGCACAGCTTTAGCTACAGCAGTCGGCCTCAACCTCTACACGAAGGTACAAACACACTGCCATCACCAAACTCGCCTGGATAAATTACCCATGAGCTAAAGCTGGTTTTAATGTTTTATTATATTCATGCTTTTCCCATCATGGCGTTTCTGAAGTCTCCTCATTAAAATGTGATTGTCTTCATATTTCAGGGATCAAGGTCACTCGCCTTCTGTTCTTCTTTTGTCTCCCCTGCAGAGAGCTCCTCCCCTTGTCGCTCGCTGGGTTCCTTTTGCAGCCGTGGCAGCAGCTAATTGTGTTAACATTCCCATGATGAGGCAACAGTGAGTCCAGATTCTTTGGACTCTTAAAAGCTACTGTATATACTGTAGCATGGGTGATGTTGTAGTGTATATTTATGAGGTGAGCTGAAGTGAAAGCAATATTGGTACTGCACAGAAAGGAAAAAAAATACATGTTCACAATTCCTAAGTAGAGGCGGTACGGTGGTGCAGTGGTCAGCACTGTCACAGCAAGAAGGTTCCGGTTCCAGTCCCGGCTCCAGCACAGGGTCTTTCTGTGTGGAGTCTCCATGTTCTCCCTGTTCCTGTGTGGGTTCTCTCTGGTACTCCAGCTTCCTCCCACAGTCCAAAGACATCAAGAGGGGACCAGGTTAATCCAGACTCTAAATTGACCGTAGGTGTGGCTGTGGTGAATGCTTGTCTGTCTCTATGTGTTGGCCCTGTGATGGACTGGTGACCCGTCCAGGGTGAACCCCGCCTCTTACCTGAAGGCTGCTGGGATAGGCTCCACCCCCCCACGACCCTTAACAGGATAAGCAGTAGAAAATGGATGGATTTTAGTCCATATAATATGTACAAGGAATTAAAGCTATAGTACAGAGCAAATGTCTCCATCTTGTGGCTGTAAGAGGCATAACAAGCTTTTGTTGAGGCGCTAATATTGCAGGGCTTAACAGCGGACGGATTCTTTTTCGCACTGTCCCTGTGGAAGGACTCCTGATAGTGAAACACCATCAGAATTTGATCCATTTGGTCAGTGAACATTTGGAAAGTCTAGAAGAATTGCATTATTAATTATCCCCTTGAAGTTAGCAGCAGGCTAAGCAGAAGTTAGGAGCCTCGGCAGGGTGAATCCCCTCAGCAGCACACACACACACTCCTTCCACGATGAACTGGAGATACAGTATATTTCACCTTCCTGCACTCATAGAATGGTGTCACTCTGGTCCCAAAGAAAATGTTGCATAATGCATCTGAATGGTGGCCGTCTGGAATCCTGTTTTTCTCTGCACAAAACATCCGTCATCGCTAAAACCCTAATCGTAGTTTGTGTGTAACCATAATACGGCACAAAGGAGCGAACAGAATGTCACACATCTGAGGATAAATGTAAAATATGGAAAAACACAACAAACATCCCAATATGTCGGGCGTCCCTTTCCAGTTCCGTTGGTGCGTTTCGAAGTGAAGCTGCATGGTAAATGTTGCGTGTAGTCACGTCATTTGTAAATCTGAGTCAGATGTGGGAGGAGAGAGAGAAATCGTTTGGATACTAAAATTAAAGCAGCATTTATTTGCAGTTTGATTCTCTGCTGTACCCCCCCCCCCCCTCCTCATATATTTCTTTTACTTTTAAATATTCATCTTCAGCAGGTTTGGATGATCAGAAAACTCAGCATTTTAAACTCGTGCACCATCACTCTGTGTGTTTCTCAGGGAAATCCTGAACGGCATCGCCGTCACAGACGATAACGGCAACACGTTGGGCCACTCCAAGGTCAGACACTTTTGTCATTTGAGTGTTCAAAAGTGGTGAGCAGAAGTTTTCCTTTCCTACTCACAAATTCTCCTCGATGTCGCCTGTAGAAAGCGGCGGTAAAAGGCATCGCCCAGGTGGTCATCTCTCGGATCACCATGGCTGCACCAGGAATGAGTGAGCAACGACAAACGCGCACACGTCACACGTTTGCCTGACCTTTAGTGCTCTTATCACAACCCTCCTGCCTTTCTTCCTCAGTCATCCTCCCCATCATCATGCAGCGACTGGAGAAATACAAATTTATGCAGGTTAGAACTTTTTCCGTCACCCTGCTGAAAAAGCCGTGAACGGGTGTGATTGGGTGTTTTCTGTCTCTCCGCAGAGAATCACGTATCTCCACGGACCGATCCAAGTGATGATGGTGGGAGTCTTGTAAGTAGAAGACGTGACGCGATGGCGGCGTCGCGGGGATTTGAATGTTCTTACGTGTTTTTGAGGGAGGAGTAACCTTTTTTTTTGTTGTTGTTCTTTTTCTTTTAAAAGTTTGATCTTCATGGTGCCAGCGGCCTGCTCCCTGTTCCCCCAGAGATGGTAACCAGCCTCATACACACTTACACACTCACCCGTGCATCACAATCACAAACACATATGGAGTAGGCCGGGGTGGGGGGGGACCCACAGGAGACAAAATACAAAAGATTGACAACTTGAAGAAGCTAAACTAGCTGTTGAGGCTACAATAAAGTGCAAAACGATACAAAAACCGTAAAGGATAACAGCTTCGTGCAAAATAAATTTTGTTTTGACACCAAAACCCAAACTGTGTGGGCGTTCGGTACAAGGTGAGGTCCGTCGGCCAGCGTGGAGGCCGGCGGGTGTAAAACCTCCAGTGTTTTGTTGGGGGGGTTCCTCTTACAACATGGCACCATTGTGAAGGTGGGCAGAGGGATTGTGGCTGACAGATGTTTCCAGATGTGCTGTTAATGCTCAGCTGCAGAAACAAGCAGGTTGATGAGTCGGCTGAAGACTGCAGAGGGAAGACACACGTCGTGTCTTGTGTATGCACAAGTACGTGTTTAGACATGAGAACCAGGGAAAGGATTCTGACCGTGGTTTTCTTCTGCCCCCCCCCCCGACAGCTCCATGGCCGTGTCAAAGCTGGAACCGGAACTACAAGACTCCATCAGGTCTAAATATGGTGACGCGGTACAACATGTCTACTTCAATAAAGGCCTCTGAGCCTCTGGATGCAGGTTCATGCTTAAGTGATGAGGGTGGTGACATGGAGCCCATCACCTTCGACGTGGTGCTGGATACGGGAGGTTTTATCAATACTGTCTTACTTTTTTATTCTGCTTTTCAACTCTGCTGGTCTCTTTTTGTCTATAGCAGACAGATTATCGCTCTTCTCTTAAGGAAAGTATCTCAACATGTGACGAACGCTACTTTATCCTCCCGTTGAGAAACCAAACGATCTCTTCTCAGGAAATGAGCTTTTTACTTCACTACGTTCGAATATCAGTTTGTCCCTCCTGACGTGGCTCATCGGCAGTTCTTCGACTCGCTGTTTGTTTGTGTCTCACTGTTAGAAAATGGCCCTTAACTGTTTTTCTTTATGTCCGTAAAACTTCCTTTGAATCTGTGCCTTCTACAGAGTTGCAGCAGCAACAAATTCTTGTGTCTTTTGGGGTTTTTTGTCCTCTGTGTCTATGCATGTGTAAAGTGACCCTGAGCCTGGTCAAACAATGCTGAGCAGCAATGCTGAGTTGTGTCAGAAACGAGGATGCTGCCCTCTGCTGCCAGAATGGAGGTAGAGGTCTGAGCAGTTCGCCTCCCAGTGGAAACAAAGACTGTACCGCCACCACCTGAGGGTACGCAGGAATAAAACTCTAATACGTCAAACACAGCGCCTTGCGATGCGTCTTTCATGTGCGTGTTGTCGTCTTACACCAACAGTTTTATCCTTGTTTGGAGGAACTTTGGATCTCAGCAGGCAAAACGTGTGTTTCGTTGGTATCAACATTCTGAGCATTTCTTGTCTGTGCTAATAGGCGTCATTAATTGGGAAAAAGGCGTATATGATCAATTAAACTCCTTTTTTGTGTTCATAGAGAAGATGCAGGTGAGAACTGGCAGAGATGCATCATTAAAATTGATTTAGTTAAACGTGTGGATCATCTTCAGGGATGCAGGAATATTCAAACTCCAACTCAGCTTGTAAAACCGTAACCTCGCTTATATGTAACTGAACCGTAACTTATTAAATCCTAAATAACCAATTTATAAGAGTGTGTTCAAGTGGTATATTGGAATGCTGTTATACCAGACTATAAAGCCAATATTGATGTGCTTGGCTTTATTTTGTGGTTGAGTACTCACTGTTCATATTCTAAAATACCATCACATATATGCCAATATCATCAATTGTAGTATTAGAATGTGCCAGTTTTTTCTCCCAAAAGGTCCATATAATATTTCCAGAGAAGAAAAATAAAAACATGCACATCTTGCAGTGTTAAATGAATGCGCAATTGAAACCATCAAATATTTCTAGATATATTTCCAAAACTGCTGGTGATATATCTATAAATACGTGTGTGTGTGTGTGTATATATGTATGTGTATATATATATATCATAAATAATTGGATGACAACTTCTTACACAATGTTTTTAAGGCTTCATTTGACATGTTCCCTCAATAATTTATTAAAATCCAGATGTTTCTTTTAATTCTGCCAACAAACGAAAGGAAAACGCAACATCATTGTGTGATGTGATAAAATACAAACACAAAAATATAATAGTGAAGTACCTTCAGGCTCAGGCCCTAATAAAATTGTACTTCAATTTTATTTTATTTTTTTAAAAAAGGTGCCAAACCTCGGGGATGATTTGCAGCGGCTGCCTCCGGTTGTCCCAGACTGGGGGACCGAGCGCCGCCTGCCGGTGTATCCGCCATCATGGGGGGAGGAGCCGGAGCGTCAGCTTTATAAAACCGCCTTGAACTCTATCACGAAAACACTCCCGTTAGACGGACAGCTGCTGACACCGGCCCAGGACGCTAGCGAGGATACCGAGTGACCTCACCTTTGTAGCGGAGCTAAGCGAGCTAAACACCCGGTGTTGTTTGCTGACGTCGCCCGGGTCTCTGTCGGTAACAAGAGAAAAAAAAAAGAGGAGGGGGGGAAAGAAGCAGCCTGCCTGCCTGCTTGCCGCTGGATCCACACTGCAACGTATCTGCGCAGCACACAGGGAAAAAAAAGAAGAGGGCGGAAAAACCTCGCGTCAGTGTTTCGAAAAATGCCGTTTACCGTTAACGGCATCCTCTGCACGCTCGCGCTGCTGGTCCTGTGGCGGGCGGAGGAGCTCGCGGAAGCGTGCAGCTGCGCTCCGGTACATCCGCAACAGGCGTTCTGCAACGCAGATATAGGTAAGAACATCACCGGTGACTGTTGTTTGCTTGTTTGTTTGTTGTTGTTGTTGTTTACACAGCTCAAGTTGCACCAGAGTGCTGCGCTGGTGGCGGGAGCTACAGCGGCGGTTTGCAGCTGCTCACCCCGCCTCCAGTGCGGGTTGAATGGGCTGAGAGAGGCTGCTGGAAACCGCTGGAAAGGCGGTAAGGTGGAGGGTGTTTCTCCCGGAGGCCATGGCCCAGACAGCTTGCATGCAGACATGCAGATGTCATTATCTGACTATGTCATCGTCTTTCTCAGACCCCCGCCCTCCACACACACACACACACACACACACACACACACACACACACACACACACCCTTAAAGAATAAATAATAGGTTTTTATGAAGCAAAATCCCTTTTAAAATTCTCCACTTTTAAGTTTGTGGCGGTCATTTAGGAGTGAGTCATCAACTTCATGTCAGTATTCATGTCCCACTTAAGCATCTGAACCCACAATAATGGTGACAGTGACTCCATCCAAAGGGCACGAGGGGTCACAGAATTTGCTTTGACCTTCGCTGGCTCCAGATCTCAACCGTGGGAGGTTTTTGGACTAACGGTGCTCTCTGCCACCATCCAAACACCAAACGAGGGAGTGTGTTTTGGAGCAGTGGCGTTCATCCCTTCAGCAGACCTCCAGAAACTGGAAGAATCAATACCACGGTGCTTTGAAGTCGCTCCGGTGGCTGTGTGGTTTATTTTTTTTTCTTTTTAATTGGTCACATCCGTATATTTGTGCATATTTGGGTGTAAATGCAGTTTAGTCTGCCGGACACACAGGAAGTAAGAGCGTGTGTTTACTAGGCTTCACCCTGGGTGAAGCGGCGTTCTGGCTTTGCAGGGCAACGTGGCACCAGAGAGGAAGAGACACAAGGAGGGAAAGAGCAGAGAGGAGGATGGAGAAGTGGAACTGTTAGTGTGTGAGGAGAAGTTTTAGAGGGGATTGAATCTCAACCACTAAATATGTCACATTGCAAGCTTTCCTGCTCTTTTTTTTTTTTTTTTTTTTTTTTTTAAGAAAATTTCCATTCCTGCCCTGTTTCTTCCTGTGAGGGGTGGTGCCGGCAGGAATTACAGGAATGCTGCTGGGGTTTTCCCGACTTTGCTCCGGTGTAACGCAGGGACGCACAACCCAAATCCTGCTGCCATGTACGGTGGACTCTCTCACACACACACACACACACACAAAAACTCTGGCTCGGATGACATCTGGCTGTCAGCTAAGGGTGTGTTTTAGGGGAAAAAAGCAATAAAAGTCACAGTGTGCATTGAAATATGCTCGTTATCCTTGAGAATGAGAGAAACACAATTCTTTTGTTGTTGTTGTTGTTCTGTTTATTCTGACTGCTGTGTTTGTGGATGAGAAGCTTATCTGTGTAATTTCTTATTGCAACATGACGGCTCTATTTGCAGGTGTGACTCAGTCTCTGAGCTGAGCTGGCAGGTTTTACAAACAGGATGTCTTACAAAGGAGCTTGTTTTGTTTTTTTTCTTTAAAAAAAAAAAGAAGTGGCTTGTGTCAATATCGCTTTTGTTCTCACAGAAAGAGGAGGAGGAAGGATGACCACTAAGTCCAGCGATTTATTTCTTGAAAGCTCCCCACCTGCTTGGAGAAACACCCAGATATGACACAGCAGAGGCAGAGATGGACCGTAGGGAACCAGGGATGAAGGGCAAGGAGTCAGAAATGCTTCCCAGAATGTTCCTGGAGGCTAACAAAGTCATATTGTCAACAGTAATGCGGTCAGCTGAAATGGTCTCCCACTCGTTGCGCGTTCACACACATGTTATGGTCCCAGTAATGTGTGAGTGTGTGTGTCACCTTGTTTTCATGCTAAACGATGCTCCACGTCACACCGCAGGCTATAAAAGACAGGCGGTGTCATGCAGCGACCGCAAAATCACACACACGCTCGCATAAATGTGAGACAAACATCCTCTTTTCATATAAATCTGTTGCCCACAGAGGGGAACTTCCCCAGCAAGCCCGTCCCAGTCAGACTGTCCTGAGGCTGGGTAGCTGAAGACCAGTCACCCAGCTGTCTGCGTTAACACAACAAAGGACGTGGATCGACACACGTAGCATGAGTGCTAGATATTAGCGTCACGGAGGTGATGTTTCCAATATTGGGCCTAAGTTTTTGCGTAATCCGGCGAACACCGAGGCCAGATTTCACCACACTTGGTAGGCGGGTGTAGCCCGGGCCAAGAGAGAACACTTCAGTTTTGGGAGGGTAACGGTTTAACGGCGAAAATTTAACTTTTATGCCTCCTCAGTAGCTGTGGACTGCAGGCGTTGTGCTTTTGTGTCCCAGTCCTGCTAACAAGATGCCTCAGGAACATCAGGGGGGAGTTTTGTCATATTTGGTTCGAACATCCACTGATTTTGAACACATTTTGGTGGTCAAAGGTATCTTATATCTGTCTTGTTCTCATTAAGGCAATATTTCAGAACCTCCTCGAAGGAATTTCTCAAAATTTGCCACAAGTGTCCACGGGGACTTGAGATCACCTCACATGTGTGCGATATCTAGAGAACACCTTGAGGGAAGTTCTTTAAATCTCCCACTGGGACTCCAGGATGACTCACAAAAAAAAAGAATTAAAACATCACCTAATTTTATTTCCGGAGCGCCAGAAATGGCGTGAGAGAGAAGCGCACCGTGGGAAAATCTAAATGGATGTGTCAATCAGATTGATCTTTAGATCTATGTATCACCTCACCTCCAATATTCATCAACATCATTGTATCTTGTACCGCTTATCCTGTTAAGGGTCGTTGGGGGGGGGGGGCTGGAGCCTGTCCCATTGCAGAACCTTGCAGGTCACAAATCTGGGCAAATTGTCCCATGGGCGTTTTGTCTGTGTTCAGATGACAGGTTAAACAGAAGGCCCACGCGTCTGGACCTCAACTAACCACATAAGAAATTGGTCATTCTGCAGTGGATTGAATGGGGGCACTGAGGATGTGGTGTGTGTTTGTGTGTGTGTTCGTACGGGGTTAGCATGGAAAACCTTGCGTAGTGCTACAACCGATAGGCATGTATAAGTCATTATCCTGGTGTGAGGATAGGGTAACAGGCGAAATGTGGGTCACTTGGTGGTTTGTGGAGGGAGCTCCTGGCTGCTGATTGACTTTAGAATGACTTAATGATCAGTCTGCAGTGTAAACCCCCCCCCCCCCCCCCCCTCCGCCCCCTTCCCCATTGGTGGTCGTGCTTCACGCTGTGCAGTCCAGGCTGCTGCCTCCACGACATGCTGTTTAGACTGCATGCAGGCCTCCTCGCTGGCTTTACTGCAGGAGGACATAAACATGTCTACAACACTGAGGTAGACAGATAAGCTCCCATAATAGCGATCCATTGTGAATAACAGAGTAATTTCCCCTCAGTGTTGCGCCCCGCTGCTGATTCTTTGCTCATTAGATTGTGGCTCAGAATGAGGTCAGGAAACGAGAGCGGAAAAACTGAAAGGAATGCAAGCGGGAGCGCCAGCCAGGTATACTGCTGCGTGTGTGTGTTTATGTGTGTACTCTGGCTGCTGCTGAGTATTTGCTCAAGCATCAGAGTGGAACTAAAATGCAGAAGTTCCTGCGGCTCTGAGGCTTTGAGAAATGACTTCATAAAGACTTTTATCAGTCCTGCTGCTGGTTTCTTAAAATACCCCGATTTTGTTCATTTCTGGGTCAACGAGCCTCTTATCGAATCATTTATCACTTCATCTTTCATTAGCTAGCAGTTCGTGATAGATTTAGATCATAAATGTGTTCCTTGAATGAACACTTAGTCGGTAAACAATGTTATTTACAAGTTTTTTGACTTAAACTTGTTCTAATTTGGGAGTTTTTTTTGGCCGCTTCTTGGCTGCAGAAAAGTTTGCTGAGCGGCAGCGACCTCTGCTGGTACCAAGTGAAAAAAAGATGGCCCGTGTTGCTTTCTGATATGATAATTTAAGAATTGGCACAGTACCGCACTACTGTAAATGGTATCCAAGTGAAACAATTGATTTCTTCTAGAAATTTGAGCAACAGAAATGTGTTTCAACATAAGGAAAATATATTTTTGTAACGAAGCTACGCTTCTAGTGTGGGGCTACTGTATGTTGACAACGTGCTTGAGAGTTTATAAACCAACTTTTTTTTTCCTTTTTTTTTCCTTTTTTTTTTTGCCAATTTTGCTGGGTTTTGTTCTTTTTTTGCCATAGCTGTTGTTAGCCGTAGTTTGCCATTAGCCTCAATAGCGGTTGGCCCGTTCTGCGCTCTGGCGTCACGAAGTCATTTAGTGGGAGTAAAATATCTTTGGAAGCTATTTGTTAGTAATTTAAAAGGCAAAAGTACACACCTTGGCTGCAGTATCGCTTTAAAATGCAGCTGCTAACGGCTGCTGTTAGACTGACCTAGTGGCTAGCAATAGGGTCTTTCTGGTACTAGCTGCTAATGCCTTAAGCTAGCATGAGATTGTGTTCGTTCAGCTCAAGATACAGAGTACAGGAAGAGATGATGGGAGCTTTTAAACTAGAATCATTCTGCTCAGCACAAGTCAGTTTACCACCAAAATGATAGTGGAAGTCTTCTGAGTTAAAAACTGTGGCACAATTTTGTGTTAAGTTTTTATGAAGCAAACTTGTTAGCAGGTGTAGTTTTCAAGATGGGCGTTTTATTCCGAATCCTACGGCCACTTTTCTTTCCTGTTGGGTCGCTGTTCAAGTCTTGAAACATCTGGCTCGTTCGCAGCCAAACACTCCAGTATGTTCACCAGGTGGATCACGTCGTCTCTGACTAAGAACCAAAGTGCTTGTAAAAAAACAAAACAAAACAATGAGCTTAAAATGCTAAAAGTCTCCCAAACCTGAGAGGAACTGCAGAGTCTGGCGATAATTTTAGAGGCCTTTTACTTTATGATGGACCGCTTTCACATCACACACACACAAATCTGTTCCATTCTTGACTAAATTAAAGCGCCAAACCACTTTTTCAACTATAAACCAGATACATTGGCATTTAGCAATGTTCCCAAAAAAAAAAGGGCCCAAATTTTGGTGAAGAAGTGATGACATTTTACATCCCGAAGAAGGTCGACATCAATGTGACATCTTGTTCATAAAACCCTTCCAGGCGGTTCCATCCAGATGTTGACGAATTACGGCCTCTGCTAAACGGTATGAAAAACGAAATGTCACAGAACCCACGAGTAACCTCGCAACACAGATGTGCCTCTAATCGTGTTTATTGCCGCAGTTTCACTGAATTGAATATTTGGGGACTTCGACGTCTATTAAATCTTGCGAACAAAATGATTAATTGTGTGAACTTGAAAAGACAGAAATCACCAGTCTTTCTTATGTCGTGATCTTGGTAAATGTGCAGAGAGGCATCAGGAGAGAAGAACTGAAAATGGAAAAGGAAGTAGAGAGACACAGGAGAGGTTATTAACCCCGGGAGCCGTGAGCCCCCGTATTTCCAAGCCGTAAACTGAACCCGAGGGTCCAACAGTCTCCTGCAAGTGTGTTTATCCATGTGTGCTCTGTTTTTGCGTATTTTCTCTCTCTCTCTCTCTATTGCTCATATTTTCCATTCAGAATAATTGCCGTAAGCATAGCTGAAGCTTGAAGTAGTCAGCCAGACCTTTGAAACGCAGTGAGAAACGCACCTCTGGCCAAGACTTTCTCCTCCTATTAGCTCTCAAGTTGTATTCTTATTCTTTTGAATATGCGTCTCTGACTGTTTCCTCCTCGTGTTTCGAATGGGGAGGTTTCCTGCCGCTGGCCAAGTTGTTCATGTGTCTAGTTCAAACTCGGCATACGAAGCCTGCTACGGCGGGTTTTCATCGACTCTGCTCCTGCAGATGCTGAAACCGGGCCGCGTTGGGCAGCTGTGGCTCTTTTTGTTCGGTTTCGTCTCTCCTTTCCTCGATGTGGTGAGACGTCAGGCAGCTGATGTGGTTGATCTGCCCTCTGGTTGGCCTGGGATGTGGTGAATAAGAGTCTGAGGATGATGATGATGATGATTCAGTATTATTGACTTTCAGTGGAATCATTTCGTGGCTCCTCATTTCAAGCTGACTATTAAAACTGATTTAGAGCCCCTCTTCGTTTTGAAGTGGTATTATCTTTGCGCCAGGTGTTGCAAAGCCAACTGAACCCCTTCTTCAGCTCCTTGAGGAATGAACATGGCCTGATATTTATTTCCTCTGTTGCAAAAACTAATGTAACGTTAGTCGGTTGATGTTCCAGCATGAGACATAAAAACTGGGTTTACAGCTCCTCTTCTTGACGCTAGCTAGCGTTAGCAACATCAGTAACACCACTATGACCAGTAGCTTGGCTAGAGACCAACAAAAAAAAAAAACCGAAAACTCTGAGCTAAAAGATTTATGAGGGGAGGCTGTTTCACGGACTAATTCAGTGGAAAGCACGCCAGCGGAGTATCCGTTTGGAAGTTCTTTGATTCCGTTAGCTCTCCATCAACTGAATTTGACAGAAGTTCACTTGAGTTTTTTGAGCCTCCATTCTGACTCATACCCGGGGGCCGAAAGCTCAGATTGCAGGGTGCCAATATGAATGCGGACGGCCTCCTTTTTCCACAATAATTACACTATGCTATCGACAGTGAATGACTGATTGTATGCCAAAGCAAAAAAAAAGTTGTCTGCCGCAGCAGTCGTTGACACGCGTTTCTCCGTTTCTGTGGCAGTGATTCGAGCAAAGGTGGTGGGCGAGAGAGAGGTGGATTCTGGAAATGACATCTACGGGAACCCCATCAAGAGGATCCAGTATGAGGTCAAACAGATCAAGGTAACAGCAGTGCTGGAAGAAAGTCCGCCACGTGCACCCATGTAGCATTTTGGTGATTTTTAAAACCGCGTTGTTTCTGTTTCAGATGTTCAAGGGGCCCAACCAGGACATCGAGTCTGTCTTTACCGCTCCTGTGTCCGCTGTCTGTGGCGTTACCCTGGATGCTACCGGCAAGAAGGAGTACCTGATCTCAGGTGAGTAGTAATGAATTAGCAGGTAAAGCCTGTGTAGCCCAGGACAAATCTTTTTGTTTTATTTTATTTTTTGCCCTTTTTTACTTACATGACAAAGAAGAGTGAGATTAAAAACTTTTTTTTTTTTATTCTTGCCTATTTTAAGACATAGCCAGACAAACTGTTTCACAAGATTCACAACGGTCAAACTTAAAAAAAAAAAAAAAAAAAAAAGGAAAGAAAAGTCATTTGATTTTAGATACATGGCAACATCTGAAGGATCACTAGTTAAAATATGTTAGCTTAATCCAATCAGAACTTTTAAAAATGGCATTCTTTCATATGTAGCTAGCTCACAAATCCTTGTGTGGCCAAGAAATGGGGACATTACCACACATGAAGCCCCAGTTATAATTTTTAAACTTGACCTTTTTGCATATATTACATGGGAAAGGTTTAAAGATTACATTTGGGAGACAGAGGAGCTGGCCTGCAGATTTTTATTGTTTGAGCTAAGCTAGCCATTAGCCCCTATTTCCAGTCTTAAGCTAACCAGCTGCTAGCTGTAGCTTCTCTCTTAACTGGCAGGGTACTGGTAGCGCTCTTTTCATCTAACTTTGTTTTTTTTTAAAAAACGGTGAAAGATAATTTTCCCCAAAATGATTGCAAAGATCTTGTTTACTCACAAATGGATAATCAGGCTGCAGGTGTAAACATCTGGGCGGACAAGTTTGGATAAAGACATGATGTTCCGCGTGTCGGAGGAGTCGCTGTTGATGTTATTATGTGTAATCACATGCTTCTCTAAACCCAGCGGAGACTGGAAACAACCTCGTCTGGCTCAGAACTGCTTGAGCTCCTGTGAGTTGTAAATGGACAACGTCGTGTGTTTTCTGAACCGAACAAATATTGTTCATGGGCTGGTTCGAATGTCAAGCAGACTTGAAAAATTCCTCTCTTTTTAAAAAAAAAAAAAAAAAAGAAGTTTTAATTCAGATCTTTTTAAGTTGGTTTTCACAAGTTAGACTCTGAACCAAAAATATTAAAAAAACAAAAAAAATCTAAAATATCTCAGTAAGTTGGCTAGCTAGCATAAACGGTACACTGGTGATTCTGTGGCTGTGCGCCACCTCAAACCCTGTTGTTTCTCACTAAAAGGCCGTTGTTACAGGCTTGCTGGCTCCAGTGTATTCATGTTGATGAACGTGGGATCTGCGAGTGCTCCAGATTACCAGCTAGATATTTTACAGCAGCCAGACACTGGATGTACGGTTTCAACTGTAGGTTTCAATAATTACAAAATTGTCTCCACGCTGTTTATGCCAAATACCTTTAAAGTCCTGCTGTCATTTTGAGGGCGGGGGCTTCGTTAACCTGCAGCCATTTTCTTGTGGAGTTGAGGGACCCTTGAACCTGGTCTACAGCCTACAAAACACGCTGCTGTCAATCCAGAAAATTTGAATTTCTGCCGTGGGCACAAATGGGTTTATTATAACGTTTCATATCCAATAGCAGCCATGCTGGCGTGCTACATGTGGGTCATATTGTGACTGAAAGCAGGCCGTCAGCAGCAGCAGCAATGAGACGGCAAGCAGAGGAGACAGAGACGATCATGATGTCATGCATGCTCTGGTTTCCCCATCGCAGACAGAGATGCACCCGCAAACACTAATTACATAGAGTTGTAAGAGGGAGGAACTGCTGAAGCCAGCATTTCGACAGGGAGAGAAACTTTCTGCCGCCGGGGGCATCTTTAGAAATGATTAATCCTCTCCACAGTTTGAAGGGTTAAGAGTTGGAGCAGTGAAATATGAGTCAGGCTTTTTTTCCTGCAGGACAGAACATTAACATGTTGAGACAGATAGTGGTGAAGCAGATCTATAAACTCACATTGAAACATCGCCTTGTTTTGACTGGTGCTGCTAGTGAGAAACGTAAGCCGCTGCCTTTCACAAGGACCAGCGCTCCGTGTGTCCCGGCAGATTCCAGTCAGGACAGATTTTATCAGCCATATTTGCGAAAGTATTATCTTGTGCTTATATTTCGTGCCATTTTGTTTTGAAGATGCGCAGGCTCATCTGCCGGTTGTCAGGGTTTTCCTGCGTGTGGGTGCGTGTCTGAAGGCTTTTGTTGTTATCTCGCATCTTCGCAGGCAAGGCCGAGGCCGACGGTAGCATGCATGTGACCCTGTGTGATTACATCATGCTCTGGGACTCCTTGAGCACCACCCAGAAGAAGAGCCTCAGCCAGCGCTACCAAATGGGCTGTGAGTGCAAGGTAAGACAGAGGCGCAAACGGTTCATCGCCGTGGTTATTGGATTTAAAAAAAAAAAAAAAGGGACAACTAGCTTCACACAGTTTGGAAGAAAGGATTTTTGTACAAGAGATGTTGATTAGTGGATTTGAAAAGGAATTGATCACAGCCTTGATGAGTCATTCAACAACACAAACTACCAAAAATGTACTGGCTGCAGCCTCTCTCTCTCTCGCTCTCTCTCTCTCTCTCTCCCTTTCCCACTGGCCAGAAAAGCCGCTAACATCTGGCTTTTGTCTGCAGTGGGAACAAATTTAATCAGCCTTCACTCCAGGGTCAGGTGACCCTGCAATAAATAAGGGTGTTTAGCAGCTCTGATCAGCGTCGAGCTGAACTTATAAAATCCATAAAGCGGTTTATTGTGCTGTACTGTCTTCTTATTCATCTCTAAAGATCATATTCTCATATCTCGCCACCGTGTATTGTGGCAGAATTACACGGTGTCATGACGTCCCTGATCAGCCTAGTGAACGCAAAACCTGGGTGAAACTGGACGTCCTGGTTTGGAGATGTTTTTATTTCCTCTTTCCCGCTGATTCCAGTGTTTATGCTAAGCTAACTCCTGAATTTTAAAATTTTGATGTCGTGTGAAAATGTCATTTGATAAAAGTCAAATGTAGCACAGATACTTAAGAAATACTCAAATATCAAAAGCAAAAACTGCGTTAACTCATTTACTGTCCTCTGCTTAGCCTTTATCAGAGTTGTGAAAGTAACGAAATGATTATACTTCTCTGAATGTCAGATTATCTCTGCATGTTCTAAGTTCAAGTTATTTAGAACATCAAACAGCTCACATTTGTGATACTAGTTTCCGTTAAATGAAGGATAGAAGGGTTTTGTTGGGAGATGTTTCATTTCGAAAGGAATCTAGAGTTGGGTCTCTGTTCTGAAGCTCCTATCCTGTCAGCACAAGAATGGAAAGCGTGCTAACACCGCCGAGCGCTAACAGACGTGCACCGATGTTAGAACTTGGTATGTCAGTTACAGAGAGACTGTTTTGCCTTGGCAGATTGTCCGCTGTCCCTCTCTGCCTTGCGAGATCTCTGCTCCTGAGGAGTGTCTGTGGACGGACCTGATGATTGAGAAGCAGGTCCACGGGCGCCAGGCCAACCACTACGCCTGTGTCAAGAGGGCAGACGGCTCCTGCTCCTGGTACCGCGGCGTCGCACCGCCTAAGAAGGAGTTCCTGGACGCTGAGGACCCCTAGTCGCACCTGACTACCCATTGCACAGCCTGACGAAAATTAATACAAACAGTTCCATTGAAACTACATCAGGCAAAGAAATTTTGATTGGAAAAAAAAAAAAGGCAATGTGACTGAAATGATGTGCTGGTCTGAAAATAATCTTTAGCCTCTCTTTGTATTTGTTGTCCATAAGCATTTCAGGCAGTAAGCAATATGAGGGTGTTTTTTGAACCTTGAAGAGGCGCAGAGGTTGTTCTCAGATGCAGCATCTCTGCAAAAACAAATACATCATGAGACATAGACTGGTCAAGTGATGATGTAACTTCCTCCTGAGGCTGGCGTCAGGAGGATATAACTCCTCAGTGAGACAGAGCACTTCCTGCCCCGCAAAGCTCTTTGTAAGCTCCACCAAACAACCCCCGGTATACGGGCGATTATTCGTTACCCCTTCGTGTCTGTACTTTAATTACCTCATTCTCCATTTTATTCCAAAGCCAAATTCCAAGTTGCCTTTTTTTTTTTTTTTTTTTTTTTTTAAGAATGATTGTCTCCCTCTGTGTGATTAGTTATCTCTCATCTTCCCTGCTGTTTGGCTGCTGGTGACAACCGACGCCCACGACACGCTTTCTTTTATAAGAACATGATTCATCTTGCATGCTTGATAGCTTTTCTGGTTTCATTTGGTGACCGATCTTTCCCTGTCGCGGTTTTTAACAAGCTGCCGTCACAGGCCTCACTGGACCAGTCTATGGTGTTTGGAAGATGAACGCTAAATTTAAAACCTGCCCGTGAGGTGAAACTTCATCACTGCCCCACAGTCTACTAAGAAATGTCCTCTCTATCTTCCTATTCCCACTATGTAGCTGTACAGTACCTATGCATTTAATTTTGTTGTTACTTGATGATTATTATTTACTGCATTAGAACTAGATTTGCACTTTTTGAGGAAGACTTCTAGTAAAGACAAGAGCCTGAACACTGATGTGACAGTCATTATTGCTCCCCCAGACCGACAGATCCACCTCAGGTGCAGAGTTCGCCCAGTTTCAGTGCTCTAGGTGACGCAAGCTTAACCTTTGTCATAACCGATAAAGTAGGCAGTGAAAGAAAAAGAAAAACCAACAAAAAAAAAAAAGAAGCGTGTGAGAGGTTTGGATATAAGGGATCTTTTTATGTGTGAAAGAAGCAAAAAAACAGTTCGCGGGATGTTACTTCAGTGTCTTTGTATTATCTGTTGATTGTAAATGCAAACAGCAGTTTCATGATTTGCCGATATATTCTCGTGGACGGATCATTTCATGAGTAATATACATGATTAATGTTAGCTTTGACTTGTCTTTCCCGCTCCTTCCAGTTATTAATGAAAGCTTTATCGCTGTCCTAGAAAGCAAGTTAATCAATCAAAGTTTACAGTGCTGTTTTATACACCTCAAGCTAACAAACATTAACAAAAAAATATACACTCACTTGCCAATTTACAAGGTATATCTAAGATAAAACCAATGCAGTGTGATGCGCCGATCCTGTAACAAACTCTCCCTTCACGAGGATGATAAGCACTTTTTATTGAATTTATTTGAGAGGTGTTTATTTTCATTTTAGAGGCTGTAAATTCATGATGGTGTTCTTCATATTTTTTTTTTTCCCATCCCATTTACATGACGTAGGGTGGTTGCATTGTGCTGCGTTAGTTTTATCCAGGTCGGCCCTTTAAATGAGAAGTGAGTGCATATGATGGAGTATTAAAGGCATAATTTAAAAGTAAACTCCATTAGTTTGTATTTTTTCAGTGTTATTATTATACCTGTCATGATTTTTTGTGTGTTTTTGCTGTCTTTTGTCTAAAAATGTCGTTTAGATGTCGAGTTGAGAAGGTCCTCTTGCGCTGGCGTCACGTGAGAGTGAGAGAGAATAATCCTTTTTTGGAGAGGTTGTAGAGAAATGAGAACCTTTGTGTGAATAGAGGACTGTGCATGTGTTAAATGCTTTGTGTAAGTCCAAGCCAAGGACAAAATATTCAGTATTATCAAATAAAAAAAAACACATTTGAAAGAATAAATGCTGTCCGTGTGAGTCATTGGAGGTGCTGTTGAAGTGATGCAGGCTGTTGGCGCTTGCTCCTTCTGTTGGCTCAGAACAAAGTAACGGAGAACCAAAGGTTTCGAAAATATTAGAATGTAATACATTATGTCACAGATAATCCTGGTGCTTTACCCCTCCGGAGCCATGGCCAATTTCTGCAGTGCACTGGGGTTAATTACACTCCAGCATGTGGATTTATGGTGAGTTGTTACACCTGTGTATTCAGTATGTTAGCATGTGACGTTAGCGTAGCTCAAAGTAGGGCTATAAGGTTGTTGTTTTTTTAGCTGCTATTACTTAAAAGTAATTTTTTTCACAGTTTTGTATTTTCTTAAACAATAATAATTATAATTTTTATTTTTTAGGACAAACAGGACAAAGCGCAGTTCTTCTTGTGTTTTACTTAGCTAACGGCTAACCATGTAGCAATGTCTCTGGTCCCTGTTCGTGTCATTGACATGGTGAAAATCGGCACTGTGTCATTAAAGTCTGCAGGAGAAAAGATTGCAAAACAGAAAAATAAGGGTTCTCACATAAAAACATCTGGAATCAAATAAATTTAGCTGTTTTGCGAGGCTGCTTTAACCAAAACAATAGCAATGCTAGCATGCTCACAACATTAGCACGCTGACAATGTCAAGAATTTAAACTGACCTGATGAAAGGGCTGGATAAAGAGTCAACTTTTTCATATCAGCACGAGTGGAACATGAATACCACTTCTTAGCTAAATTGTTGAGATATTTAAATATGTACCAAATGGCTGATATTTTAGTCTCTAATGTGGCTATAAATGAGATAAAATTTTGTTCTTGTCTTCCAAAAATGTCCTCCTGATTATGTCATCTTATTTATGTGTTTATTTTTGACTATCTGAATCCCCAGTACAAAGAACCACAAAGAAAAATTGTCCAAACACAGATCACATGGAGGATCCCTGCTATCCACCAGTGAATTTCACATTTAACCTCCTACTCTAATTTTGCCAAACAGCCAAACTTGGCCTGGTTTTAATTTCCCACTGAGGTTGTTTTGGTTTTTGTGTGTGAGAAGCAGAGCTGAGACGTTGTGCTGGGAGAATAGCAGTCAGATACATTTAAATATATGTGGTGAACTCATAGATCGACTCAACTTGGAAAATATTTGAAAAATGTGCAAGCCGAGCCCAGACCAAGTGGTTTTGTCATCTCTGTTCATTCTCCCCGTGATAATGTCTCACAGGATTGCAGTAATCATCTGCTGGTGGCAGCGTGGATTTCACGTCCTGCTTTTATTGAGACATTTGATGTTGGACGATGAGGGAAATTCACTTTCAGCTCATTCAGATGTCAATCACCTGATGCCTGCGGCAATCCCCTCAAATATACTTTGACTATTAACTTGTGCCTAAATGTTTGGAAATAGTTAGGTAACTCTGTGTACTTGAGATCTAGCTGTTGCTACAACGTCCGCTTTGCAATCCTTGTTAAGGGATACGCGCTCAAATTCTGGTGAAACGCAGTATGTTAGAAGATCAAAACGAGCAAGAAATGTTTCCCTTATTTTATTCTGAAACCCGTCAAAAATTTTGATGCAACTTCCATGCATCCATCAAAACAACTGCCAGGTTCTTTTTGTGTCAATAAAGCATTGCTACAGACAACAAACATTGTATATTGTAGTTATGACGCCGCCCAGTGGCCACTAGAGGACACAGCAGCCTCTTCACACCACACACTGTGTCAACAACTCTGATCCTGTCCTTTTGAGCAGCACTTGGGAGTCCACTGCACAGGATGTGGATTGGACATTCAGTGTTTTACATTATGATGCAACAAGTGATTTAATAAAATAGTTAAAATACATGCGGATTAGAGCACAGAACATTGGAAACAGAAGCAAATGAGAGCACACGCAGGAGGCGCTCTAGATCCGTGACCGTCGAGACTGTGAGAGTATTTACAGGCATAAACAACATGTGGATCCTCCATATTTCACCCACATTGCACAGTATGTTTGCTCAGGAGTTTACATGTGGAACACAGGGACTCTTGTGAGATGTTAAAAAGTGAATCCCACAGCTTTCAGAGAATGACATGCCCCGCAACCATTGGATCGTTCCAGATAACTGTGTCCAGTTTCGGTTATCTTGAGTCTTGGCAACATGTGTGTGCAATCACAGTCTGGCTTATAAATGTGCCCAAATAAAAGTCTGCGTTGTGTTCGCTGCATATTTCATCATCTGTGATTATTATTCCTCCTGTCAGTTTAAAGGCCGTCCACAGATCCCGATGTTACCGTAGCCGCGACGAATGTAACATAATACCTCCTTAACTGGCGATCTTTCTCTGTGAAAGGTTTTTCAAATCCAGTTCATGTGTCTCGGGCCGTGTCATTGAACGCAGCGCCCTACTGTAGCTCGCCAATGCTGCAGGAGACGACTGTCCTTTCACGCTTTGCTGTGTTTACAAGCAGTTCCACTGTAAAGAAGTAGGCTCTCCCTCAAAGATGGTGACCTGATGTCTCACTAATCATCGGGCTGAACTACCGCTTTGACGTCATCAGTCCTCTTTGGGTTGTTGTTGTTGCTGTTGTTGTTGTTGTTGTTGTTGTGATAGACCATTTTTGAGATGAGTGTTTCAGAGTCTGGAAGTTGTTGATGTTGGGTTTTTTTTGGCGTTTCTTTCCAAGTCTCCACATTTGTTTTGACGTCGCCTGTATAACTCTGAATCCCCCTCATCGAGAGGATTGTGCCTTAAGGTCAAACCAAGGGGACGGTACATAGGGTTTCTTTTCACGCTAAAAATCAATGAAAATAAAAAAAAAAAACTCATGACCACATAATCACCCTTGCTGATGTGATATCACGGGGGTGTTCAAGGCAAGCATCGAACAGGAAGTTCACCCTTGGGTGTTTGAGGCTGTTCTGAAAGCCTTAATTAATGAGGTGATCAACCTTGCACACAGAACAATGTTCTCTATGGTCTCTCCAGCCTGTACGTACTTCTCATCGACCAGTTTAGCTCGGTACTGCTAGCCTCCAGGCTTCCTGCACCTCCCGCTTTGTTAGCTGTTAGCTTGTTAACGAATATGGAGCTGGCTGTTGCTACCAAAATTACGATGACCACGCTGTCGGTGTCCTTGGCTCAACTTCAGTCACAATCTCATTTTAAGTACATTCATGAGGTCCGATTTTGCAATTTTTTTGTCTTTGCATTCAGCCGACAAGCAACAATTTGTCAGGGTCCAGACAGAAAATTTTCAGCAGCTATGGAATATATTGATTTATCACATTCACGGCCCCCACAGGATGAAGCATACTGAACTCTCTTCTAGCAGCAACTTTAAATTCACGTTTGTATTATGAGGCTAAAATGTCATCACGGCTACTGAAAACTGTGTCGCTAATTAGCAAATATTAGCATGCATTTGTTTGTTTACTTGTTTGGTTTTTTTGTAGCTGAACAATGGAAAAGATGAATGACGCTGTTTCTCAACAGTGACGGTGTTGAAATATGGTCATTGCACTTTCTTGCCCTCCTACATGTTCAGTTTTTTTTTCCGGAGGGGGGGGGGGTTGTCATAGCAACCTCATACAGGTGGGTCCAGAGGAGGACAAACTGAGAGATGGAGTGAAAATTATGTGTGTTCAAGAACGACAGTATAATATATTATTTTCCACCAAGACCCTTAGAGATTGAAAACATGAACTCAATCATTTGCACTATGAATATGTTTTGTTGCTGGCAGACAGAGATAACCTATCGGTTAGGATTTTCTCATCTTCGGCACGTCAATTTTAAGGATCCTGCCCCCCCCCCAAAAAATAAACAAATAAATAAATAAATCAAATGATTTGACTGAACTATTCCCTTGACCTCACCACAGTTTATTTCTTTTCATACCCAGAAGCCTCTGTGAGACGAAGTTAAAAGATTGATTTCGCGTTTATCTGCATTTCTCATCTTCCCAGAGAACGCCCGATTATTCACAGCAACTCCTCATCACTGCCTGGTAAACCCTGGTTCGGAAACAGACTGCTTGTTTGTGTCATTATATATGCAAATCACATAAAAGTTCAGCGAGGCTGCTTACATCACACCACCTACTCCTTCGGCACCACCTGCTACCTGTACTGCAGCACATACACAGTATAAATTTACTTTCATTTATATAACATTCACACTTTCTTTAACATTACACAGGGACTAAATAGCGAAGCTGAAACTGTTTCTTTTTTTTTCTTTTTCCTATTTTCAGTGTTTCGTCAGAATGGAGAAGTTTCAGTGGGGAGAGAGAAGGCGAACGCGCCACCCGGGTGTTGAGGCAGAGAAGTTCAAGAGTGAGCGAGGTCAAGTGCAACAGAAAGAGGTCAGTGCTCAGGAGAGGAGCGGAGAGATTTAATATGAGATCAACAGACACAGAGGGAGAGACGGTGCAGTGAAGCACCCCTCCATGTCTTGCTACCGGTTGCCGGTTCGCTCCTCATCTCCCGTGAACACTGTCTCCTTGAGCAAGATAAACAACATGTGATGCCTTCACCGAGTGAATCAGTAATTACGTCTTGCAAATTGTAGATCCTGTTTCAGACCGTTGGTAGGATCTGACTCTGGGATGAATTCGATAGGACGGGTCAGTGCTAGAATGTCACTTTCTCCGGCAAAAGCTCTCTTGTTGGTACCGCGAAGCAGCTCGTTTCCTGTTGCTTCACCCGAAAAGAGTATCTTACCTTTCAAGTAAATACGCAGGCATCTTGAACTCGTGAGGACATTTTTCTCCCCTTCTGATTCTTGGTGACAGCCACCTGTACTTAGCATGAAGCTCATGGCAACTTACTGCTAACGGCAGCAAACAAAACCAAAACTTCCAAAAACATCCATTTTTCCAGCTCTTGCTGCAATGGATCCTGAATCTAAGTCGTCTCTTCATTAGTTTTGTCGAAGCAGAGGAATCGATGCCAGTTTATCAGTCCAGTGTACGAAGGACACACACATATACACACAAAGATGGCGTGCATAGACACTTCTGTACAACCCGACCGTATGCAAACGTACATAGACACAATCAGAGTGGTAAAATAAAAATAGATTAAAGCAAAGAGGGCAATAAAAAAAAAAATTGTGGAATTTTGTGGGCTTAGTGGGAAAAGAATAATCAGATACAGTATAACAGCATTAGCCAAGGAACTTTTCAATGTATTTGATGATATTATCTCTGTAGTTACAGAAATTAGACTTTAATTCACAATTCTGAGTATTTTCACACTCTACTTTTGCTACCTCCAATCGAGAGTACAAGCACTTGTTCCGTCTGTGTGTGTGTGTGTTTTTCAGCTCTGACTAAACTAAACTGGGCTCTGGTGTGTGTGTGCGCGTGTGTGTGTGTGTGGGGGGGTGTGAAACAGGAGGATACGAGGTTGTGAGCATGTGTGTCTTCATTTGTCATCACTTCCAAGAATACTTTTAACAACTGTGTGTCTCTATATAGAGTCTGTGAATGTATTAAAGCGTACAGTATTAAAGCACCCACAGTTTGTGCGCATGGTTGTGGAAGTGTGTGAGGCTGGAATCAGGAGCGAGGTCAAGTGTGTGTGAATGAGAGTGACGAGGGTAGAGAGAGAGAGAGAGAGAGAGAGAGAGAGAGAGGGTAGAGAGGGTTTTTCTGAGAGTCCATCAGAGTCTGGTAGCAGTCGAGGGAGAAAACACTATCGCCTGATTATTTCAAGGATCTTTTCAGCGAGACCAGAGCCTGGGGATGCTGGTTTAGCCTCTTAGTATGATGTTGACTTAAAGCAGAGGGATGTAACGCCGCTCAGCTCCAACACTCTTCAGTCAGAAACTCTCCTGAACACACCGCTGTGTTGTGATGGGGACTGTCAGTGAGCTGTGTGCCTCCAGTTTCCAGGCATTTCTCTGTCCTACAGTACGAGGGGCGGCACCTGCAGCAGCTACAGGTAGGTCCTTCAGTCTGGTTTTGGAACTTTCTCTCCCCCTGAATCCTTCATTTGCCCATTTACCTGCTGATGGTGCGTTATTTTGTAAGACAGCAAAGAAACAACAAAGGACATGGAAAACCAAGACTGGCTTGAAGTGATATCAGTTGCCGTGGTGATGTCCAAGACAGAGTGCTCCATAGGGTTTGTGTGTATATGTGTGTTTGTGTGTGTGCGTGTTCCGTGCTGCGGGTTTTTTTTTTTTATTATATTTCTGTGTACACACATGAGTCAGGCAAACTGTGCGTGCGTGTGTGTGCATGTTGTGTGAGATGGTGGGCTTGATTTGAGAAGATGACGCACACCCATCATCCTTTGGTCCAGGATCCTCCTCTCCAGTGGGTGCTGGAGTGACATAATCTCCATCACTACCCACAGTTCTCCCTCCATGCAGGTGCTCTCACGCCATCTTTCAGCGTTTCAGCCAATGAGAGCAGCACGGTACTCGCCCAGGTTATTTCCACTCACCTCACTGCTTCAGAGACTTTTGCTTTGGTGACTTTTCTCTCCATTGCTGGGCTTCCCCCTCTTTCTCCTCATCATTTCCTCTGCTTTCATCTTTGTTAGTTCCATTTCTTTATTGGAGATTTAACGATAAGTCTTCCCTTTCATTAAACCTTCAGATCGCCTGCAAACATGTCAGAGGGCCGATGTGGTTATTCCCTTCACTTCTTGTGAATATTATGATACACAGAGTCATGTACACAAGCAAACTGTGGAACGATACTCCCACCTGGGGAGCACTTCATCTGTTTTGCAACTGGTTTTAATTAATTTGATTTGTGCCTCCACCCCTGTTAAAGGTGAGGAATTTAATTTCTGGGCGCCACAAGTTCGAGAAAAGACAACAGAAAATTTATTTACATCCTGAGGAATGAAAACTTTCACTTTCTCTACTTTGTAGAAGTCCCAAATAAAACACAGCTTGACTTCAAGGATAAATGAGGTCTTTTATTAGTGTAAACTGATCCTTTAAGCTGTTAAACTGCAGCAGCTCCGACTTACTCTTCCTCAACATATCCTGTTTTTGGTGGGTCCAAATTCAGAATAAAGCACTGATTCAAGCACACAGCTGCAATCCTTCGCCCTCCTTCCTTCTCTGCATCCTCTCCTCGCCCTTCCTCTTTCTCTCACACACAAGCCATTTCTAATATTAAATGTGCTTCCTCAGGTTACATACTGTATGTCTGTTCTTTAACAGTACTCTTTACAATGAATTATTTTTAGCTTACACACACACACACACACACACACACACACACACACGAAACCCAATACACACTGATTCAAGCATGCAAACTTGTGGTTCTTATTTCCACTTCCCCATTTCTCCCCAAATGCATAATTCTATTAAAATCAACTCAAGCAAAGAGTAAAAGCAGCTAAGATGTGTGAATGACTAAACTCAGAACCAAAATTATGAAACGCTAAGAATTACAAGATGTTCTGGTTGCACGGAACACAGCAGTTATTGTCTTAAAGGGAACACGTTATTAAATCTCACTTTTTTCGATTATTTTCGGCTTTAGCTGGGTATCTGGAGTCCCCATCAATTCGTAAACTCTAAAAAGGGGGGGGGGGGGAATCTTGAGCTCATTATTTACTTAGAGGTCACAAACTCTCGGCCTGGGGCCAAACATGGCCAGGCCCACGATCTTATGCAGACGCCTGTGTGATTTCAAACTACAGTAAAAATTACTGTGAGCCCTCACATTTTCTCTTTTTTTTTGTTTGTTATGTAGACACTCATCTCCATCCATGTGTTTTAGATTTTTGCTTGTAGATAAACACAGGTAGTGCAAAGTCAGTGGACAGAATAAAAAAAACAAAAATCTGGGAAGCAGACATTGCTTCTCTGTGTTTGGTGTTAGTGCTACGACACAGCCGAATGCTAGTACATCTATTTCAAAAGCCGAGTTGTACATCTAAAACTGAAGGACTATTCTGTTGGGATGAACGAGGCAGGACCATCTGTGACCCCCAGGTATTTGGAGTTTGAGCCCCTGACTTTCATTTACTGCATTCAGCAGGTTATCCTTATTTGGGACATCTTCTCTACTCTTACCTCTTGGCCTCTATGTCTGACTTTGGATATAATGTCACAATTATGGTTTAAATATTACACACTTGACCTTGTAGGTGAAAAAAACAAAAACCCAAACTTTACAAGACTTGTTATTCAAAATGAATAGACGTGTGAGACCGAGTCCTGTTTTGTGATTGGCTGAAGCTGCTGAAGCTGCTGAAGCCACGCCTACGTCATCCTGCCCCAACACCGGCTGTCTCTCCGTGGACAGTTGTCAGTAACTACCCAGCCGAGTGTTAAAATAGATACTCAAACTGACTTTTTAAGCAGCTTTAAAGTTATCTATTTGAGGTCAATTAAACCTGAAAGGATTTACCAGCAGAGCAAACATGGTTTTGAAGTCGGAGGACGGAGTTGGTAAGTTGTCTCGTCTTCAGTTTTTCAGGGCTAGCCAGCAGGCTAACTAGATAAGCTAACTAGTAGCTAACGGTACCCCCTCATCCGGGAGCCTTCAAAGTCGCGTCTAAATGTCAGGTAGTTTATTTTCAGATGTGTTTTGGCATGTAATTTCCTACCAGTCGTGCGAAAGCAACAAGTGTCCGTCTGTCCTGAATGAGATTGTTAATGTCAGTCTTTATTAAACAGCACAAGGGATCCTTTATTATTATATTGGATGGAGGCCAGATCTAATGGGGGTTTGTGCAACCCTTCACAATCCCTGTGTCTATAAATACAATCAAAGCTTCCATTTATTAGAGGAGAATAAATCACCCTCAATGATACTTAGGCTATTTGGTTGACTTGGACTTTTTAAACTTGTGACCAGCAGCTTTTGGAGAAACTCCACAAGGTCAGTACAGAGATGGGGATTTATCCAAATTATGAAAATATTTGATGATTTACGGATGTTTAAGGATTTGCTTTGGCAAGTACGCTTAATTTTTGGCAGCTCATATTGTCAGATGGGGAAATATTTGACTCAGCAACAATATCTGTAGTTTTCTTTCACCGATTCAAATAATGTAAGTGATATTTCACTTTGAAGCAAAGTTAAAATAAATGAAGCTTTTTCCCCTCCTCATCTGGCAGATACTTAACTCTCTACCACCCGCTGCTCGGAGCTCAGGCATTTCCTCATGTACTCTTTGTCATTTTAAGATGTTTTCTTGACTGCATCATGGCACATTTTGTCCTCTTCTCTAACGTTCCTGTCTGAATTGTTTTCTTACCTCCCTGGACTCTTGAGTTTGACGGCTGTGTGAAGCGGTCATTTGACAGGGAGTTTACCATAGCTTCAGAATTATGTCACTGTTGAGCTTGTTATCCCCAGGCCAGTAACATTGTAGTGGACAATTATTGCCTTGTGAACACTGAAATGCGCAATTATTGACTTATGAATGGTGCCAGACACAGGAACTCTCAGTTTGGAAACATAATTCTTTTTTCATCCTAAACAAACTGCTTTGCCTTGGGGCCTGGGTCAGCTGTCATTCTGTGTGAATAATAAGGCTGGACAAAGAGGAAGGCATTGTTGCTGAGTGTTCTTTTGTACGCAAGCAGAGATGAAGTTGTTCGGATTGAACATGCGATTGTCAGGAAAAGCAAGAGTGTCCAAAAAGATGCCCCCTTATTTCTTTACCCTATGCTGATTTGAATAGGCTCTTCCTCGGACACTGGTGTCCACGTGGGGGAGCCTGTATTTGATGCTCTGTTGCTCAAAGGGGGAGGGAGGAGTTAAGATGGACAGAGGGAGGGTAGGGGGATAAATGAGAGTTCAAGGGTTTGCCCCCTCACACTGACACACACTCTCAAACACACTCATCCTCATTTAGCTGTCCCTGTCCTCGTCCCTGTGCTGGAATGAGTGCCTGAGGATTAAGAGGCAGGGAGGCTGGACTAGAGGACCACAGGATTGGGGTTTGAGGGGTTGGAAAGGACTGGATTACTATTGGAGACATCAGATGGTACAGCAGACTGGTAGTGACAGACCTGTGATTCCTGGATTTGGAGTTATTGACTAAACTGGAGTGAGAATCGAACTTTAAGTGTTTTTTGTTTTGTTTTTTGTGGCTTTTTTTTGTTGTTGCATGCACTGGGAATACTGGAAGACTGGCGGTGAAGCCACCAAGCAGACAGACATTGGTATGACCCTCAGCGTCATGACACAAATGTGGTGGTATGCAGTGCGTCATTAACTTCTCCATCAGGTCTACTTTGCTATGTGAATGAGTGTGTGCACACGTGTTGATGCATCTTCCTCTGAAACCCACCAGCACATACATCAACAGCTGATTGATTCCTGCTTTTTTTTTTTTTTCTGTGTGTGTTCATGGGTTTATGTTGTATTTAGAAGATGCAATGTGTTTTAAAACTAGTTGCCTTGGTATGTTGGGCATCCAGAGCAGCTGGTCATCTGCTGCTTTGCTATGTCAAGGTGTCCCATTACTTGCCAACACAAGCACACGCACTGTAACCTCGAGACTATTTGTTAGAAGAGAGGATACTTGTTGTAAGTTATGCAAGTGTGTGTTATTGTGCCCCTTTGCTGTAGACAGGGATGATATGAAATGCTAGGAGCGCAGTGGTAAACATCGTTTACTGGGTCACCTAGATAGTTAAAGGCTGGAGGACCGTCTAAGCCAAGGTTTATGACGGTTTTCACAGACCTTCGTAAATCCGCTGGCTTTAAATCCTCAATAAATGTGAAACTGGTGAAAGGAAGTGACCGTGAATGCTGTTTTCACTGCTCACAAGAGAGTTTTACTCATGTCATCAGTTTTATAATAAGAGATCCTCTGGCCTAGTTAAACCTGTATCTCTGCAATAGGCTAAAATGATGAGGGAGTGTGTCATATAGGGTGTTCACAGGATGTAAATCATATCACTACCTGAAACTGTGGCACAAGTCCCACCACCTTCCTGACATTGCCCTTCCTGAGTTTGTAGAAATACTTCAAACTAAATAGTTAAATGACTTTTAAAACTACTTAACTCAAAGCCTACTCTCTAAGTAAGATGGTGTAATTAAAGACAATGGATGTAAACCTTTTTTTTTTCTCCTGACATTTATTCAAAATAGGTAATTAAAACAACATCAACTTTAAGTGGACCTACATGGACATGGACAGTGGCCCCTCAGGATCTCACTCAGTACTGGAAGGATTCAAATAACTTTGGTCCCTTATTACAACCCAAAATATAGAAAAATGGAGCCCAGGTTGAAAAATGTTATTTTAAGTCATAATGAAATTGCAAACATTCACTGGTTTCAGCCAGTAATGGGATATTGGATGGGGAATGTCGGAATCTGATACCGATGCCAACATTACTGTTACATACTGATCCAGATTGTGTCATGTCACAGTTCCATGCATGAGGTTAAATAAATCTCTTAAAAATGCATTTAGATTTAACGCAATAGTGTATATGGTTGCTCTTTTCATTACAAAGGGCTGAGTGGTTTACTACAGTCTGTTGACGTAGCAGTAAATTAAATGTCACCACAACAATGATAATGTTCAAGAAAAAGAAAATGTGATGACAAATATGTATGGGAACCCGAGTGGAACTGAAACGGGAAGTCTATTATGGACCACACGGCCACAAATTACTTCAAGCAGTCTGTTGCATTTACAGGCTGTAAATGTTGAATTTGAAGTCATTATGTTTTGCATATGTAACATTTTCACCTTCACCCTCGAATGGAAACTTAACACATTTAGAAATAAAGTATGACACTGCAGAGCTCTATGGGTTAGGGTTTAAGGTTGTTTTTTTCCCACAAGTTGTAAACAGATTGAAATTTTTCTTATTTTAACATTTCTCTCTGGTTTGTTACAAGAAATGGAAAAAAAGAGCATTTTTATTGAATAATGACAGAGATGAATGGGTTTAATCTATCACTACATGTATTTGTTGTGGGTCTGTCCTTCTGCTGTGTCAGAGGTGGACCCTCAGTAAGTAGATCAGCATGGCAAAGTGAAACGAGCAGTCGACTGGCGTTCCTCTGCAATGCTTCTCCACTGAAGCTGACCTACAGCAGCAGCAGCACAGCTGGAATCGTCCTCTTTGGTTGTTTCTTTTCAGGCACAAATTGTGCCTTTCCCTCACCTTTGTCATTGGCTAGAGCATTTTGCCTTCCTCTGAGAGTTGCCATAGCAAAGGTCTATTACGAGGCACCCAGCAGAGAGAAGCAGAAATTATGGTTACAGTGCAGTGAGGCATTGAGAAATCTTAAAATGAGAGACCTGAAACATGCAAACATGCACAAGGCTACATTCCTCGGAACCACAATTTCTCTTTTCCTCTCAGATTTTCTGACTAAAAACCACGAGTCAGTCACTGATGGATCTGCATTCCCCTGCTCTCTTTATCAGTCCTCTGCAGATACAATGCATATCTGTGTTTGTACGGGAACATCACTTCTGTCAGAGTATAACTTCAGGGTGTGTATCATACAGAGGGTGGAAGCATCACGACTGTCTGACAGACACAAGATACCAACCCCATCATTTGACTCATCTTTCTTTTGGAAATAGTCATGGCAGAATCTCACTGCTTGTTTTTTGAAATGTGTTTTGAGTGAGCTTAACATGGAGGGCAATTTTGAAAGAAAAAGTCTAGTAAAATTACGAGCATACCGGCATTTTTTAAAACAATATAAACAATTAAGTTCATTTTAACGTCAGGATTTCAGCAGATAAATGCAGCTTTTTATTCCTCTTGCTTGTATGGAAAAAGAGTTGCCCCACTTATCTTGTTGCATCATTCCTGCACAAATGATCCCTAGCCTATTTGCAAGGGTATTTGTTTAAAAGTCACAAGATAGTTTTTTCATTGTATGCTAAGTGAATGAATACAAGCTGTGTTATTTATTAGACAGGCTATTGAGATTGCTTGTACTAAGAAAATGTTCTTTTTTGATGGCGGTCATGCAGTTTTGTTTCATAAAAATGATGCAAAAGTGGTCTTAATTTCTTAGAGCGTGGTGGTGACATCTTCAGATTGCTTGTTTTGGTGGATCAGCAATAAAAGTAAATACTTTTTTACTTGCTTATGAAGAAAAGCCACCAACTCTCACGTTTGAGAAGCTGAAACCAGACATTATTTGGTCTTTTTGCATGAGAAATGGCGAACAGTTAGTTGGTTAGTCAGATAGAAACCAGGAAAATGAACATCAGCTTTAAACAGTTTTCCATTTCCGTTGTTTGTTGTTTTTTTTACTGGTAAGTAGAAATCTTTTGAGTTAGATGTGAAATATATTCAACTAGTTGGGACAACATTTTTCACAATTATGTCCTCTAATTGTTGGGAGTGGTATCATCATTGTGTGTGTGTGTGTGTGTGTGTGTGTGTGTGTGTGTGCGCGCGTGCGTGCATGCGAGTATGAGATAGAGACTCTGGAGGTTGTTTTAATCCTCCACTTTGGATGTGGTGAGGCAGTTTGATGAATCAAAGATTGTGTTGCCATAGTGACCCAGACCAGCGGGATTTTCGGGTCCCTCTCATTTCCTGGTGTGTGTGCAGTGGCTATATCTTATATGCATGTTTGTTTGTACTTATAAATCTCTCATTGCTCTTCTCTCAGTGCCTGATGACCTCAGTCCAGAAGAGAGACAGGAGCTGGAAAGCATCCGCCGCAGAAAACAAGAGCTCCTGCTGGACATACAAGTAAGCACATCAACACACACACACTCACATACAAACACACACACACACACACACACACACACACACGCACACGTTGCCAAGGCCCTGGAGTGCTTCCCCTCACTTTCTTTCCTCAACAACTTGTTAAACTTTCAACAAACTTAGCGGAAATCACCCAGAGTTTAGTCTGTTCTGCTCAGTGAAAACAATTGACATGGAGTTTGTTTTTGTCCCCGCTGTGAACCTTGTGGCCAGTTGGACTCTCGCACATCTCCCTTTCTGGTACATTGCAGTCTAAAGGAATTTTAAAACTAGAGAATTACAGGAATGGGGGAAAAAAAAAAACCTATATTGGTTTGCTGCTGCATATTTCTTCTTTGCATGAGCATCACATGCTTCAAGTTTGTTCTCTGTCCTTGAGTAGGTTTCTTCCTACATGTCTAACAAGCTGTGCCTTGGGATCCAGGGCGGTATTGACAATCAGAGAGTTAATATACACGTCCAAGATCGACGATCTCTGTGTGTGGAGGTGCACTTGTAGTGTGGGTTAGTATAATGAGTCTGCAGTCTAATACAATAGTCCTGTAATCAACCAGGTCCAGGTTTCCACTCGGCCCAGGTTTTCATTACAAATGTCTCCTACTGATCCGTGACGGACACTGTGTTAAACCGGCACTCATCACTTGGTGGATTGTCCCTCAGGAAGCGAAAAGGTCTGTTAGAGCTGTAATTTCTACACTTTACATCACAGCACATGTGGGCAGTGACAAGTATATTTGTTGTTGGCTTAAAACAGTGATTTTTTTATACTGTGAATTAAAAATTTTTTTTGTCAACCCCAATATGTAAAAATGAGACGGATGATGTATTAGAACACCTTCCAGTACACCAAGTATGTTTCATGTTGTGTGTTAAAATTGGCCCGCTGTCACTGAAACACTGAGAACAAATGGGGGGCAGTGTGTGGCACTTTATTTTCTGATGTTTTGAGTCAAAACAGTCTTACTTTAAGTTTACATACATGAGGGGAGCTGTAGGTATTCACACGTCATATCCTGAAACACAAACCTCAAATATTTTCTGCCTGAAGAATAAAATGGGCATGTAGAAAATTAAAGAAATAAATAAGGGTCTTAGACATGACCATTTTGTTACTATAAAACCTGATGGTAAATCTTCTTCCCTTCAATTCCGGCGCCAGCGCCTCACTGTGTGTTAAGACATTCGATAGTTTTTTCTACAAATAATTCTGAACTTGCAAGTTGAGCCTCCAAAACACACAAAGAGGAACACAAACACGCCCTCCGGGCAGCAACGCTCTGTAAATAGATTGATGGGGTTTATTACTGAGGTCGACTCTTGTTCAGGGCTTCTCTCCTCTAAGCGACGCCCTGTTCTGCCCTGGGGGCTGATGGGTAATGATCCTTGAAATATTCCAGTAATGGAGACAGATCACGCTGTTCGTTTACGAAAGGGTGTAACCATGGAAACACATGGAGGAATCCAGATATTATTTACCTTAAATGAGGGTTGTGCTGCCTGGCCTTCGCCACTTTCATCCCTGACCTGTCATAAACTTGATGAGGGTATTTCACATTCTTTGTCGATTATTATGTCTCTAATTTGAGACGGTGTCCTTTTCCCTGTCTCTCCTATAATTATCTGATTCCATTATCTTTTCTGCTGGGCTCAGGCTTTCTCCATCTGCCTCTCTCCCGTGTTGGACACTCTTTCCTCTTATAACCTCTGCCTCCATAACCTCCACTGTGGCGCTTCGCTAAGCCAGTCAAAGTCTTTGATCCTGCATATTCCCGTCTTCTCACCAGTTGGACACTCAAACAGTCTGGAGGGTGTTGGGGGGGGGGGGGGCGTTCTGATGAATCTGGGTCAGGACAGGGGAGAGGGAGGAAGGGGAAAGGGTGGTCGGCTGACCTCAGAACAGGTGCAACAGCTCCCAGAGAGGATTTTCTGCCGAGTGCGGCTGTTGTGAATAATTCCTGCTGAGAGGAAGAATGAGCCTGTCTGAGGAAGAGAGTCATGTTTGCACTTTTTGTGGGTTTTACTGGGTCATCGTCTTAGCAGGAGTTGCTAGTCTGAATGTGTTAGTATGATGTATCTGGAGCAAGTGACCGCAAGTGATGCATTTGGCAGACGGTGCGATCAAAGAACCGCTGAAAGTTTGAGAGGATCAAACTCCACACAGATGTCACATGGATGAATGTGTTTGCTTGTTTCCTTTGTTTGGAGCTCCACAGATTCTCAGCAGCCTCTTCCTCCCTTCATCTCGCTCCCTCTTTCTCTCTCCCCTGTCTGCTCTTAGAGGCTGAAGGATGAGATAGCAGAGGTGACCAATGAGATTGAAAACCTGGGCCTGACTGAAGAGAGGTAAAGTGTCTCTCAACAACCATTTCTGTGCAATTGCGTAGGCCGCTGTCGTCCACTCAGCCTTTGTTTCACTGGAAGTGTGTTCACGGAGATCCACCTGACTCAGTCAGAGCAGAGCGACCTGCGCCGTGGGCTTAAGGGCAGCAAAAATGTTTGTTTTCATTGTTGATTCATCTGTCAATAACTGTTACAACAGTTTACTTTAACAATAGTTTCGTTCATGGAAGCGTCAGAGGTGGAAGCATGTTTGGGGGGGGGGGGGGGGTCCAAACAACAGGCCAAAATGATATTGAGCACTCACACTTGATCCAGTTCAAATGGGTCTTCTCCATTGTGATATGAGCCAATAAAAAGTGAAATGTCAGGGTTTTTGCCAGGTGGGAAAGATTGACACAGGCTTCTTTTTCTTCGTTTTTTTTTTTTAACACGAGAGTTTAGTATCCCATTGAGGAGCACATTTTTGAGGAACAACTTCCTCCTTCAGCACAGCTTAATTATCAAAATGGCTTCTCATAAATTTTCTGTTTTAATGGACTAATTTATTGACAGCATCTCTTCTTAGCATTAGTGGGATTGATGGTGAGTCAACCACTGGCAGTGTTCGCTGGGCACTTAGCTGAGATTGTTTTCTGTTCATGTTAATCTGCTTTTTTTTTTAATCTGCCCTTTTTTTGTTTAGGAAAAGCATGCAGAGGAATAAACAGATGGCCATGGGGCGAAAGAAGTTCAACATGGACCCCAAAAAGGTGAAAATTATTTTTTTTTTTAAATCGGCAAATCTCTTAAAAGTGGTACTTCACCAAAAAAGTGTGTTTTACCATTCAAATCCTCTGAAACGGGTGTCTTGCACTCACAAAGATGTTTTTCACTGCTACGTCCAGAATGCAGCCATGTATGTTTAGCTCAAAGCTAAATAATGGCTAATAACAGCAGAACTGACCTAAAATTGCTGGTCATCTGGAATAAGCCACTTCTTCTTTGTTTCGCTGCATGCTCAGGAACCCACAAACACTTTGACTTGAGCTAAAAATAAAGTGACAATAGCACCTGCAGTTTAGCACTCGATCATGGTCAGACCTGAGTGTGCATACGACCAGATAAGGGAGACGTGGATCTACCAGATTAAAGAATATCTAAACAGATGTTTTTTGGCACTCGCTGGTGTTGTTTGCCATAAGTAGCCATTAGCTTCATGCTAAATATACACGGCTGGCTCTGTCTGCGTTCTGTAGTCACAAAAAAGTGATGCAGGAGAGAAGAAGCACCTTCCTGAGCTTCACATGCCGATTTCTAAGACTTGAAAAGTGAAGAGTCATTCTCATGTGTGGAGTGATGAGACAGGAATTAAATGGATATGGAGTGCCAGAAGCTGGTAAGTTTAGCTTAGCATAAAGGTCCCTAGTTGCAAACGCACACCTAAATAACAGTTGCTATTATTACAGATGAGCCCTCCCTCAGGTTTCCTCCTGTCTCGCTGTCTGTCTGACCTTCATCGCACAAGCTTGATCCAGATATGTAGGGCTTCTAGATATCTGGGATGCATCAGTGAAGCTTTGGCAAGCCGCTGCTGGCAAGTTTTAACAGTTCACACGGTATTTGAGAGCTGATTTGCAGCTGTTTAGCCAACATTGATGTGGGGCTTTCGTCAATGTTGGCAAGAGGAAAATCAGGGCTAAAACTGAGTAGCGTGGAGTAGACATAAGTTTCCACCAGACAGATGCATTTTCTACAATGTCAGACTAGTCCTTCAGTGACAGACTGCCATGTGATGTGTGTTCTGATGTTCTGCGTTGCCTCCTCAGGGGATCCGGTTCTTGATTGACAGCTCCCTACTGAAAAACACCAGCGATAACATTGCCCAGTTTCTCTACAAGGGTGAGGGGCTGAACAAGACAGCCATTGGCGACTACCTGGGGGAGAGGTCAGTGATATTAATGATTCTCCTTCCAAAAAAAGGATAATTCTAATGTTTCCTAGAACCGTACTCAGTATTGAGGGCAGATCGGGCCTTATCGATGCATTATACTGAATATGAGCTTGAAAAATGATCCATTAAGCTCTTTTATCTGAGTCGTCCATCATCTCTCAGTGAGCTAAACAGAGCCTGGCTCAGTTCTTGATCCAGCATGTCTTTATTCCTCTGTGTGTGTGTGTGTGTGTGTGTGTGTGTGTGTGTGTGTGTGTGTGTGTTGTGCAGAGATGACTTCAACATCGAGGTTCTGCACGCCTTCCTGCAGTTACACGAGTTCACAGACTTGAACCTGGTTCAAGCTCTCCGGCAGTTCCTGTGGAGCTTCAGGCTTCCTGGCGAAGCCCAGAAGATCGACCGCATGATGGAGGCGTTTGCCCAGCGATACTGCCGCTGTAACCCAGGAGTATTTCAGAGCACAGGTGCGGACAAGTTTAATGGAGAATCTCCCTGCTAAAATAAAGTTTTACTATCATGTATTTGGGGATGTGAAGGTACAGACCTGAAACTTCATCCCAAAAGCATTCACAGGTTATTTGCTTGGTTTTGCATCTATTGTTTATTTCAAACATGTCAAAAGAATAGAATAAGCCTCACAACAGCACTTACAAAACAAAACAGTCTACAAATAAGGTATTAAATCTTCAAGACACGTTTCCAGTCTTCTCGCTTTATGTCCTATACTCGATGACTACGATAACTTTAAAAATGAGAGCTCAGTCTATCGCTACCAGTGATTCCCATCACAGTCAAATAAAAAAAAAAAACAAGTTCATATTTAAATCAGAATAAAGCCAATCACTGATATAACCTGACAACAAAGCAAGCATGTCTGCAACAAACACCTGGAATCCACCTCATATCCACTCAGAAGAGTCTTCAAACCTTCATCACTGCCGCTGATCCACACTTCAGCTCCTTTGGCTGCGTTTATTTCTTACCAGCTGCTTTTTAAACAGACATTTCCCTCCTCAGTCACATTAACTTTCTCTCAACTGAAACTCACCTTGGTGCCGTGATTAAAAACAGTCTCCAGAAACACAGATAATTCTTCAAAATCTGCCTAAACCATCAAAATGCAGCAGCAAGTATATTTCAATGATCGGGATCTGTCTTCCTTACAGACACGTGTTATGTGTTGTCGTTCGCTGTGATCATGCTCAACACCAGTTTACACAACCCTAACGTGAAGGACAAACCCTCGGTGCAGAGATTTACTGCGATGAACCGAGGCATCAACGATGGAGGAGACCTACCGGAGGAGCTTCTCAGGGTGAGAGGACTTCATTCAATAATATGTCATGTAGACAAATTGTAAGGGTTGATTGGGATTTGTCTCCTCAGTAAATATCCCTCCCCCACTCCTGCTGGGTTGCCACCCAATAACTGACATTCTAAGATCTTTATTTGTCTCTGGGTAGAACCTGTATGACAGCATCAAGAATGAACCCTTCAAGATCCCCGAGGATGATGGCAACGACCTCACACACACCTTCTTCAACCCCGACAGAGAGGGATGGCTGCTCAAACTCGGTATGAGGCCTGAAATCCTCTTTTCCGTGGCTCCGTGTGAGCTAGGGGGCCCTCTAGTGGGCGGGGTTAGTAACGTCTCTGATCCAGAGGAAGTTCACCCACTCATGTAGAAAGGCACAGCTTCAGAACACTGTTGATTGTGGATGTGAGCGTCAACGTTCACTTGAAATGTGAAATTGTAACCAGAGTTCTTCTTCTTGTGTTTCATGTTTTGACTCCAGGAGGTACGTACCCCCATAGCTCACCCCCCCCCCCCACACCACCCCCAAGCTTTAATGCACCGCTTTACCTCTGAGCTGCTCCACCCTTTTTACTCCCACTGGCTGTGTGCACATACGCTTCTGCATACAAATTAATACAGTTGGTGTTTCTCTGTGATTCAACCCTGCGCCGTGTGCTTTTAAATGTGACAACATGTTTGCTTTGGCTGCTGGACTCCCTGAACTGACCGCTGACCCCACTTTTTCACCGCAGCTCCAGGCTTTGCAGCATCAGGCTTTATTAAACCTGCTGATCCTGGCAACCAACATGTTTATGAGTGTCACTTTCCACCTCTTTGATAGGGATGCACCGTGTTTCAGTGCTGATACAGGTACCGATAACTAGGCTTTTGGTATCGGTAGATAGACACCAGCACTGGATTAACAAGCGTAGTGCGTCCGTGTAGAAGCGACTGCCATCTTTCTTCTACGTGCGCAGCAACATCAGGCCTAAGGAAGCGTTTTTCTTTTTCTTTGAGCATAAAAATAGAGAGGAAATGCATATGCATGGATGTGTTAACATTCTAGGGTAAAACAGCAGATTCAACATTTAATTGCCATTAAGTCTCAAACGAATGACTTTAAAATTTGAGACTGGTGCATCCCTACTTCGAACAGGAGGTCAGGTGACTGACCTGCAGTCTCTCCTCAGGTGGACGAGTTAAGACCTGGAAGAGGCGCTGGTTTATTCTCACAGACAACTGCCTTTACTACTTTGAATATACCACTGTAAGTACTTCCTGCTTTGGCAGCGTGAGTGCAGAACTATCTTTAAACACCGTCTGTTTGGCCCAAGTCATACATGGATCTTTTCTCTGTCTGCTGTTGTCAAGGATAAAGAACCCAGAGGGATTATACCACTGGAAAATCTGAGTATCAGAGAAGTCGATGACTCCAAGAAACCGGTAAACCCCTGGTCGTGTTTTTTTTCTGTCATGTGACTCACTGCTTCTGCTCCAATCGTCTCCACAAGTGGTTATTTGGTTAATGTGAGGTCGCCAGGTTCATAGACACTTTGACTGATGAGTTTCCATGACTTCTTTCCCATGACTAATCACTTCTGACCTGATCATCAGCAGGATTATTGATTCTCTCCATCCACAAACACACCTAATAACCAGCTGCTTCCTCCTAGAACTGCTTCGAGCTTTTCATCCCGGACCACAGAGATCAAGTGATCAAGGCCTGTAAGACTGAGGCAGACGGCCGCGTCGTCGAGGGCAACCACACCTTTTACAGAATCTCCGCCCCGACCGCGGAGGAGAAGGAAGAATGGATCAACAGCATCAAGTGAGTCACATTTGAAATGTCCTCCCCTCACGAACATCATTTCAGCCTGGAGAGAATTTCACTGCAACGGTTACAAACTAAAATTTTGCTACCGTGATCTCACGAAACGCGTTTTTGACTAAAACTCAAGAATCCGTTCTCTGATTAGCACCGTGATGATTCACTCTGATCGCATGAAGGCATTTAATCTCCCAAAGGTCAACTGCAAGGTGACATGATACTCTGCAAAAGCACTTTTCTGATGGTTCTTTCAACATTATAACTCTAAACCAGACGAGGTTGACCTTTTTAAACTCCTTTGCTACAAATAATATTTAGACACATTAACTGCCTGGCAATAAAGCCACTGAACTTCTGAACCTCGTGAACAAGTTTGTCATTCATCTTTTAAGAAGGGCCAATCCAAACAGACGAAGTAACAGTTTGTCCTCCGTCTCCCTCTGGTAGAGCCGCTATTAGCAAAGACCCGTTCTACGAGATGCTGGCGGCTCGGAAAAAGAAGGTTTCCTCCCTGAAGGGGCTGTAGAGCTGCTGAAATATACATGATGATACAGAACTGGACCTAGAACTGGACCTTGACCTGGACCTGGACCTGGACCTGGACCCAGCTGTTAGAGCCAGCTCTTCCTCTCTCACCTCTCTGAACTCTTTGCTCCTTCAGCCTCTTCCCTCACAGCTTCAGCCTGATGTTGAATGTTCCTGCCTACAGATGAAACAATTCAACTCTAGATGTCTTTATCTTCTTGTTTAAGACTGAAACAACACTGTGCCCCCCCCACCCCGACCCGACCCGACCCGACTCGGACCCCCACTCCTCTGCTGTAATGACTGTTCAAATGTCTCGTTCACCTCTGGACCTCTTCAGACTGTTGACAGGTGAGAAGCAGAGTGGAAATGAGGGTTTTGAGTGCAAAAATTGGATTGTTAAACTTCTGACATGAATGGAGAATAACAGGATGAATCACATGCACAATAAACGTAGTTCCATAACTCCTGTTAAACTGATCGACTGGAATCACACCCTCAAGTCCTCGGAGCCACAGTATCGGTCTCACTCGCCATACAAGAGACATTTTTCTAAGCATGTTTTCTTACTCGCGTTGATCTTTTGTCAAAGCACTGTTCATGGAACTGAAGGCGATGCGTAGCTTCGTATTTATTTATCCCGATTTCTTGTAATTTATTGTTTTCTTTGTTTGTCATTAAACGTTTGCAATCATTCAATTTCCTTCATTTGCTTGTTTTTGTCAAAATGAAGACATGATGGTGCTCAGCTAGTGTTCAGCAACCGCATTCAGATAAGATAGTTTTCCATTTTATTTATTGAAGTTTCAGTCAGTCAGGAGCTGCAAGCACGACGCATTCAAGCCACGCTTCACATTTCATTCACAAGCATGAAACACGTTGCGACTTTTCAGTGTTGGTAAAAAACAAACATGCAGGGCTGATTTCATCGATACTTCATACTTTACAAGCTTATCTGCTCCTAAAATTGTTGAGAATCCACTTCAGGTAAGAAATTTTAACGATGTTTTGAGGGATTTCATTAGGAGTTGTTGCAAAAAAAAAAAAAACACTTTTGGCCACTTGGGGGCAGCAGACAAGCACCCAGCACCTGTAAAATGTTTGAGTTTGTTCTCTGATAAATGTTGTGCCCATATTCGCTCTGTTGGATATCCAGCCACTAACTCTTATACGCTCGTGAGCTTCTTCCCAAAAACAGCTGATAATGACGCTGAGAGACTGAAGTCCTTTGAAAAACAACACATCCTCCTTTAATTTACAAAGATGATAACAGACGAGGAGTTATTGCTGCTGTAGAGCTGTGAACACAGAGTGCTTAGAGACCTTTAGTACGGCTCCATCGGGGATCGCAATCTCCTTCCCTCCTGTTGACGTACATCACACCCTCCACAATGACAGAAACCTACCACATCTTTCAGCTTCTTAGACATGCAGCACGCATCGGTTGAGATGTTTTGACAGTAGTAGTAGTACTAGTAGTAGTAGTATCTGGAACAGTGTGACATCGAGGTGTGTAGGGTTCTAACGGAGTAACAATGCAGTTTCACCACATGTTCCTGAATTCAGCACCTCTGCTCCCCTGTGTGAGAATGAGAGTCACTTGCTGGGAACCACTGATGGAGGGGAGGAGGGGGGGGGGGCACAGCCACTCACTGGGCGCACTCCCAGCATGCTGGGGGCACCTGAGGGCGTCTCTCACGTCTGCAGGAGTGAGCCGACGTCCTACAAGATCTTTGGCCTTGAGGAGACTGAAGCAACCTGCAAGACAGGAAAACAAAAACGCACAGAAAATGTCGTGAGTGATGCTCCACTGGCCTGTCATCTCGTATTTATTACTGCTCTTCACTGTTGTACTTCCCTAAACACTTGAATTCCTAAACAGGTTGCAATAATCCCTGAAGAGTTTGTTTTTAAAAATCCCTGCTGAAGTGATTACTCACTGAGTCACTGTTCAACTATTTCAGCACTTCCACTGATGTGAGGGACCGGTGCCAACTGGGAACCTAAGGCACATTCGAGGGCTGATTTAATGCATGAGATTACAGTTTGGCCACTAGAGGGCAGGCTGGTCCACCCCAGCCACATGAACCCTGCTGCTCCTGCTGCTCGCTTGACACAATCAAACACACCGCTGCCCCTCACAGCAACCTGGTGGAAAGTTTGGAGGCACTCCAACCTGTTGTCACCAACAATAGATCATCGGTGCTGCCGATGAGTACTTTTTTTTTTTTTTTTTTTAAATCCTTTGTACTGGCTGCGCTGTTGTTGCAGCGCTGTGTTTGTTTTTTTTTTCCTCTGTCAGGAAAAAAACAAAAGCTAAGCGTTAACGTATGCAGAGAGCTACACAACAGGCGGCTGTGACACCACAGTCAGCAACGTCTGTCTCACTTGAGGGAAACGTAATCCTTTTAGTTGACAAACATGGGACACCAGAAATAGGAGAACGCATATAAGATGCGACCTTTAACTGTAAGGCTGATTATACAGCCTGAAACGGGTTGTGTGAAATTTATCGCATTAGGTTGCTTTTACCTAAATTTAAAACCTGAACTCTACATTGTCCTGAGTGACTTTTTTTTTTTTTTAATCTTGTCTCTTGACTGACTGCTAATTAACTTCGCGCACTGAATGGTAATGAATGTGAAGCGTTAGCATACCTCTGGCGAAAGTCAATAAAGGGTCTCGTCCGCGTTAATTTAAGAAGCGATTTGGATAAAAATTGTTGTAATAAAATGACCACAAACTAATGTCAGAATCAAAGAGAGAGAGAGAGATCAGGGCGTTCCTGTAACAAAGAGGCTTCCTCTCACCAAACCCTCCCTGGGTAAATAAATATTTTAAAACAAGAACTGTAAATTACAGGTTTTCAGAAACCGCTATCAGTTTCCTTTCGCTTTTTGTTTTCTCTTTGGCTTTTTTTCCCCAAAATGAGATTAGGAAACTGTTCATTTTGGAAGATTACAAGGGTGAGAATCTCCTCCTCCGGGGTCCAGAGCAGATTATCTTTCACGCTAAAGTCAGATCAACTTGAAAAGATCTCTTGAATCTCATTACATCGACTACACTTGGAAGTTTTATTCTGACCGCTTGGTCTCTATTTCACTCTACTATTTTAATCCTAAACACTACTTTCCTTTTCTGTTCACACATCAAGTAACTTACTGAGTTTTGTTGGTTTTTTTTTTCCAACTTCATTTTGGGGTCATCTTTATCTCATGGTGCTTGTTTTTGTGACACATTTTTAATTTACACTCCCATAATTTTACAAGAGCTTTTATTGGCATTCTACCTGCTTACAGTCATATTTTTTTGACTTTCAATGCTTTGTACAATTTGTTTTAAACTTATTTTACACATTGAGACATGAAGTTAGTTTTTGCTCTTCGTTAACTGGTAAAATGGTATTAACTCTGTGCTGTAGTTTTGTTTTGTTTTTTAATTATTTTAATCTGGAAAACACTCTGTGTTTGGGCTTCAGTCATTTGCCTCTTTGTAACGTTCAACTTTGACATCATTACCTCAGTAAGTTCAGAGAGTGAAGCAACTTTAACCCCCCCCCCCGCCCTTTGTACCTCGAGGACTTCCCGAAGTCACACGTAAACATATTGTTCCCAACAATAAGCTGGAGCAGGTTTCATTGTGAGCCATTTTTACATGGACTGCATCGTTGTGATTTATACTCCAGATGACGTGTTTACAACCGTTTCCCTCTGGCAGCACATCACTCCGGCAGCTTTTTAACTTTTCAACTCTGCCCAGGTACAGACGACTCCGCCTACTTACTCTCACTCGCCAAATCAGTAAGTATTTCCTCTTCTGAGAAGGAGAAGGAAAAAAAAAAATCCCCAACAGCTGTGATCTTAACAGAGTTCCCTGAAACCAACGCTTTGAGAGCCCGGTTGATGGTTTTATGCTCGTCACTCTCCTCCTGCGGTTGCCGGCCCTTTAAACATTCCTTATTTTCATATAAACAGTGAAAAAAAAAAGAAAGTGGATTTATTTTTTTTCCTCAACATGAACTGTTCACCTCTGCGAGTCCTGACAAGACTCGGCGTAACACTGTCAAATCATCACCAGAATACCACAGTGACTCACTGGCTTCTTGAGTCGAGTGAATCACGCCGTCCTAATCTCACTTTGGCGATGCGGACTGCTGGGAAGGCGAGGACGGGACCGGCCGTGTGGGACTCACCACAATGACTGCAGACATTTCTGAGAAGCCACAGCCTGTTTGTGTGTGTTTGTGTAAAGTATGTTTGATTTTGTCGACCTCGCACAAATCCCACACAAACTCCCAATAATCAGTCCTGGTTCGACGGAGATTATTTTCATAGTTTGGGCCGCTGGGTTTATCAGTTCTGACTGGAGCTGAAATGACCCGTCGATCAATTGGCAACACCGTTAATAATCAATAATAAATACTTCTGAAAAGGAATCAAGCAAAGATGATCCTGCTTCTCCAATGTGACGATTTACTGTCCTTATCTGTTTCATAAACTTGGTCAAATGAATAAATTCACGTATTCTTGGACCGTTTGTTTCATCTTAAAGCTCCCCTCCGCTCAAAAGTGGAGTTTCATCCTCATTCCCTCAGTTGAAAGCTCGAACTTCACCGTGTGGAGTCACGTACGTTCAGTTTGGCACGAGAAGGCTGTTACATTTATTCATGAAAGAGAAAATGTTCTGACTCGAAGGGGCGGTCCTACGGGCAAGGATTTGTGACATCACAAATATTATGGAAGCTGGATCGACTTAAGTGGAACTTTGAAGCCTCCACCTTAGAATGAACTTTAAAAAGAAACAAGAAGCGCCACTTCTCCGGCAGTAAAACACTGAAATGAAGATTTGTGCATTTGTGTATTTAATGAGGGAGGAAAAACTAGGTGGCCTGTTAGGAATTATAATACTGCTCTTCTAGTCTTTTAGGAGTATTTTCATGGTACTTGTACACGTGTGGAGGGTTACATAAACGGTACAATCCAGTTAGGCACATATTTGATGTTTATATGTTTGCTTCACCGTTTCGTTTGGCGTTCTTCTGCCCCCGTGTGACGCAGATCTTTGATCATTTTTTACGATTAAAGCTGATGCGTACAATCGTGCTAACAGTGTAACACAACTGAGAACAGGAAGTTGGTGGTGAACGTGTGTGAGCTGTGACAAACAAAAACTGCTCTAACACTAACCTTGGGATGTGTGTGTGTGTGTGTGTTTGTGTGTGTCAGTGTCTTAACATTCACCTCAGAAGAAATTCTTGATGAGCGGTGTGACCAGTTTGACCCAGAGCTTGACGTGGCGGTCCGGCTGCTCAAACGTAGAGCTGGAAACCTCCGTTGACCGCCGGTACAACATCTCCTGCTCCTGAGTGTGGAAGAGGTGTGTATTCAGTTAAGACACGCACGCGCATGCGCATGCGCGCACACACACACACACACACACACACACACACATGCAATTCGTCATCATTTCTGGCTGTGGTTAAAGAAAAGAGAGCCAACCTCCTGCAGCTGGCTCTGTAATTCCTCATTCTCCGTTACTATGGCGATCTGGGCCTCCAGGTCACGGTGAACTGAGCGATAACCAAAATTTGGGGAGCCAATTAGAGTGAGGCAGGGTCGATCCTGG
>NC_141342.1:17606590-17629090 GCF_037954235.1 Aulostomus chinensis | reverse complement strand
GAGTGTTAAAGCGACACATTTTCCAATAGAATTCAGCCTTGAAAGGGCTTTGTATGTGTTAACGTGCTAACTGAGATGTCAAAAACTTTTGACAAAAGCAATATGTGGAATTTTGTGTCTCTAAAAACACTTAAAAGGAGCAAACATACTGCCAGACATCCTCATTTTCCCTGCTCGTGTCCTCATCTGCTCTTTCCTGGCAGTACTAGCGAGTACCTGTACTTGTTGAGAGTGTTACGCAAAAGCTTCCAAATGTTTGGAGGAGGGGGATCAAACTTTGAACTGAACTTCAGACTCGAACAAAAAAGCCTCAGTAGTTGCAAACTCTGTGTGTGTGTGTGTGTGTGTGTGTGAATTTACCCGCTGATGATGATGCTGTCGTCAAAGAGATAGACCTTGATGTGCTGGAGCCCGATGGTCTCGTTGAAGCGCTGAGGGACCAGCAGCCTCAGCAGCCCCCTCAGGTCCGGCGTGTGGTACAGAGAAACCCGCATCTGTGAGCCGAAGCGCTGCAGCAGCGGCAGCAGCATGACCCTCGAGTTCATCCGCCCTGGGGGGGGGGGGGGGTTAAAGACCACCGCCATGAGACCAAACTATCAGGATGAAAGAGGTGGTGATATCCTAAAAACCAGCAGTGCAGACATCTCACCGACCTCTTGAGCCACGTGTGTAGTCAAGCAAGACAGAGACTTTAAGGTCGGGACCGTGGCTGTTCTCCTGTGATCGTTGGAGAGCCTCCTGAATACAATCCACCTGTAACACAACAACAAAACATGGCCGCAGCTTTTCAGTCCACCCTTCGTACCACGCCAACTACAGCAGAACAACTTTCCTCTGAATTTTGGTTCAAATAATTTTTTTTTTTTTTTTTTTTTTTACGTTCACATCTAAGAGGAGACATTTTACAACAGTGGAAAGACAAAAGTTTCTTGTGGGTTTTAAAACATTTTCAATCCGTCCCTGCTACTGTTTTCCAAAACCACAAATTCGGCCATCAGGTTTCACCGCGTGTCTCCCCAAGTGAGATCACGTGATCATCGGTGGAGGTTTGACTTCCCTGTGAGCAGGAATCCCAAAAATCTGCAGGTGAATTGATGCCATGGAAACACTAAATGTAAATAAATGTTCAAGTACTGCATTCAGATTTGTTTAACACATCTTTATGAGTAACTGTTGAACCGGCATCAGGTTTGATCAAAGCTTTTGTGCACGAGTTAGCCGAGTACTTCTGCACGTGTATTTGTGAGTGTAACGACAGAGACAACAAACCAGGAGCAAGTGATTCATCGTTGGTCAACTGGCGGCTGATATCACTCCTCAAACATCGCTGACCTTTTAGCAAATGTTTACTGAACGTGGGAAAACTCATGACTAAGTCCCGTGCGTAAAGAGGAAATGGTTTCTCTTTGTCACTGGTAGTGGGGGGTCTGCGGTAAATGCCCCCCCCCCCCCCTCCCCGATATCTAACGAGTAGAGGGGCAGTGAAACGGGGATTACTTCACCTAAACGGAGCATCTGGTTCCCAAATGCGCTGGTTCTACGTCATCCCAGAGAGCCATTTTAGGTGCCAGTAAAACTTTTTTTTTTTTCTTCCAGAGCTCTTTGATGGCTGTCGACAGCACCGACACTTCCAGCTCTCCTCTGGAGTCAATGTGGCAGCGATTTGGAGCTCCCAGGAAAAAAAAAAAAAAAAAAGGTTTATTCATTACTCACTCGCTCACTCATCCTCTCTGTGGCGTTTGGCACTTGAAGCGGTGGCAGGGGAACTCCACTTGACTCCGTCTTTATTCATTAACCCTTACAAAATACCACCACACCAATAAATCCAGACAACTACGTTAATCTCAGCGGTCAGATGGCTTTTGTAGCACCCCGGACCCTCGTTCTTCCAATTGTCCAACATTTTATGGTAGAATTACAGAAAATAAAACAAGTTCTGTCTGAAATCTTCTTCTATCCAGCCTTCAAGCAGGCCCCTGAAGGTACTGATTATGAGACAAGTGGCACCTCTACAATTTGACATCAGTTCTGGACCAGTTTCAATATTCTATTTTATTCCCTTTTATCGTTTCAATGCATCCTTATGTCTTGTTTCTTGCGTAGCCTCTCCGTCTCGCCTTGGATTGGCTTATTATTTGTATAAACTTCATCTACATTAACACACTCCACCAGTATGCAGCAACCATATTAGTGGCAGAAAGGTATGCTCTGTCTGCATGCCAGGCCAATTCTGACACTGGCCCCGCCCACTTTGCTTCATGTATGTTGTGTAACAAGTTCATGATCTCGTTTCATAACTGTGGGGCGAATTTACTGACAGTTAAATGGTTTAAAAAAAAAATTCACAACTTGATGGAGCGCTGTCTTTAGCATGACAGCATGGCTAGCTAATCCTGTAGTTCATGCTAACGCTCATTAAGTCTGTGGGAGAGTGTGTTTTGAAGACCCTTGTACACAAATGGAGTGCTAGAAGCTTAACCGGCTAGTTCTGGTTCTGTAACCTAACCAAGGAGTTTGGTTGTCTAAACCTAAGCCAGGTGTTGTGGGGCCTAAATCTAAACCAGCGGTTGCAGGGCCTAAACCCCACCCAGAGGTTGTGGGGCCTAAATCTAAACCAGGGGTTGCAGGGCCTAAACCTAAGACAGGGGTTGTAGGCCCTAAATCTAAACCAGGGGTTGCGGGGCCTTAAACTAAACCAGGCATTACGGGGCCTAAATCTAAACCAGGGGTTGCGGGGCCTTAAACTAAACCAGGCGTTACGGGGCCTAAATCTAAACCAGGGGTTGCAGGGCCTAAACCTAAACCAGGCGTTACGGGGCCTAAATCTAAACCAGGGGTTGCAGGGCCTAAACCTAAACCAGGGGTTGTGGGGCCTGAACCAAACACAAGGTTTTGGTGCCTTAACCTCCACAAGAGGTTGCAGGGCCTGAGCCTAACTAAGGAGTATTGGGGATTAAATCTAACCCAGGAGTTCTGCCATCTAATCCTAATCCAGGAGTATTTGTGTTTTAGCCTAACTGATTGTTGGCAAGAAACCAGAAAATAGAAAAATTCAAACAATAAAAAAAACAAACGCTACATCTCCAAGCCTGAAAGTTAGCAACATGACTCAAAGCCTCATCCATCATTTGAATGCGTGTGCTCAGCCTGTTCAGCCACCACAAACTGCGGCCTCGTGTGGACTTTGTTGCCCTTTGTAGTCCATCACCTGACTTTCTGGAAGAAACAATCTGTCTGGTATGCCTTTGAGGCAAACCATAAGCAATCATCCACACGCCATTTCCTGTCCCTCCTGCTTTTGACCAAAGCATGCTAATCAAATCTGCCTGGCGGATTTCGATCTAACTGCAGCTTCATTTAGGCGTCTGCAGTGTTCAGCCTCGCGAGTCTGAGCTTTAGCGTAAAATTTACACCTGCAGTCTGAACAAACCGTGCTCGCTTTTTTTTTTTTTTTTGGACTTCACTCGGCGGAGCTCAACGTGTCAAATTACAAGCTAACGGGCATGAAGATGAGAATCCCATGGATGTGGTCGACTCAGTTGCTCTGGTGATTCATCACGCTGTGGGGCTGCAGAGTCTGGCAGCAACGGGGACTGAATCAGATGCTTTTAAATGTAATTAAGAATGTTTGACTTGTCTGTGCCATTTTCTGTAATTCGGCCTCTCTGCTGTTCTGCTCACACCAGTCAGAAAAAACAAGAAAAAAAACCCCAACAACAACAGCTGAATATGAGCATCAGTCCAGACTGTGGTTTGTTCTGCGTTAATGTTGTTATGCTAGGCTTTCCAAGCATGAAGAACAGCAGGCTATCGCATGCCAACACTGGCCTCCTCATACCCATAAACCCTTGCATTTCGGGGTCATTCCTTGTAGTTGGCGTGTAGTACATTTTCATTCTGAACAAACCGCACTGTGGTTCTCTAGCGAGAACCTCGTGACTCAGATTTTCTGGCATCTCTAATCAGTCCTTTGGCAGGAGTGCATGTTTTGATGGCTTTGTTCTCACCTGCCGGAACTGAAGATGTAAATTCTGAAGTAAAATTCCCCAGAAAATACTGGTGATGATTATGCCACACACTCACTCACACACACACACACACACACACAAACACACAGCACTTTTCTCACCAGGTCCTGCTCCAGTTGACCTGTTCCAAGATACAACGAGGCCAACACCACTCGCCTCTTCGCCGTTTTGATACGTTCCTGAAGAGACGGAGAGAAATAAACAAACAAAATGGTGAATGAATATGTGGGTGAAGTGGAATGCAACAAAAGACCTGAAATTATCAAATGTTTCCTGTCAGTAACAAGATCATTTCTGCGCACCAGCAGACAAACCAGTTTCTTAACTTTCCAGTTTTCTCAAAACCAGTCTGAACGATGTTTTTGTTTGGGTTCATCAGGCTGGAAAAAAATGTGGACTGTTTTGGAGCGTGATGGCCCCAACTCAGCGACAGGGTTGGTCAGTTGTCAGATTTGGTGCAAGCCACTATCTTAATAATTCTGCTTTAATTTATGCATAAAAAGTTTTACGTATTATTTTTGTAAGCAGAACTGGCACAGTCGTTTCTGCGTAATCCTGCCGACGGACCCGCAAAGCAACAGGGTTTTTGCGCATGAAAATTTAACTGAAGTGTGAACAGAACTGAACTGTTGTCATGTGAAAAATCGGAAATTGATCATTTCAACCTTGCTAATCCAAGAGTTAAGGAAATTTTCGGCTTGGACAAATGGGACAATTTCTGGAATAATACCGGTGCCGGAAAGATTTGAGGTGAATATATCCGACCGGTTGAAGCTTGCCAACAGTGTTAGCAACGGAAAACCAGAGCAGCACAAACCAGGTCAGGTGAAATGTGAACTCTCCAAAGAGGCTGAGAGTAATTTGGTGCTCATGGCAATGAATGATTCTAATTCATTATCTCAACGGCACCACTGCGTTTGAGAAAACAGTGACGTTTCTCTGGAAAAATCCACGGAAAACATCAACAAATTAGTTTTTACAAAGTCGTTTTTCAGGAGTCAGCCGGTTGCTCCGCCGGGGCAAAGTCCCTCTGCGTCCGTCTGTCTCTGGCCTTCATCTCCGTGGTTCCGTCTTCAGTCGTGGGTCTCGTGACATCTTGACGTTCAGTCTTAATTTTACAGATTACGGAATAAAAAAGGTCAATGTTGCTGGAAAAAAAAAAAGCTTTCATTTTTGCAAATCCCTCCATAACCTAGCGCAGTTTTTTTTTGTTTTTAATTGCAGGAAAGCACGATATCTACACTAAACTTGTGTCTGAACGGTAGTTTTGTTTCAGCAGAGATGCTCTGTCTCTACATCGTAGTCACGAAAACTTCATTTGATACAAATTCCCATCCCAAATTTCCCATCAGTTGGATGATTTTAAATCACTTCTTTTCTTTTTAAAAGCAGTCACCAAAAATCTGCCGCGAAGGCGAGTTGACGTGCTCTTTTTGTATCGACGCTCATCAACGCCTGCGGCCATTTTCTCAACCCACAATGTTTCAGTTGGGTTACACGTGGTAAGTCGTTGCATGGACACGTGTGCGGTTTAGAAGCAGCAGGTTGGGGGGGGGGGTGCGCACGTGGAGTTTGTCTGATCTGTCATGTGCTTTGAGTGTGTTGGGTCTTTTGCTAACACTTACTGTTGTTGCCTTACCGCCTGCCGTCTACCGAGGCAAAGGCAGACACGTCAAAGCGTGGCTAAAGCCATTCCGTCCGAATGTTAGAGTACAGCTGTTATTTCAGATCCACACTTCGGCCCAGGATGTAGCGCGTCTACAAGCCCAGCAGCGGCGGCGAAACGTCAGGTTCTTTTTCATTTTGTTTGACTTGAACATTTCTAATAAGAAACCCGATCAAGCGAGTGAATTCCCTTCGGGCGACGCTCTTTGTGTCGTCTCAGACATAAACCACCCAGCCCGGGGACGATCGGGGACAAGAGGAAGAATAGAGCTTCTTTGTGTGTTGAAAGTGATCTATAAATACACAATGCTGCTACAGCTATCGGGAAGTGTCAGTAAAAAAAAAAAAAGAAAGAAAACATGAATGATGTGTTGTTTGAATCTGCATATCACTCCGACTCAACCCTTCTTTATGCTATGTCTTAGCAAATATTGGATTTTTTAACAGAAAAATATGGTTTGCGTTTGCTCTCTGCTACGCGCCTTTTAAATTTCATGTTTTATGTAGTTTACTCTTTTTATTGTAATCTGATTTTTAATTTGCCCTCTTGATATGTGCATACTGGTGTTATTCTTTTGAACTTTTTTTTAACGTTCCGTTCTCTTTCATGTAAAGGGACTTTGATCAACAGTTTGTGAATGAAAAGTGATATAAAAATAATGTTTTCATCGTCGTTACTTTATATCGGTATCAAGAAAACTGCTTTTGATTAATGGGGATTGGTTTTTTTTATATATCCAGCTCTAAAAATATCAGTGTTTCAAAATAGGCTTTCCAGTTTATCTGTGTTTTTTCAGTCTTAAAAGAGTGAGCTTTAATTGATGAAGTCTAAAGCGGACGGTTGTATAACGATGTCATTGTGCGTTGATTTTGAGCTGACATCGTATAGATAGTTAAAAGGTTACAGAGGCAAGTTTTTATTTTCTCTGATGGGAAAAAAAAATGCTTCCTTCATTACCTAACAGCTCTTTTACATAACCGCCCTGTCCATAAACTGAAAATGACCTGGGGAGGTGATGTCATCAGGTGGCAGGAACCACGCGGCTTGATTTCTACTTGAGTTTTCATTCCATTACGGCTGAAGTACAACGTGTTTTGTTCTGAATACTTCATTGCACAGGCTGTCATATTCTTACAGTATTTTTATACAGCCCCTTAAAGCAATCCTACAATATTTACATGTTCTAGAGTAAGGGAAGAAAGGAGTTCTGTGTTTTGAGAGTGACACTGACCTTAATGGCCTGGTAGAACTGGTCGGGAGAGGAGAGAATGTGGATGTGGGTGCCTGCTACCCGGAAGGCGGGTACTTGCCCCGCCATCCATTGGAAGTGGGCGCAGAGGCCGTCTGAGCCCTGATCTCCGGCTGACCCGGTGGGCTGGGAGACACGCTGGGGGGCCGGAGACGTTTCAGCCAGTAAGGGAGCCAGCAGCAGCACGGAGGACCTGCAGCGCACAAGAGGGGGAGAGCAGAACCCCGGTTTAGGGTATGAAAAATTAGCGACCGTTTACATACTTATCTAACACAGAAAAGCCATCAAAAGTTGGCGGTTCAAGTGAGAGATTCCAATTTAAAAGGCACCGTGTGTTAGCGCGTCGGGGAGTGGGACGGACCACCCCGGGGCCCCAGTAGAGAAGGGCCCTCGGACATCCTGGAATGAATGTGAATGTGACGGCGAGACACTGTGACGGTGTCTCTCTGTGGAGGAACCTGCTTCATATCAACAACCCTGCCCTCACTGGCCAGAGTCAGAACCTAAAGAAGTGAAGAGTCTCTCCCTCGGCTTACGCTAAGGAAGTTAGCAAGCCCTTGTTCCTTACGACAGGAGCACACGACCCACCATCTCACCTTGTATGCTGCCCCCCACTGATCCCAAACATGGCATGCAACTTCTTCAGTTCACATTCAATTTGGACTTTTCTGCATGTGATTCGCATTACCCCCCTGGATGGATAGTAAAAATGATGGGTGGGACAAAATATCAATACTGCAATATATCAAGTATCATGATAATTCCTCTTGTAATACAATAATGATACGCTGGCAGCAACTATTCATAGTTATTATCAAAACGTGATGATGTCAAGGGATTCCCTGGTTATCATTTGAACGAGTGCTTTGTTGTTGCTTATTGCTAATAAGCTAAGATGCTGCAATCTAGTGTTTATCGCTTCACCTGGGCTGTCTGACTGACGCCACAGTGACCAAACACACAACTCCTGCATTTTTAAAAGCTTTTCTTGTTCTTCATCCAGTTACAGATATCCTGATGTTTTTGTCGGCTGTCTTGCAATGCATTGATACTGCCGAATAACTGTACTGTGGATAAAGTATTGTGATAGTGTCGTTAGTAACTAGGAGTTCCACCCTTGGAAAAACCATTCTGACTAATAATCGCGCCGTTTCAAACAACATTTGCCACATTAGTCACAAAATACAAATACAGTTTCAGTCCGTAGTCGCTGGAATCATTCATCCCCGCTCTGGCCCTGTGTGTTTCTACTTCGCCCAGTAAAACAGAAATCAAAACCTGCGGAGGTAGAAGAGATGCCAGTGTTTCCGTAACAAAAGACAAAGGTTTGGGTGTTGTGTTTTGTCTGGCAGACAACTCAAAACTCCCACAAAGAAGGGAATACGCCGCGCTCCTTTCCGCCGGGGGTTGGACCGCTACAATCAACCTGTAGGAAACACCCGCACGAGATGTCTGATGGCACGAGGGCAGCCCTGTCGTCTGAGGTGACGCTCACAATGAGACGATGACACATGGTGTCCATCTATTTCACCGCAGACATTCTGCCTCAGTCATACAATCACACGAACTGGTTTGACAGTGTGACCACAGTGAATACAGAGAGGGTGGAGTCGTGACCTCCGTCGTGACTGGGACCCTCAGGAAGATCGAAGCTTTCTCTGTTGCATTTTTTTATTTTCATTACAACCACAATTAAACAACACACACACACACACACACACACACACACACGGTCTGGAAAGAACACGAGCTAAAACATGTGAGTTCACCCACAAAGATCTTCTGCATGAAATAAACGAAACAAGAGACGAATTAAAACAGAGAGAGAGAGAGAGAGAGAGAGAGAGAGAGAAAAATAACCTCCGGTGAGTTGAAACGTCTGCCGCAAACACAAAGAGGGGTTTTCCCCTCCTGTTGGAGCTCAAGACACAAACACCAAGAAATACTCAGAAAGTCGTAACACCCACTGTGGCATGAACGGGAACCTCGTGTCATCGTACCACAGGCGGAGTTATCTGTTACAGTGGTGCAAATTACACGCGCGATCTAAATGAGCGCTTACAGCTTTTTAAACAGGCTCATATAAGATAGGGTAAACCTTTATTCGTCCCTCAGAGGGGAAATTGACGTCTAAGATGCGACGGACCTCTAGTCTTCTGACCCTGAAGCTTTTACTGTGTTCTGGAAGCAGTAAACGTGTGACAGGAGATACGGAAATACTGGGAAATTGCTGTTCCAGCTTTTCAGCTGAAGAGTTGCGCAACTGATTCAGAATTAGAGACAAAATTGACCCATCATCTCAAGCCGGTCCACCAAAACAAAACATCTAAATGGTTGCAGGAAAAAGAAAAAAGGCGGAGTTTCTGCAGTTGATGAAAATTCTTGTTCGAAGGGTGTGAACAAAGATTAACAAAGATGCAACTATTTTGGTATGGGATTCCAAGCATGTGGCAGAAGGGGAGAAACAAAGTCTTTTCTTGTCCTTCTAGAGTTCCCTGACTGGAAACTTAAGAGTTAACATCCTCATTCTCTTCATTTAACAAACTGGTAAAGCTGGTTTCTTTGATGGAGCCTAAGATGCAAATGTGGGCCATCACCGGATGAAGCACGAGACCATGCCAACAAATCGACAAGCCGAAAGTTTGTGGACACCTGAGCATCCTGCCACATCGCGCTGATGAATGCCTCTTTTCAAAGCGACGGTCACTAATCTGCTTGCTACAATAACCTCCTCCCCGCTTCTGGGAAGGCTCTCCCCCAGTTTTTGGAACGCAGCTGCAAGTATTTGCTTCTATTCAGCATCAGAAAGGCCTGGCTCACAAACAGTGTTTTCCTTTCATCCCTACAGGTGCTGGTAGGGATCAGGGCTCTGTGCAGGTCAGGTTCTTCCATGCCAGACTGGGGAAACTAGTTCTGTATGGCCTTGGGTTTTGTATGTGGTGCATTGTCAGGAAGCCACCTTCCCCCTGCCACAAAGAGGCGCTCTATTGTCTAAAACATCAGCAGTGTTAACGTTTCCCATCAGTGACACAAACACCCCATTCAGAGAGTCCAACCTGGGCTTGGAGACAAGTTCATTTTGTTTTTGAAAGGGTCGACCTGTGCTGCTAGAGCCGGCTGAGCTAAAGATCCTCAGATGTGGGATGGATGTGGGTGGTAGGCAGGATGAATCAATCTTATTGGTTGCAAATGGTTGTGGTGCAACTGCCACAGGTTGTTGTTGCCCGTTACGCACCGGCGCTCAACAATGATTAAAACATGTTAGAGATTTGGCGAACCATCAGCATGAAAATAGAGCGCAACTCTTTCCTTTCACATCTCTCAGGTATGTTTTCCCTCATTTTATTGTTTTAAAGTTGTGTAGAAAGACTTTGGGAATCAAAATAAGAAGAACCGATACCGAACGTTAGCCGTGACGTTACGTTAGCTCCTGAGCTGCGGTGTGAGCTAGAACGTCTAACAGAACCAGGGACAGCCGGCTGCCGCCTGGCTGGTCATGACGGGAAAGCTGACAAGAGATTAAAAAATAAATAAAAATCTAAATGTGAATATTTTTGGCTGATATATTATGATATCAGAGGTAATATCATTCTCAGAACATTACTCACATTCTAGTTGAAGAGAAATGTTGATGGTTGTGATTTTTTTTTTTAGTTTTTTTTTTTTAGAAGGGGGGGTGTTGGCTGAGAAAAAAACTATTTTTTTCCCAAATTACTTTCCATTTGTGTTTTTCTCAATGCAAATACAACAACCTTTTTTTTTTTTTTTTTTTTTTAATACATACGATATCGTCACCGTGAATATCGGCCGAAATCAGTTGTAAAGCGCCGGCTGATAACCCGCTATCGTTTGTGCCTTTGAAAAACAGAAACCTTCCGAAAACTGTCCGTTTTTTTTGACCAGCAGAAATAACAACAACAACAAAAAACTCTGTTCTACTCACTTGATAAAAAAACAGACACAGAGACAAAAATATACAGTGCAAAAATGAATAAATAAAACAACAAACATACCTAGATTATCTTCCTGTTTAAATTTTCTTTTTAAATATTAAGTCCTTGCTAAACAAATGCCTAACAATCTCTCTGCGTCGCCCTTTTACCAAGTTTGTACCTGGGAGGATCCAGATACTTCAGCTAGCTACTTGCAGTTAGCTGTCTGCTAACTTCACGCTAGGTAAATTATCTATCTAAAACATCTTGGCTTTTCTTCAGTTGCAAATCTTTTTTCTTAAAAAAAAAAAAAAAAAAAAAGCAGTTCCGACTGCTAAAAGTTTAATAGGTTAATAGTAAACGGCTGGATTCTGAGGTCGGAGCATGTATCTGGTTTCACCGGAGGCGCGCACCCACGCCGAGGACGTGCGTCGTCGGCTTTATGACGTCATGAATTTCGGCACCGCGATTGTCCGCGAAGTCTCCTTGACAACTCGGTCTCGTGACGTCTACCGTTGGGTTGAAGGACTGTCTGAACGGGCGACTTACCTGTGTTACTGTACTACGTAACAGAACGCCCATGACGTGTGTTATACACACACCATTAATGCCGACATTATATCACAGCAGTTACAGGATCCTCTATTTTCCCGGATGATATACTGTTGTGAGCTTTACTGACAACCTGGAGGAACGTTAAGGGAGGACTCGTTTTGACGTAACACCGGGATGCCTCACCTGAAACACACCACTTATCAGCAGCTAGACCGGGGACTAAATACCAGGGACTACCCCGGAGAGGAGGGGTTTCACACACGGGTCTCATTAGCAACACTAGCAACCCGTTTGACAATGAAGTAGTCAACACAACTCAAGTGACTGACATAACGGGGGGAGAACCACTGTAAATCGTCATTTCTGAGAGTCCAACGAGTCTTACCCGCCTCTTCTGTCCCGCACACGGAAAAGTCGGTCAGATATTCTGGTGAAAACGCCGGCGATTGCCGGTGAGTACACGGTGTACATTAGCCTCCTCCACGACATGGGAGCCGCCATTGCTGCAGCTGCGTGAGTTTGAATAACCTTTATGCACACAGCTCACGAGTACACTTTTGTTACTGAGGTACGCCATGGAAAAGGGGCAGCTTTTTTGATTGTTAATCAATATTTGTTATTATTATAATTATAATAATAATAATTATTATTATTATTATTAACGTAAGAATCAAATGTTACAATTTGTGTTCGTTTATTTTGTTTTAGGATTCATTTATCGCGACCTCTAGTGGTCGACCCGCACACACGTCTATCAGTCCAGCTGTGTTGTCGCGTCACTCGTACCCTGACGGGAGCTTTGAAATGACAAAGTGTGCAAACACCAACAACTGCAAACAAAAGCCTGGATCGCATATATAACAGTTTTACAGTCACCCTCCATGTTGCAGTCGCAAACTTACTTCCTTTAAACCTGCAACTGAGTTCATACTCATTATCCTAAGATTGTTATTGAATAAAAGGCAGAAGACCTCAGTGCAGTGGCAGGAGGGTCCCCAGTCATTGCTGGTAAATGATGAACTCAATCTGTTTTTATTGGTGTCCTTTGCTTGATGCCACTGAGCCGTAGGAACAGTAAAGCTACGGTTTTGTTTGTTCACTTGGATGCTTTTCTCCTCTCGGGTTCTGCGGGCCTCCTTTTCTTCTGCTGCCTCTTCATAATTTCCCTCCGCTACTTTTCCAAAGAAATATTACAGCTGTTTCCCCGACTTCAGTTCTACTTTGTCGATCATGTAAAAGTAAAGTTTGCCCTTAACTTATTGGGGAAAAAATGCCAGTTGAGATGATTTCTGACAAAAAAGACTATGAATTAGTAACGTGGCACTTTATCAAATACACTCAGGTGTGTGAACTTGGTGATTTCAGTTAAGCTCTAACAAATTATTATATTAAAGACAGTCTGCAAATGTAGCCAAGTAGAAATTTGATGAGATAAAAGTAGCTGTTCTGCTAAATAACATTTATTTTAAAATAGTACCTAACAGCATTTCTAATCTAATCAGCCAAATTTTATAAGAGTAACCGCAGTGTTGAGAGTACTTTTACTCAAGAACTATGCTTCAGTACAGCGTTGCGCTAACTGTACTTTGTGCAGTTGCATTTTAAGGGAACTTTGTACTCCACTATGTGTATCTGAACTCATCAGTTGCAGTTACTTTGAAGGAAAAGATGATGCAGTAAAAAAAAAAAAAGAAAAAAAAAAGGCAGAAACCTGATGAAGTTCTTCATTAATCAGAGCAGTGCAACTGGAACACGTTACTCTTTAACATGACCTTTAGAGGTCAGTAGTTCCATGACTGGATGCTCTGAAGCACCGGAATATGCAAACATGAATGTAAAATGTGTACTTTTACTTGAAGTAAACGCAAGATCAAATAGTAATCCTACATGTACTTCAGTAGGATTCTGAGAGGAGCTCTCCTCTTTTCTGTTCTTCTTTGTACCAGAGTACTATCTCATCTGGGTAGTGGTGGTGCTGTTTTGTTTTTGGTTTTTTGCTCCATTTGAGTGAGAGAACTGTGTACTTCTCCCACCAGTGGATGAACACTGCAGCCTAATCCACACTGAGGCAGGGATTTATTGAGGTTACACGTCTGCACGTTCCTCGGTATTGCAGTTTTACCCTTCATGCCATAAAAAAAGATTATTTTCGGCCATATGTCGAGCTTTTTTACACGCTCACCTTGTCGAGAAGGGATCCCGACAGTACCAGGAAACGGCTCGGCAAAGGTCACGCTGATTATTTATTGGCAATCTGCCAAGAAAGAGAGCGCGAGCACAGGCGTCTGTGCTTGGCGTGCGCGCGCGCGCGCGAGCTTGCGTGCGTGCGTGCGTGTGTGTGCTTACTGGAAGAACCTCAGACCCGAGGAGGCGGAGCCTTACGAACATCGGCTTTACTCACTGGAAACACAACCTCCGGTAACCTTCCACCACACACGGACACGGGCTCTCTCCGGCGGACAGCACCGCCACATTCCTCCGGTCAGGAAAGAAACCCACACGCCTTTTTTTCTGGGGATACTTTTTTGGGGGATTTTAATGCCTGAGTTAATAATTCATCTAGCACTACTCTCGGGTAGTTTGCATATTTTTTCCTTGTGCGACGAGCGGCTGCGGTGCGGGGCTGAACAAATCCGCAAGGTAAGTCCAAAGGCTGGTTCGCGACCATTCATGCAGACGCGAGCAGGAGTTGAACTAAAAAAACACCAGCTGCTATGTAGCTGCTCGGCCTTTGGTGCAGTGCACCCTCGGGCGCTAATGTTGGGGAATGCACACTTCACCGTGAACGCTGGACCGATACTAGCGGCGGTTCCGTACCGTCATGGCGCCCCTGTTCCAACCGCCGTCCCCCTTGTCTGGCATTGTCCGATGACTTGAACACCCCCCCCCCCTTCCTCTACCGGAGTAATCCAACCAGACTAAGCGGGACACCTCTCTATGAACGGCCACCGCGGGCGCGTGCGAGCAGGGACCAACGAGTTCTTCAGTGGAAGAGGGGGTGAGAACGCGCGCGGTGACCCCGTTTCTGAAATCCCCCTGTTGCGGTACGAACGATCGAAGACATTTGAACTGAATCAGGATCCAGTTGCTGTCTGTCTGTCTGCAAGGTGCAGCGGAATGGGTGGGGGTGGGGGTTAAAACCACCACTCGCTTTCCTGGTTTTGTATTTGTTTCAATAGTCTTCAAGTCGGGACGTCTAGTGACGTAGCAGCCCGTTATGTAGCCCTGACATGCAGGCAGACATAAAGATGCAAAGCTAATCCCCACTTCCTCCTTCCCTGCGTCCACAGCTGTTTTCAGGTGCCCTCTCCCAGCCCCTCTCTGGATGCATCAGACTCCTCTGCCCCGGGGCCCTGGACCCGGTGTGTGACCCCGCCGTCCTCTCCCTTTTCCCCTTCCTCCCCGACTCTCCCCTTCCCCTTTCCACCTGTCCATTTCGGTATTCCAACCTTTGGCCCCCTGCCTCTCGAGCAGGCAGAGGCAGGGGGCCATGGCGCCACGGTAGTATTAAGTGGACGCGACCCCCCCACCATGAGCAGTGTGACCCCACCAGAAGGCAGGGTTCAGGGGGCCAGCTTTACCCCGCATCACTACAAGCCCTTCAGCTCACATGCTCACTACCAGCAGGTCAGTCACCTTTTTTCACACTGCTATGTGCACTTTTAAACAAATCGACACCCCGCCGGAAACAAACAACAACTAATCTTTCCTTCTACCTGTTTCAGGTGATGCGTGCACTGCGTAAGCTCCAGGAGAGTGGGTTTTACTGGGGGGCTGTGGGGGGTCGAGAGGCCAGCTCTTTGCTACGCTCTGAACCCCCTGGAACTTTTCTAATCCGGGATTCCTCACACCACCATCATTTCTTCACCCTCTCTGTGCAGACATCCCGCGGAACCAAGAACCTCCGCATCCACAGTGAGGGAGGGGGCTTTTTCCTGCAGCCAGACTCCCAGTGTACCCAAGAGCCCCCACAGTTTGATTGTGTGCTTAAACTGATCGCTCACTACATGGGGAAAGGCCCGGCTGGAAGGAGCAGGGATGGGGAGAAACCAGAAGGAGCAGAAATTAAAGGACGCAGTGTGTATCTGATTCACACAGGTGGAGAGAGGATTCCCTTGGAGTTGCACCGTCCCCTCTCCAATTCTTTATCATCCCTGCAGCACATGTGCAGGAGAACTCTGAACAGTCGAGGTCTGGGGGATCCGGAGCAAACTGAGCGGCTCCCACACACACTGAAAGACTTCCTAGAGGAGTACGACGCCCCCATATGACTGTCAGGAACTTCCTTTCAATGTTCCATTACATGGACCAGGTGCTTGAAAGAAGGCACAGACCAGTTCTCAGCGTGAATGCGCGCGCGCCATCCGAGACCGACCCAGATGACGGTCAGTTTTCAACCGTATGGCCAGAAAGCAGCTGATCCCAGATCAATTTCAACACTGACAGACATCATCTACCTGGTGTCCCTCAACCGCCCTGCGGTCTGTTTTGGGTAACCACAGATACCACGTCCATCCTGCCTTCCAAGAACTGACCACTAGTGTGAGTGGCGGATGAGGTCAAAGTTTTCTATGACTGATTTAGACGCAGAGCAGAGCCTCGCAGAAGAATAACCTGGTTGCAGATGACAGCAATGGTGCGATGAAGACACCACCAGTGGTCCCTGTGAGTTTAGCAGAAGAAACCTCTCATCAGTAGCACTTTGGAACCCTGGGCGGAGAGAAAACCATAGCAGAGACAGGGGAGCAGCACAGTCCAAAAGAAGGGGTCCAGTGCAGAGAAGATACAGTATTTGTTTGTCCGAGTGCGTGTATTTTGTATGTCGTGGTGGCGTTTCCACCTGCGTTTCCCACAAACATTGCCTCATAGGGGAAGGTGGGGTGTGCGCTATCCCAACACACGTGCACACACGGGTACAGGTTTTATAACAAAACTCTTAAGAAAGGATGTTATTCCTCATCTGTTTGTTCCTCAGTTGTCCTCCATCACCCCATCCCCTGCCCCGTTGGGAGTTGCATGTACGCTTTGACAGTGACGGAAAACAGCCTGCTGTTACTGAGACAAAAGCTTGTTACTGAGACAAAAGCTTTGGCATGGGACCAAATAAAAACAGCATTTCTATCCAGATCGGCTGGAAAAATGTCAGTGACACTGTAGAACTCCTTGAGGGATCATGATGATGTTCTTAGAGGTCGGGGGAGGGTGAGAAAAGGGATTGAACCAAGGAGAAGGAAGAGTGGGGAATGGGATTAGGAAGAGTGCCAGGGAGGGGACAAGGGGAGGGGACATAGCTCTGTACAGCTCAACGAAAACCTTGAATGACGTCTCAGACTTCAAGCAAATGAAACAGTTCAACGGGAAATATGAAACCAGGTGTTCCCCCAAAGTTTAGGCTGAACCTAAACTCTCGTCAGGTCCTCTCACAGCCGTTTCTTCTTTACGTCGTCATCTCTAACCGACTCTGTTCTTGCCCGCGGGCCAGATGCATAGAACGGTTTCCATGCATGAAGGAAACTCTGTGTACACAAAGAGAAAGGAATTTGTGAAACTGAAAACAAGACCGTCTCAAGTAGAGCTGCAGCTATTGGTTATTTTCATCTCGGGTTAGACGTGTAAGGTATAAAATGTAAAGAAAATTAAAAAAAAAAAAAAAAAAGATAAACTTTAAGTCCAAAGTCAAGTTTTCAAATTTCTTCTTTTGTCCAGCCAACTCTCCTAACCCTCAAAACTCTTAAATGTTGGTCCTAACCGACAAATTTAGATACTTGTTAAAGGCTAATTTTGTCAAAATAACCGCCATAATTGTTTTAATGTTTTTTTTTTTATGGCGACATCAAAGTAAAATTCCCTCTAATTTTGCAAAAGATTTTTTTAAATCTTGCAGCTAGAATTCACATCTTTGACCAAAAAAAAACAATAACACGTAAACACTGTGAATTTGTAAAAGTAACATTTCAGAGCAGCCCGTAAACCGTACATTTCCACATTGGTTCCTCATCATCTCGTAAGATTCCAGCTTATTGACCAACGTGCCGATAACGTGCCGATATTCTCACGCGTCCTTAATAGCAAGTTGATAAAAATGCCTTCATGTACCCAGTATCGGACAGGCACCGTTTTCGTGCGTCTGGCCCCGGGTGTGTTTGTGTCGGCCTTTTTCCAAACTTCTCTTGCGTCGCGGTTCATGAAGGTGGCGGGAGGAGATGAACTGCGACGTAACGGCGGAAAAAGTTCGTCCCTCCATCTGCCTACGTCGTTACCTCTGGAGCAGGAGCTGGGTTGTCTGTCTGAATGTCGAGGGAAAACGTGTCTGTCTTCCCGAAAGTAATTCTTTAAAAAAAAAAAAGAAAAAAAGAGAGAAAGAGAAAAAAAAAGCCTTTTGTAAAATGAAATTCAAGACTCAGATTTGATCAAAAAAAATCTTTTTTTTAATTATTTTTTTCAGTTTCCTGTGATCCATATTGGAGTGGTGGCCTTCCCACGCCAAACAGCTGTTATGTGACCACGAAGTATAACCTATTACCCATTTTTGGTCAAATCCCAGTCTTAATCTGTCACACCAACACCAAGTTTTACATGTGTCGCATCAGTGGACCTCACGTGTATGTCAATCATTTGTCTTTTATAAAGACTCTCTGAAAAGGCTGGCCACTAGTCTGGCAAGTACAAGCTGTAATATCTGAAATGACAAAGCATTACAAAAAAATAAATGAAAAGGAACGTTGCACATATTTATATTTCTAAAATATTTCAATAATTTATATTAAAGAGCACTATTTTTACAAAAGTCAATGCATTTGCCCTGTTTGTTATTTTATTGTGTGTTTGTTTGCATTCTCTCTTGCTGAGGGTTCCCATGGGTGCTGGAATTCCTGGAATTTTGTAATGTGGAATTTTCGAGGTTGAAATTGGAATTGCATTACTTTTAGCGGAAACCGGGGGAGATAGCGGGTCAACCTTACACGCCGCGTAGAGGTGGTAAACAAGTTAAAGCTGGGATTGTATCTGAAAACCAGTTACAGATGTAACTTGGCACCACGCCAAGTCCCTTGTTTTTTTTTGGGGGGGGGGGGGGTTTGTAGCCATGAATCTACAATACATTTGGTTAGATGTTGATTCAAATCTTGAATGTTTAGAGTGTAAAGGTGCGGGCGACTGTGTGACCCATTTGTCAAACAAGTTTTATGCTTAATGTTACAATTTGGGCTAAAATTGATTGAAAAAAAAAACCCAAATCCCCCCAAAATAGTGCGTTAAGACACCAAGACCTTGAGGAACAACACAGAAAAATTCTTACAGTGAATTTTGTTTTTAGCAGATTTAGCACGAGGCGTGAAAAAAGCTTGAAAATCTACCTAAAGAATGCCTGGAAAGTTCTTGAATTTGGATTGGACTTAAGGAGTTAGGTGTTTTGAGTTCATGTTGATGTTTTTATTTTCCCTCCTGCATCACTTCTTTGAGCCTGCCACATTTATTTAGCCTGGAGCTAAGGCAGGGTGACGGCTAACAAAAATGTCCCTTTACCAACTCTCAAGCGCATCACCCTGTGTAAATCGTGTCTTCTTCATCCAGCCGTTTGCTCAGTAATCCGCGAACACTTTGAGCTAAAAATGAACTCACACCCCTCAGGTTCAGCATTCGTTCTAGCAGCGTTTGGTAGCCGCAGCATGACCAGGTAGCGCATTCCGTTGAGCCAACTCCCTTACGGTAATTCAAGATAGCACTGAACCGGAAACGTTCCAGTTTGTTTGTTTTTAGCTCATTATCAAAGTGTTTGTGGATTACTGATTTTAAGGCTGAATAAAGAAGACATGGATTATACCGGACGATGCACTTGGGAGTTTGTTTTTGGACAGTTTTGCTCCTGTTAGCCTTCAGTCACCATTAGCGTCCAGCTAAATGTACGTAGCTTTCTGCATTCTGGAGTCATGAAGAAGTAAAGCGGGAGGGGGAGAAAAGTCTCTTTGAGCTCAAAACACATATTTGTGAGAACTTTAAAGGCAATTAAAAAAAAACACTTAATGGGTGACGTGTCCCTTTAAGGTGTTGAAAACCTTGAAAATGTGCCTTGAAAATAAATAGGAGCTGGACTTTGACTTAAGAAGAAGATGAGGAACCCTTCCGTGACTCAATAATGACGTGCTCCTCCAACCTACTGTGTGGCATATTGTTAGACACTCTGTTCTCCCAACGCCTGTCCTCACAACAAGTTTACTTACTGACAAATGGGATTTCCTCGTTAAACAATACGTTGAGTCAAGTTGGACCAGAGCTGCGTACGCGTTCGTGGGCTTAAAACAACTGTGATCATCACTTTTTGTCTTCTGTGCTGGAGCATTGTGGGTAAATTCCAAAAGACATTGGTGGACATATAGAAAGGGGGCAGGGGCGAGATTTTGTCAGGCACACCCTATAAATGAACACATCACGTGGTAACAAAGGGATTACCAGAAGCGCACAGTTACACACATGCACACACAGTTACACACATGCATGCACACACATGCACTCTTTGACACAGCAGTTACTGTGTAGAGAGCTCACTTTGGGTTGGACCTAACTGGAAAGGAATGCAGCAGGGTTTTATACATCCTGCCTGAGGAGCTGAGTGAGGATGTGTCCTCCAGAGAGAGAGAGAGAGTGTGTGTGTGTGTATACATACACACGTATAGTATACATGTATGTGTGTGTGTATGAGTGATGTCAAATAGGTGAAAACGGTCCGCATGGAGAAGACTTACGGTGGTTTTAGTGTGCAGCCGATGCACAGGAAAAAGGTGGGTTTAGCACGTTTTTCTGTGGGTAAATTAAGCAGGAGGTGAGTTTTTAAAAAAAGTCTTGATCTCTCTCCCTTACACACGCCACAGACACACACACACACACACACACACACACGGTTCCCATTCCCTGCATACCTAGTGTTCTGTCTGAGACTGGCTTCCAGGAAAGAGGCACTTTAATTGAGTTGTGTTTTTACGGCTTGCCTGGTGTTAGTGTAAGGGAGAGAGAGAGAGAGCGAATGAGGTGTCTTTTTGTGTGTGTGTGTGTGTGTGTGAGAGAGAGAGAGAGAGAGAGGAGGATGGGGACTCCGCATAGAGAGAATAAAAAAAATTTTTTAAATGAAAAAGTTTGGAGAAACGTGATGGAAAAAGTGACTATTTTCACTCCTGGTGGAGACGTTCACTGACATCACAATAAACACAGCACCATTTACCTTGAACACACTTACACACACACACACACACACACACACACTGTATCTGGATGGAGCCAGTCACAGAGCCCTGTGGAGGTGACCATGCTTAATAACTATTTTTACAGCTTTACCCCAGTACATGTAATTACAATGATTCAGAAATCCTCCATGGTTCTTATATTTTGTTATGACACTTCCAAGAAGAATGTGTCTAAAGTTGTATGCCTGTGTGTGTGTGTGTGTGTGTGTGTGTGTGTGTGTGTGTGTGTGTGTGTGTGTGTGTGTGTGTGTGTGTGTGTGTGTGAGTGGGTGGGTGGGGTGACACTATTTGTTTATGAGAGGAGGATCGGAGTGGGCAATTATAGACAAAAATGACATAGCTCATGAGACAAACAGAAATGACTTCTTCCCAACCAGAATAATCCAGTTTTGCACACAAACACACACATTGTCTAAATAAGCCAGCTCAGCTCACTGTGACTCATTTTATGTTCCCCATAGTTGCCTGGTTAGTGGGGCTGGAATATTCTGCCTGTATCCTCCGCTCCTCTCATGAATCTCGCACACCCATAGAAAGTCTTTCCACCATGATTCATTTTTTGGGTAATGACTTGCTGTGTCCAGCTCAACAGTTGTCAACAGTATCCCAGCCAAGCACAACACCCGGCTCCCAATCAACTACAGGACGGTTTTGTTTTGTTTTTGTCATTAAATAATTAACATTTGCAGCTTTGACTTGTTTAAGGCAGCGTGAAAATGGGAGCAAACCACAAACGGATCAAACATGAGTTTGACTGAAAACTTTCACAAATTACGATCCGAGTGTTTGTTTTTCACATTTAATTTTTTTGAGCTGATGCCAATGTCAAAAGTGTAGAAGTTGGAAAGAATATGAAAGGGTTAGGAGTAAGCCCCTCAACAGGCAGTCCACACTGGCCTTCCAGGAAGAGCCTTCAGTTTGCTGATTATTTCTTCCAGGAAGGCTTTTTGTTGGCTGATCAGTGCTTATAGGAAAGACGTTTGGTTGGCCCATCAGCTTGAGTATTGTCACAGCCGCTTCTGATAAAGCCAGACCAGCTTCCAGGAAACCAGAGATTTACCCTCCAGCATTCCATCATTCCTTCACCATCAGAGCGCACACAGCGAGACTGAGAGAAAGAGAGGGAGCAGAAGGGGTGTAATAGGGACACAGATCGATAAAAACCATATGGGAAGCATACAGATAGCGTTCAAAAACATGTATCGTGTGTGTGTGTGTGTGTGTGTGTGTGTGCGTGCGTGCGTGCGTGCACATGCCTTTAAGGAAATGCCGCTTTGACCTGCACTCGCTGACCAGCTCATTGTGACACACGCAAAGATGCGCTCACTCAAACCACAATATTTTTCTTTTTTCCATCCCCCTACACACACACATACACACACACACACACACACACACACACACACACACACACACACACACACACACACACACACACACACTCCGTGCAGCTTATTGTGACTCATTTTATTTTCACGTCAATCTGGACTGAAACGGTTTTCCCGTAACACCTGGATAGCCTGGGAGTGCCTGTGCTTTTGCTGGCTGGCAGGTAAACTACCTGGGATAACCTGAAAGCTTCAAAACAGGTTGTAGATGTGAGCAGCGGCGGCGGTTGCATTGTTGTTTTAGGATTTCTTTTAAGGTTCTATTCACGGTTTTGTGAGAGTAGCGGCGGTAGAGCAGCTCGAGGGCCAAATGGCTTCCTGTAACAGCATGGACTCAGCCCAAGTCCTTCCAACACTCTCAGGTGTCAGTGTCCCCTCCGAGAGCCAACAAGCCTGCATAATCAACACTGCACTACACACACTGTGGCAGACACAGACACAGTTGA
>NC_141342.1:17401590-17601590 GCF_037954235.1 Aulostomus chinensis | reverse complement strand
GAAACAACTCGAACACTGTATTTTGCTGTCGTGAACTGCATCGTTCGGATACGTTGTACTCAGAATTCAGTGTGAAACCTGGGCTTTTGCATCACTGAGGATGTGTCATTCTTGGAACGGCAGAGATTAAACTCTTTCCAGACCGAGTCTGTTTCTTTTCTTTGTTTTCATTAGAGTCATTGCAGAAACGGAGGCCTAACACAAAAATAAGTGGATCAGTTGACAGTTTATGTCATTAAATGATTGTAGTGAAAATAGGAATATTGAATGTCTTTCATTGAACTTAGCGGGTAATCTTGATGGTCTGTTTAATCCTGCCACATGCTGTTGCACAACTACCTCCCAGCTCACAGGGACAGTTCACTGAAATCACAAAAATGTCTCCATAACCACAAGCTGTGTCAAGACACCAGTATAATTCATATGCAGAGGTTTTGAAAAATCAGCCTCCTAATGTTAGTCCACCACCCAAATGCAATGGAAGTGAAGTTTGTGGTGCCCAAAGGACTTCACAATCCTTTTGTATCCTTCCAGAAGCAATCCTTTGGTTACTCTACTCCACACACACCACCGTTAAGAGTTTTCATTGGGACTATTTACTTGATGGATCAGTCGTTCCAATGAAAACTATTCACAGCAAGTCCTGTGGAAGGATGTGATGCTTTTTTTTTTCTTTTCTTCAAAAGTCATTTTTCATTCATCGCCCTTATATTGGGGTAGAGACAGATGATCTCAACATTGCACAAACACAACCACAACACAACTAACTATATGTCCAATGGCATCCATCCACATGCTTTTGGTAGAGGGTTGGTGGTTTTGGTTAGACCCCATCACCTACAATGACGGGGAATCTCAGTGCAACAGCATACAATGATATTTCAGACAATATTTTGATACTAAATTGTGGCAAAGGTTAGCACATGGGGGAAGTGAATCCCCGCTGTCGGAATCAAAATTCATGTGAAAGCCTTCCCAGAAGGAGTAGATTAACACCCGTGGTGTTGGACTTGGACATTCAGCTTCGAGTTATGAGAGACATGATCAGGTACACGCAGACATATTTGTTCTTTCACCATACAGTGTAGCTGCGTTATTGAATACCACAAATGGAAGGTTGGAGGGTCTAATTTTTGGCGATTTTGGTGCAGTAATACTGGACAGCCACTCTACCTCTGACTATGAAATTCATATCATTATATTAAAATCTTTAAGTACAACTGTAGCTCAACATTTATCAGCCAAAACGAATGCCAAACTCAGTGGAACAGAAGCCCCACTGCCTACTAGTGTTTCGATCATGTGACTGCAGCACGACAACTGTGGTGCACAAGTATGCTGCGTGCGTGTAGGAAACAGAGTTCAGTCAGCGTCGACCCAACGCGTGAGTATAAAACACCTTCTTGGGTGAGGGTTAGGGTTGGATTCATCTTTGAGAAATGAACCTACATCTGGGTTTCAATGCCTTCAGTAAAAAAAAAAAAAAAAAAAAAAAAAGTTCAAAAAAGACCAAAATGCTTATCCTCAAAATGTTGAATTCCTGTTTTGGGATTAAGATTTGGTTTAAAGGTGGGGGGTCAGATTTAGGTCAGCGTCAGGGTTAGGCTGACTGTGTGCGTGCCTACCAGCGTGCACGCAAACTATCTTTGTAAGGGTCCATATAATGATGCAATTTAATGGGAACACGTCATTAGATCCTAACTTTCTGTGACAGGGAAAACATTATCTCATGTTATATCAATTGGGGTTATTCCCATTTAACATAAGACCAGTAGGCTGGACAAAAAAGTGATGTCCTCAGTTGGTAAAGCGTTGTTTTTTTGGGTCAGTTGTTAGGGTCAGGCAAGTAGTGGTTAATGCAAGTGTCCAGAAAGTTAATGCAAGTCGATGTAAATGCCCCAAAAGTAACTTAAATAAGTGGGCGTGTGCGTGCGTGCGTGCGTGTGTGTGTGTGTGCGTGTGAAGTAAAGCATGTCCACATGGCCCATGACATATGAAGTTGGGGGGTGGGGGTGAAATGTGAAACAGATGTTACTCTTGTTTCGCAGGCACTGATGTCGACACCTTTACACTGCACCATAATGAGAAGTGTGTGTTTGTGTGTGTGCATGTTTGTGTGTGTGTGCATGTTTGTGTGTGTGCGTGCGTGCGTGTGTGTGTGTGTGTGTGTGTGTGTGTGTGTGTGTGTGTGTGTGTGTGTGTGAAAATCCTCTTTTGAGGGAGGGCTTCCCATAAACACCTGTTTTGTTCCGGTTAATATCTCTCGTCATGGTGAAGAAATGATGGCCTCAGTGAAAGGAGAGAGAGAGACAGAGAGAGAGAGAGACAGAGACAGACAGAGAGAGAGAGAGAGAGAGAGAGAGAGACAGATGAGGGAAGGGAAGGGGGGGTCACCTCCATTCCTCTCAGTCAGTGAAAGAGAAGAGCTCATGTGGGATGAACACATTCGTTTATTCATTCGGCCCGTCTATTTTCAGCCCAGTGGGTTTATGGTTATTGGAAAGGCGTTGCCGTCTCGCTCCTTCCCAGAAGGAGTCAATATTTCTCCCTCTCCTTCATTTCTCCCTCTCTGCCTCTTTTTCTCTAATTCAATATTTTCTCCAAAACACCACTCTCCTTCCACGCACAGGCAAGGAATGCTGGAAGGCATCTGAGAGAAAACAAAACAACGAAAGGCACAGAAAGCCCCCACAGACAAAAGTGTGAGGTTACGGAATGCAGCGCCAAGAGTGATCCCGGAAAAACTCCTGCCCAGGACATCTCCCACTTTCTCCATCTCATCACATTATCCATCGCTCTGCTTTGCTTACTGATGTATCTCCATCTCTCTCTCTCTCTCTTCACAGCTCTTGTGAGGCTCTGGAGACCCACTGTGGCCTTTTTACAACGCTGATGTTTGCTAATGACTTTTAATGATGACTTGTTATGGCTCATAAAACCTGGCACTGGGTACTGGTGATATCAACTTTAACTACAGTACAGTGCCGCCGTCCTGATAACGCACACTGGGACTTTTAATCGAGTGTGTGTGAGTGGGAAATACATGTGAGTGTGCGGCAAAGGGGGGGTAGTGAGGTGAAGGGAGTTGTACTATTTGTTGTCAGAAAGGAAAAGTCAGCCGTAGAGGGAGGAGGGAGTTGTTTGGTTATGCACGTTCCTCCCTCGTCATCTTATCTCTGTCCACACAAGACACATTCCCACAAGTCTTCTCTTCCAAACACTGAGATAAGCTGCGTTCAAATAAGCCTGTCTTTACTGTGAATGCACCTTGAGGTATTTAGAAATGGAAGTTTTCTCAAGGTTCACAAGTTGTGACATGTCATACACAAGTGGCATTTGTGCGCAGCATTTGTCCCAGACACATGGGGACTCTGGAGATTTATTGCAGATAAAAATAGAGGGGAGCGCTCCCATCATATTGTGTGTGTCGTGATAAATGGATGATGTGTTCACAGCGGTCTGAATTTGCTTTACAGCTGACGGCAGCCGTAAAGGTCATGCCAAAAGCAGATTAGTGACACTTGAAGAATCTGGGGTGTGTGTGTGTGTGTGAGGGGGGTGTTGTGGTTATTTCAGAGCATTCGTGACAACGTCGCGTAAACAAATCAGAAACACTGCCCTGGCAACTGACAGACGCACAGATATTGAAATACAAGCCTCACAAATGGAAGAAAATATGTTCAAGTTACAAAAAAAAAACCCAACAACCTCCAAACCAACCAAAAAAAAAAAAACAAGAAAATGAGGAAAAGGATAAAGGAATGAACTGAATCTGGACTTCAGCATCCAAATATAAAAGGCCAGACACAATAACACGATTACCTGCCCCCTATAAAAGGATCCAGTGTTGTAATCCTGCTGTAAATATCACGTCTGGTATGTTTCGTCCCTGTGGTTGAGTCCATTCTGGTCCTTTCTAAATGTACACCACCACAACATACAGCCTCAAAGCCTTGAATACACACCTCTGCTACATGCTGAACAAAAATATCTGATAAACACCAGCTTCAAAAAGGCCTCTACGGCTCAAACGCACAGCAGTCGTACACCAGGTATTTTGTGTACATGCTGTGATGCCGTGCACTGAAAAAATCCCACGAATTTTATCCCAAATTTCAATTTCCACATGAGGGAAGCGACAGTTTCTATTAATCATCCACAGTGGCAGATTGTCTAATTTAATCACGTGTGAGTCCTATATCACGGTTTGTTTTGAATGCTGGTGCCACCTTGAGGCGAATCCTGCGCTGTGCATGTTGATGGGCTGATCGGTCATCCATTAACTGTCCTTGCAGTGAATGATTATCGATTACAATGATCCAAAGTTCATCGCGAAAACAGTCGCTCCATGTCAAAACAGGTGAACCATGTCTTTGAAAACTCTCTCCCGCAGGATTCTATTTAAACTGCTGAACAACGGTTCTTCCACTGAGCCGCTCCGCGATCGAAATGCAACGGCCGTGTTTGGACCAAGCTCAACGAGAGGCTACTACAACACCGGGAAGCCCAGGTGTACTGGACCGGGCGGGGCGGCCCACGTCCGGGTGGTGGACCTCCGCAGCGACACGGTGACCAAACCTGGAGCGGCGATGCGCCAGGCCATGGCGGAGGCCGAGGTGGGAGATGATGTGATGGGGGAGGACCCGACAGTCAACGGTATGGAGTACGTGATGCTAGAATTACACTTTTGGAAACTTTAGATGGTTCAAATTTAAATCCTTAAAAACAAAAACAAATCAACAACAGTTAGAGCACGTAGTAACTCACAAAATCCTAAGGAGTTCCCAAGCGAACTGCTCTCAGTCGGGAAAAAAATGAGAAATGTTTGCTGACTAATCATGAATTCTAGAGTGCTTGATAAATACCGTAATCAAACCAGTTTTAAAGTGTTTTTTTTTTTTTTTTGGCGGTGGAAAAACTAAATACATTCATCCTTTGGTTGAGAAAAGCTGAAGAATGTAACATTTAGTTTCGAGCATAGCTGAATCACCTGAGACGGAGAATGTTCGGTCTTCCAGCAGTGCTGAAGGAGCTCCCAGAGATGCTGAGCACCTGTTGGCCCTTTTGCCTTCACTCTGCGGTCCATCTCAGCCCAAAGCATCTGGATTGGGTCCAGGTCAGGTGACTGTGGAGGCCAGGTCACCTGGTGCAGCCCTCCATCACTCTCCTTCTTGGTCAAACAGCCCTCTCACAGCCTGGAGGTGTGTTTGGGGTCGTTGTCCTGTTGAAAAAGAAATGACAGTCCAACTAAACACAAACCTGATGGGATGGTGTGTCACTGCATGACGCTGTGGTGGCCATGCTGGTTCAGTGTGCCTTCAGTCTTGAATAAATCCCCACCAGTGTCACCAGCAAAGCACCCCCCCCCCCCCCGCACGTCACACCTCCTCCTCCAGGCTTCACGGTGGCTGCCACGTATGTAGAGACCGTCCATTCACCTTTTCTGTGTCACACAAAGACACAGCAAACCAAAGATCTCAAATTTGGACTCACCAGACCGAAGCCCAGATTTCCACTGGTCTGATGTCCGTTCCTGGTGTGTGTTGGACCAAATAAATCTCCTCTGCTTGTTGCTTTTCCTCGGTAGTTGTTTCTTAGCAGGTGTTTGACCATCAAGGCCTGATTGGCGCCGTCTCCTCTGAACAGTTGGTGCAGAGACGTGTCTGCTCCCAGAACTCTGTGTGGCGTTTATCTGGGCTCTAGTCTGAGGTGCTGTTAACTTGTGATTTCTGGGGCTGGTGGCTGGGATGAACTCATCCTCAGCAGCAGAGGAGACTCTTGGTCTTTCTTTCCTGGGGGGTCCTCATGAGAGCCAGTTTCATTGTAGCTTGATGGTCTTTGTGACTGCACTTGGGGACACATTCAAAGTTTTAGCAATTTTCCAGCCTGACTGACTTTCAGTTCTCAAAGTAATGATGGCCTGTGGTGTCTCCGTACTGAGCTGATTGGTTCCTGCCATCATATGAATTCTACCAGTTGTCAAACCGGGCTGTCAGCTGTGAACCAACCTGACCTCTGCACAACACAGCTGGCGGCCCCAACCCCAATAAGAAGGCAAGAAATTCCACAAATGAACCTGAGAAGGCGAACCTGAGAGGTGAAAACCATTTCAGGTGATGACATCATCGAGGGAAGGCCAAGGGTTTGGAGCGCTGGCAACAAAGCAGAGGGAGGCTGCTTTGAGGAATCAAAAATATAAACACGTTTACAGTTATTTATCAGCTTTTTTCTATGCAACATAACTCCATATATCTTGCTTCCTTCCAGCTTTGACCTTTTTGTTTTTGTCTTCTTTGTGGTAGAGTTGCAGAAGATTGCAGCAGATATGTTCGGGATGGAGGCGGCTCTGTTCGTCCCCTCTGGAACGATGAGTAACCTCATCGCAGGTTTGAGATTAGCTCTGCTTTTAGTGTGGATGTCTCAGCTCAGGGTTTTTTTGGGATCGGTGGACGTAACGTGTGAATGTTATGTGTTCATCGTGCAGTGATGGTGCACTGCAGGGAGCGAGGCGACGAGATGATCGTGGGCGATCTGTCGCATTTACACATCTACGAACAAGGAGGGAGCGCACAGGTGAGTAGAGCTGAGCTGTAAAGCTTTACCTGGATGTTTTTTTTATATATTTATGATATAGAATTTCTAATATTCATGTTGACACAGCTGGCAGGGGTCCATGCCACCACAGTCACCACACTCCCTGATGGGACGTTTGACTTTGAGCAGCTGGAGTCAAAGATCCGCCACGGTTACCCCGACCCTCACTACCCCCGCTCACGCCTGATATGCGTGGAGAACACGCACAACATACAAGGAGGGCGTGTGATGCCTCTGCCTTTCCTGCAGGAGGTGTGTTTGGTGAAGAGTGTGAGGTTACCTCCCCGTAAGACTTGTGCGGAGACAAAAATGTGTCTGGGTGTGAGTGCAGCTGCTCGCCCTCACTGCTCAGGTGTTGTGTTTTCATGTTGAAGGTGCGCGCCGTAGCAGAAAAACACGGTCTGTCCGTTCACATGGATGGAGCCAGGGTGATGAACGCTGCTGTGGCCCTGGGGGTGCCTCCCTCTGCCATACTGCAGCACGCACACACAGTCAGCGTGTGTCTTTCCAAGGTTGGACTGCACAAAATACACACACACACACACACACACACACAGTGATTAGAGAAGTACATGGTTGCTTTACTGAATGAAAAAGTAGACATACCCAGATAAAACTGCACTACAGGAAATGTCTCCATTCAAAATCCTACTGAAGTATCCAACATTGAGTTTATTTAAGCGTCAAAAGTACAAGTACACATTCCTCATCGTCTTTGTTTAGTTTGCGTCTGCTGTGCTGCTCTTAGTGTCCTCTTGAAGTTGCCAGCTTCGCACTGCAGCTGGTAACTGATGGGCTCAGTTACGCAGTTAAACGTAGTGAACTAAAAGTACAAATTCATCTGAAATGCTAAAGCACATGTATCTCAACAGTGGGCCTAATTACAATACTAGAGTAAAATTACAGTTACATTCCAACACTGCAGAATCTCTCAAGATATTTTTTTTCAGTTACGTTCGACTGACAGCAATGTTATTCAGAAACTACAGCTGATCTTCACCTGACGGGTGTAGAATGGGGAGGAAGAACTCACTGAATTTAGAATGCTGCCTTCTGGCAACGGGAAATGATTTCATCATCAAATTTGTTCAGAAAACACCTGAAGGATTCGGTGATAAGTGACTGGGAAGAATTCAAGTTTTCATCCAACTGTCTTAACTGGAGCAAGGTGGAAAAGACATCTCCCAACTGGATTTAAGCCATAGTCTTAGCGCCACCCAGTGGTTACCAGATACTGCAGCCAAGGGCCCAGGCGCTGCCACCTGGAAGGAGGTGGCGAAGGCAGAGGCAGGATGGGGTGGGGGGGAAGGGGAGGAGGACGGGACAAGAAATAACCCTGATGTAACAAACATCAGCAGATTTATATCACAATAATGCTGTGTTGTTTTCACGTGCAGCACTGAATACTGTACATTGTGACCTGTAGTGCCATCTAGTGGAGACAGGGAGCGATATTTGCGCCAGCGTGCACACGTTAGTCTGCTCCCTCATGCAAAAATCCAAATATTATCAGGTTTCACCCTCCATGTGTGCCTCGTGTTGCACCGCCCTCTTGAGGTGCTTGTATCTTTAATCACGTATGAAGCTGCCAAGCGATGAACGTTCACCCCGGTGGGCGTGTGCCCTCTCTGATTGCTTTCTGCTTTCTTGCATAATTTTCATCAAGCAAAACAAAAGAAAACCCATCCTTTTGAAAGCAGTTGACTGTTTGGATGTGTAACAGGGATTGGGCTCCCCAGTAGGAACCATGCTGGCTGGACCCCAAGCGTTCATATCCCAGGCAGTAAGGTGCCGTAAAGCCCTGGGCGGGGGTATGCGGCAGGCTGGTGTACTAGCAGCAGCCGGAAAACTGTCTTTACTGGAGATGGTGCAGCGACTGGAGGAAGACCACAGCAATGCAAAGACATTCGCTCAAGGTTTTTATTTTTGTCCATAAACAAATCATTAAAAAAAAAAAAAAACAAACGTCTCTCATTGTGGTTTTGCTTGTAACTCCTCTTTCCTTCCTTCTTCTTCTAGCTTTGCAAAACTGTGAGCCGTCTCTGTTCTCGGTGGACATGGCGGCTGTGGAGACAAACATCCTGCGTTTCCGACTACAAGAACCCACTTTGAGTCCCTCAGAGTTCTGTGAACGCATGGCGCAGGTTGGGGAGGGGGAGGAGGATGCTCTGGGGCAGGGGGTACGAGTCCTCATGTATCCTCATTTTGGAAATTCTGTGCGAGCCGTGTGGCACCTTGGGATATCAGCTGGAGACACTCAGCTGGCCATCCAGAAAATGCAATTGGTGGCTTCTCAGTTCCTGAAGGAAAAACTGAGGAATCGGTAAAATCTGATGTTTTCTGTGAAGGATTAATCTTGAATATTCTCCGCAGACTGATCTAGAAAACTGGTATGTTAATACAACTGGAGACTCTTTGAGTTCTGGACCTCCTTAAATAACAAAATTGTTTGGTTATTTATTCTCATCAAATTTCATATAAGAAATCTTCATTAAATTGTATAAAACACTGTATCTTGTCCAGTTTTTTCCTACAGTGATTATTTGATCACTACACATACATGCACTTAAAAACAGATAGTATCAAAGCTAACAGCAGCAAAAGCTGTAATCTCAAGCAAAGACCCTTAACCCTGGACCCCAGATTTGGCACTGCATGTCCTTGAGGTGCCAGTAATACGTGTACGGTATCTCACAGTGACCAGCTGAATGATTGTTGAGTTAATTAGGTCCCATTCATTTATGAAGAGATTTCTGGCATTGATAGTCAGATGATAACAATTAAGCCACAAGTTGGCATTCTTATAAATCTGTAAGATGCAGGTCAAATAACTTCTAAGAGGGGGCTAGCAAGATGTTGTCTTTGAAAAATGTACGGATCATTGCACAAATACGTGTAGAGCTGATGACCTGCCTGTGAGAGTAGACTACCAGTATATAAATAAAAACATTTCAGTAATGAATATAAGGTATTGGCAGCGGTGGGATTCGAACCCACGCCATCGAAATGACTGGAGCCTAAATCCAGCGCCTTAGACCACTCGGCCACGCTACCCACACTCGTCTTGGAGATTTAATAGTGTATATCAACGAAATAGCCGTGCTTGATTCCAATAATTCGGTAAGGAATTAATTTTTTTGTACAGGTGTTGGTTTGCTGGACGTCTCCCAGAGGTCCAGAGACTATATTCTCACTGGCAATGACGCTCCGCTTCGCTACCGACGACGTAAAGCTGTCGGGAGTCCCGTTTGTGTTACACGCTTGCCGGTACGTCATTTAAGTTCTACAAAAGCCAATATCTTAGCGCCGCGACAAATAAATAAATTACAGAAAAGGATAATACAGGTTTATTTTTAATATTGTGATGTTTAACCTTTGGATAGCTGAACTGAACGTCATAGGACAGTAGGAGAACCCTCAGGACGCCACGGGCTCCCAACTCGGAGGCGGTCGTTGTGACCAACTTCCGGGAAAGCCAACTTGGCAGTGGCGGTTGCAGGAATGTGACCTGAGCTGGCCCACACGGTCCCGGGGAGGCCCACACTGTGCCGAGGTGGCCTTCATGTGTAGTAAATGTGCACCCGCAGCAGATTTTATATGCATTAGCATTTTATTAATGATGGGCTAACATATACATTGATAAGCATTGAATTATAAGTAAGTGTATCACATGGAATAAATATCTACAATACTACTACTACTACGACTACTACTACTACTAATAATAATAATAATAATAATGTGCCTTTTGAAACATTTGCATAATTGATTGCTATAAGTTGGTGTTTAATTCTGGCTCGATGTTTGAGGGCAAAAATAAATACTTGCACAAGTTTATCATGGAGTTAAGAAATAAAAATATCTTTGTATACAGTTTTATCCCTTCTTCTATTTTATCTACCGCGAGTCAGTTCTTTTTTTTACTGCCATGATTAGGGTGACTACTGGACTGGACAAATACGACACACCTCTTATATTCACATTTGTTATACTGCACCTCTATATAAACAATTCCGTCGCTACATCCTCTTCATAGAAACATTTGAATGCGACGTTTATTTATTTGTTTCATCAACTTCATTCACCTGTGACTCACTGACTCCGAACCTATCAACACTGTGCAATGCATGCGGAAATATATTTTAAGAGCAACCCGCTCTTCCTCTTTGACTTGTGATATTTCTGATGGTTCTGAACGCAGCACGGGAAAGGGGCGTGGCTATCTTGAAACCAATGTAGTACGTGCGGAGGGTGCAAGTCGCTGTGGTGGACTGTTGCTTGAAGAACAGCCCGTGCCGAGGCACATCCCCGGACCTGCAGGACCCACTGGAGGACCAGGACTCCGTCTGGTCCAGGAGGAGAGTTTGAAGAGCAAGAAAACCCGCTGCTTGGTTCGTCAGCGGAAAGTGTGGGACGGAAGGAGACCGAGGATTACACTGTCACAGCCTGCCGAGATAAAGTAACTGAAGGTGTGCCACGAGGTTGGTTGTTATTCTTTACGTGCAGGTAAAGCAGGTCGCAAACACGAAGCTGATTGTTTTTGGGTGGAGTTCAGATGCAACACTTTGTAATGCAATAGAGTGTAACATTTCAATGGCTTCCAACAGCAGTGTAGGAAAAATGTGCAGAGTGCTTGTGTAGATTCCTGCCAGCTGGCAGTTACACACACACATACACACACACACACACACACACACACACACACACACACACACACACACACACTGTCACTTGTCAACATGGCTGCAGTGTGCTGAAATTCTTTTGGATGTGTCACCACATGTAAATATGAACTTTGATGGACATGTGATGCTACGGCTGATAAATACTTTCTTTTTGTCTTTTTTCTTTAGATGTGGCATTCAGTAATGTGCAATTAATGGTGCAATAACACATTCCTATTTTTCATACTTCTTGTGAATATTTTTTGTAAATTGCCCGATATAAATGTTAATGTTTATTTATTGTGGATTTTGTTTATTTCTTTAAATTTATACGATCCTTTCTTCTTCCCTCTATAATTGTTGCTGAAACTATTTAGATTTCCCCTGTGTGGGATGAATAAAGTATTCTTTCTCTGTTAAGCTGCAGAGGTTTACAGTTGACAGCTGAGATGTCTTTCTTGTCAGACATAATGGAGGATGAACTGATGTTCTGCATGGAGGAGGAGGGCAGCGCTAAGAGACCCTGTGTGCAACGAAGCGCTCCCAACCAGCGGGGATCTTCACTCAGCGACGCCAACGCCAGCGACGATGATGACGATGACGAGGAGAACTTCATCTGTCCCATCCTGGATGACTCGGCCAGAGAGATCTGTCACTACTTGAAGAATCTGGTTAGCCCCCGCCAGCTGTCAAACTCCCTTCCAAAGAGCAGCTTCACATACAGGGTGAGTTGTTGCCCCGGTAACAGGAGGATGTTAGGTGTTACTAGGAATGACGGGGAGGTGAAAAGGATCAGCAGGTGAGAACCGGAGCTGTTTGGATGTTGCGGAGTGTCTGAAGTGTAGCAGCAGGCATGGGAGGAAAAACTAAATTCACTTTCAGAACCAAACAAACCCAAATCCGATGTAACCTGAATGAAGTGCTAAAAACAAAATAAGATATAATAAGTTAATAACATATGAGGAACCTCTGTACTCCTCCAAATAAATTAATATAGAGATACTTTCATGTGGATTGGGATCCGTTTTGTGGCATAAACAAAGCACAACCAAGGTTAAAAAAAAGAAGATAAAAATTAATGGATCTCTCTCAGATAATAGCAGCTCAAAAGTACAGTTGGGAATTGAAGGGAGTTATTAGTGGAATAATTTAAAAAAAACAAAAAAAAAACAGATGAAGATTCAGTAAAGATATTATAGAACAGAGGGACCCAAAATACACAATACTGACTGTACTCAAAGAGGATGAAACACAAAGACTACGTAAACTATATGTGTCTTTCTCTTTTTGTGATGACTGTGATACGGATTTATACACATACATGTTCATGAAATCATTAAAAAGTAGGTGCGCAGAGCTGACAGCAGGAAGTCTGGGATCAGTTCAGAAAATTACAGTCATCGTTCACAAGAAGTCTGACTAAGTTCCTCTTGAATCCATCATGTTAAAACAAAAAAAAAAAAAGAGCACAAGCAGACAAGCTCAGATCTGTGAGTTTAATATATACATATATTATATATATTTATACATGTTAGGTTTAGATATTGATGTCGTAATACACACATACGTGTAAAAGAAACACTCCCAAGTTTGCAAACTCATCAGTTTAGACCAAAGCAAACAAACTCCTGGAATGAAAACATCCCGAGTGCCAACAGGCTAAGGTACACTGTCGTTATTTAAACATTTTGGAAAGTACATGTACCCTGTGCAAACAAGTTATTATCTTGCGTCCACATTACTAAAATAATTAAACAAAATACAAATGTACTTAGGTGTGAGTCAGAAAAGCTCCATTTCTTTACTCTGTTAGGACTGTTCAACAAGCATGTCTGAAAGGAATGAAGTACAAATACTACACAAAAGCAACGCGTGAGGTAGAATATCTGTGTGTGCAGTCATGCAAAGTGAAGCAGCAGAAGTGTGTTGTGCACCGTTAGAAATCTCTGTGTATGCGGGCACTCACGTACTGAATGTCTGTTTATTGAAGTAGCTCAGCCACTTGGCTCGCTCAAGAACAGGAAGTTCCCCATAGAGGTTTTCAGTTCCGTCTCTCAGTGCCCCTTGTCAGGTGAAGGTTCTCCGTCATCCCAGGACGGTTGAATCAGGGGCAACTGGACTTGGTTGCTGATACTTGATGATGATCCACCTCTCATCTCAATCAAGCCCGGCCGTCCTTGATTCAACCCTCCCTGGATCAGCGTCAGGCCACGGAGCTGCTGAATAACTGTGTCTTTGTTGTTTGTTTACAGTGTCTAAATGTTAATCATGAGACGATGTTCTTTGCTGATAAAAAGCTGTTGGTTTTCTTCACTTCTCTACATAGAATGAAAATGAAAAAGAGGCAGAACCTCGGTCGTACAAGGTTTTGTCTGAGAGCGCACGGGTATGTTCCAGATCAAGTTACTTCTCTCCCTTTTAACCATCTAAGCCTCCTGTTCCCTTCACTTTACTCTCGAATTTGTTGTCCTTTCCTTCACTTCCAATGTTTTTACTTTTGCAATCGCATACCTTCCACCTCCTCTAATCTGTTGAGAATTTAAGTTTTTATGATTTATAATCCATAACCATCCTTTTCTCTTTTTAGAAATATGCTTTTCTGTCGTCTTCCCAAGAGCCAGACAAGAAGATGGATACCCTTCTGACCCACTGAACCCTGCTAGTTAGCTTAGCGCAATGCATGGTAGTGGATGGGAAGTGTTAGCATACCTTTATCAAAAATTGTCAAGTAGATCAGTTTCAGGATGTTGGTTTGTCCAGGTGTGATCAGCCTCGTCTGCTCTTACAAAATCAGCCATGATTGGTAGCAGCATCAACAAATGTTTAGCTTAGTTGGCTGAAGCCCCGGCGACGCTGTTGAGGCGCTGCGTCAAATCCCTACACCCAGTCAGGACAGTAGTTCTACAACTATAACCCTAGTAAGATCAATGCAGCCAACGATCATTTTGGGTAAAAGTATATTTGCTGACTTTTGACAGAGGTATGCTAACATTTCCCCGCCACTACCATCACTGCGCTAAGCTAACTAGCACTCAGCTGCTCCCTACTGCGCGCAGAGCAGGGATCTTTTTTGTCTGGCTCTCGGGAGGATGTTGAAGAAGTGTATTTCACTCAAGAGTTTGAGATTTTTGAAGTGCATTTATCCCTAATCAGTGGTTCCTCCCGCTTTAATTAACACTAGAAATGTTCAAGTCAGGCTTTGGAGGCTTTGCTTTAAGATGCTGCTTCTTCCGTATGAGTTTCAGAAGGCAGCCTAACCTGAAAACAACAACTACATCAGTGTATTTCAGAGCCGCTTCGGTCTCTATCACTTGATCCTGTCAGTCTTGTCACGAGTCTTTCACGCGCTCTTGCAGGATAAAGACACGACCCTTCATACCTCTTTACATGTAAATCCTTCACTCTACATGTGAAGATGGCCGCTTGGCTTCCCACTGGGCAGGGAGGGAGACACAGGATGGTTTTGGGATCAGGTTACTGGGGACAAGTTTAGATGACTACTTACATATGGTTCAGGGCTCCTACCAAGAAAGTTATTTTCTTAAAATAGCACAGCTGCTGTTGTCAAAGAAACGTCCCGGTGTGATCAGCCATTCTCCACTTGATTCTTCCGCTTCCATTCGTTTTATCCGTCTCACCTGATATCCACTCTTTATTGACTGTATGTTCTTGCTGGTCTGAAGTTTTGTCTTCCCTCCTCCTCAGCTTTCATTTCCTCCTGTTTTGCTTGCTCTTATAACGTTAACGATCGTCCAGCAGCTCCAGTTTAGATTGGGGTGTCTCATTTTTAAAGAACAGATTTTTTTTTTTTTTATGGTTTCTGAAGCCACAAGCTGATAACATTCAAAACGTCAAACAGCACCAAACTGATTAAACTTACTGAGAAAGTACAATAAATGCAGTTAATACAGAAATGCATACTTGTGTTAAATGTTGCTTTGAATGCTCTCTCTTCTTTCCTCTTTGAGTTTTCGCCGACCTGTTGTGGAAACCAACTTCATCTGAATAAAACCCTGCGAGTCAATAAGATGTATTTCTTCACCATGACAGCAAACGTGGAAGCATGCGATCGAAAAGGCAAAAGCCATGCCTGACCCCTGGGCGCAGTTCCACCTGGAGGACATCGAGACGGAGCCGTGTGTGCGCTACAGGTAGGAGTCTCCCCTTTTTGTGAGAATATTTCCAGTGTTACAGCGTCACAAAATGAATGTCATTCCCACTGAGAGTTTGGGTTTTACACAAGCTTGTTTGATTTATGTTTCATTCACTTGCCGGGGCAAGCTAGACATAAAATGAGCATAATCCCTTAAATATGACATGGCCAACGTATTAGCAAACAGCTGCTCATTTATATACCCATAGAAATATGTGCATTTTGAGTCATTTGTTTTAATGGCAGCGTGGATTCTTCTTTTAGCCCTGTTTTTGGGCTCCACCTCCAACCCCTGAGAGAAATATCAGACGCTTAAGCTGCTAAATGCTGCACAGTCATCAGTGATAAAATGTTTCAAAGACTAACATAGAAATAAGAGTTCAAATGTATGAGTTCACTCGAGGGAAGACAAAAAAGAGAGATAATAAGGAGCTTCGATTGAACAAAAAAAAGTATATCTTTTTCATAAAATGAGGGAAATGAAAGTGTTTTCCAGACGCACCCGTGCTGCTCACTCCGGCTGTGTGGCGCTGATGTGGCGTTTGTCTGCTGTTCAGTGCGGGGGCAGGTGGCGTACCAGGGGCTTTTTAGACGTTTTCTGCTCTCAGTTACTGCATCTAGAGACAATTTTGATGAGAACAGTGAACCAAAACCAGACCTTGCGACCGTAAAAGCAAAAAAGAAAAAAGGGAGCTGAAAACATTCTTAAAAAAAAAAAGGCTCTGTGGAGGTGTTGGGAGCTTTAGTGTTAGGGGAAATCTATCTATCACTGCTACTATCTTCTTTTTTTTAATTGTAATTAACTCACATTATGCATATGATTCGTCTCCACCAGGAGAACTCATTTTGGGCACTGTGACAGCAGATTTAGGGGTGGACGTGATCATTTCCTTCGACTCGACCTTTCATGAGCAAACCTTCTTTCTCTTTCTCTTTTCTTCTTTGTTTTTTTTTTTTCCCAGTTAATGGCTAAAATGCCATTAGAATGAGACCAACCTGCATCCGTCCAGAGCTCTGATAGCTCAGGTTACCTCTCCTTGACTCCAGACATTTTAAAGCAGCCACACAATTGAATGGGTAAAAGCCAAAAGCAGGAGGAGAAAGAATTCCCTTAGCTGTGTGTGCGCTCAAGGCCTGTTACATAACATCCAGGTTTTGGACTTGACTGCAAAAACAGGAGGGACTGTCCAGGCCTGCATTTACCCCCGTGCTCTCTTTTTCATTTGCTAATTTTACCCACATGTAACCTCACTCCTTCTCCCTCTCTCTTATGCCCCCCTGTAGTATGAACTAAATCTAAGTCCCAGTACACTGTGTTCCAGGGCTGGAGTGATTTGTTGAGCAGAAAAGAGCAAACGTTGCAGTGTGGAATAGAGCGCTACCCCTTGTATGGGGAGGACGAAAGAAAGAAAGACAGAATTACACAAAGAGAGAAAGAAAGAAAGCTTGTAGTTCAGTACAACTTAGCTTTGAAGACTTGCAGCTGCATCTGCCGTACATGAATCATTCATGAACTCACACAGACACACTGACCCAGACTGACTGCGTGTACACAAACATGTATCACCTTGTGTCTTCCCCAGCTTCATTCCTTCTATTTTAACCTAGAGCTTGCATCCTTATCCTTGATTAAACTTCAGTAGAAGAGAGCTAAACACCCGATCTTGAGAGAAACTCCTACAACCCACACAACCTCTGCTTCTTTCTTCTCTCGTTTTTTGTTTTTCTTTTTTCTTTCGCAGCACAAAGGAAACTGAATGCCTTGCGTGGCGCTGTGATAGGAACTTGAAGCTCCCACACCGAAAGCAGAGAGACTGTGAAATTCATGTGCTCTTTTATTAGTTCATCATAAGACCCATCCATCCATTTTCTACCTCTTATCCTGTTAAGGGTCATGGGGGGCGGAGCCTGTCGATCCCAGCAGCCTTCAGGCGAGATGCAGGGTTCCCCCTGGACAGGTCACCAGTCCATCACAGGGCCAACACATAGAGACAGACAACCATTCACACTCACAGTCACACCTACGGTCAATTTAGAGTATCCATCAGCCTCGTCCCCTCTTGATGTCTTTGGACTGTGGGAGGAAGCTGGAGTACCAGAGAGAACCCACACAGGAACAGGGAGAACATGGAGACTCACACAGAAAGACCCTGTGGTCCAGCTGGGGCTCGAACCCAGAACCTTCTTGCTGTGAGGCGACAGCGCTGACCACTGCACCCCCGTGCCGCCCATCATAAGACCTGTAAAAGATTTATTGTGGGACATAGAAGCTGCAGAGACACATTGGGTTCCGTGTTGCAGAGTGTCCAGCGTCAGGGATTTGTAGTCCAATGGTTGAAATGCGACTACAAACGCTAATTTCTTCACACGTGGTGGAGTCACAGGGCTCATGAAAGTCTTACACCTTGTTTTACACTTGAACTCATGATCATTTTTGAAATGTGGTGCTGTAAATACGGAAGATGTCAGTTGTTTTTATTTTGTAGTCAACTGGGTCGATGTGAAGTCTATAAAACGTCAAAATTAGAGAAAATGACTACCAGGATTCCATAGAGCCTTACATGACATTTTCAGATATTCTGCGAAATGTCACATTACATTTTTAGATAGAAAAGACAACAAAAAAAAAAGTAATTTAAGAAGATTTGGCTTCATAAATGTCTTAAACTGATTATTTCCGATATTTACCTCAGTCAGGGAGATAATGTTCTCAGTGCTTTTAGCAGGATTATGCAAAAGTTTTGACGCTGAGGGATGTAGCACAGGCCAAAGAAAAAATTGTTGTTGTTTTTTTTTAAACATAAAATCTTGACATTGCGTTTGGCCAAGTTCACTCAGGGGGTGGAATGTGCTCTCCACTCAGTCTGTTCACCGATTCATCACGAGAAAGAAAGTCTCTTTTGCTCCTTTTGCTCATCTGGACAACAGAATATTTGATAAACCTGGTATGAATCTCTCTCTTAAATCATCACAGTTTTACGATACAAAAGAAAAAAAACCAAAAACGTGGGGACTCACTTTCCACTCGTCTAAATCACAAATCTCACACTGTTTACTTCCATCTGGAATATTTTAGAAACACACTTGGACAGACGAAGAATTCCAGCTCTGTTTCAGATCAAGAAGACAGAACATAAACTCCATGGCCGTGCGCGTCCTTAATTCTGGCTTTTATTTATTTGGGATTTTCGTTGAATCTTTATATCGAACCCTATTTTAAGTCGTCGCAACTCTTTGCAGGTATAACGCCATCACTGGAGAGTGGGCCCAAGACCAGGTGCACATCAAGATGGCTGCACAGGTGCTGAAAATATGTTCACGCTGCAGTAAAAGAATTTGGTTTCCATCTCACATTGGTTTTCTGATTACAGGTAACATATAAAACCCAGTGGCTCAAAAGAGAGTCAGAAGTAGCTTTGATACAAAGTGTATGCAAGCAGACCAGACAATGGAGCCCAGGTTATATTTAAAGGGGTAACAGAGGTCAAAAATGTCATAATTGATCACAATGTGTAGATGGTGTCAGTAGTATTGCAGTTTTCGTCACTGTCAGTTATAGAAAATATCGCCATAAGATTTTTTTGCTAATATTTAGGTCTTATTTCTGGTTTCTCACAGCCGTTTGGGAAAGGAGCCATGAGGGAATGCTTCCGAACGTAAGTTCTTCTCTTCTATTTTCATCTGTTCTCATGCGGTTATTGCCCTCGTGTTCTGGTGGGAGACGGTTGTGGTCGCGGCGTAAACAAAACATTAGGGCCCTCCTCCTAGACTCTGGCCTACTAGTGCTGCAGGTCCACATTCTTTACATTTCTGACTCGGATCCAGAAGGCTCAGTGATGACGGCGTCAGTGGTGCCAGAGATGCTCCAGAGAGAGAGAGAGAGACGCTAACCAGGCGCTGTAATGTTTTCCACTGCGTCAGTGGGGCCTCATATTGATTCAGGAGGATTATCGATTCCCTCGCTTGGGAAACATGTTGGCACGGATCCATGGCTCTGTAGCGTTGACATGACACTGCAGAATGAAAGAGAACAGGAATAATGGTGCGATTGTTAATGTTTAATCCTCTTTTATGTGGTGACTGTAGAAAAGCATCCCCTTGTGCTGCTTCTTTGTCTCGGACATTTTCCACTCCGGCAAAACCTGGAGGAGGAAAACAGATCCGCCTACGAGCCCAGACAAGTTCTGAAAAGGTGGCTTATTTTTACTGTTGGACGTCTTTTTGTGTGCTCAAAGCAGTCCCTTTGTTTGAAAGGTACTCCGGTTTGATGCTATCAACAAAAATGCCTTTACAGAGACAAAGGAGTTGTGTTGTTTGGGGGGAAGGGGACACATGATTACACCCACCCTCTCTTTAAAGCCCTGAGTTGGGCAGGTAGTTTAAGGGGCGTTTAAAGAGACGGTTCAGCTTAAAATGAAAATTCAGTCATTACCTGCTTGCCCTCATGCTGATGGTGAACACTTGGGTTGCATTTGATGGTTTTTATTATGAATTTTTTGTTGGGATATCACTGCAACACCCTTTCATGTGAGCAGTGTTTTGTGGATTTCACCTGATCTTCCATTGGTTTGAAGGTGAGTAGATAATGGTGGGTTTTTCTTTTTGGGGGGGGGTTGGGGGTGAACTACCTCTTTAAGAGCCTCCTGTCTGTCTCTCTCCTCACATATTAACTCGGCAATGCCAGGAAAGAGACTTTGTATCACACAATGGACCTGTTCTCATTTTCAACGTCACACCCTGGTTGAACTTGATCTCTTGGAAGTTGTTGTTTGAAATGGTACGACCCAGACTCACTTATCAAGCCTCCAGCTGTAAATTCTCATCGGTCAGATAAAACATTTCCCGGCACTCCCTCATTCCCAGTGCTGTAAACTTGTCAAACAAACAGTGAAACCAGGGTAAAGCACTTTGTTATATGCTCTTTGCACATGCACTTGCACCCTGTGTTTTCGTCTCTTTGGGCCTTGTGTACCGCATAATTTATTCTTTTCTTGGTGAAATATACAGTATATTTTTGTTCTGTCTGAGTTATGCTGATCCAAGATGATTTTCTGCCATCAAATAAAAGTTTTCCGAGTCTTCGTATGTTTTCTTGCAGGTGGATGTTTTTTGATATCCTAGCTGATAGAAACTATTGAAGTCTTGTGCTACAAGTAAAACCTAAAATGCTGCATTGTGCCATTTAACTTTTGTTTCTTTTCAGGAAGAAGTTGTCTAACTTCTCACACAGCAGCAACTGGAAGTCGGCCTCCAACTATGTGGCCAAGCGTTACATGGAGACGGTGGACAGAAACGTCTACTTTGAGGATGTCAGGCTTCAGATGGAGGCCAAACTCTGGGGAGAAGAGTACAACCGCCACAGGCCCCCCAAACAGGTACAAAGATGCTCATTCGATCTCAGACAGTATTCGGTTCTTGAAGTAACAATACCGCAATGGGAAAAATACTCCATTACATTCAGAAATCCTGCATGTAAAAAAAAAATACTCAAATAAAATTCCAGAACTATTAGTTTTGGAATGTTTAAGCTTTAAAGTTGGCTACGGGTTTGGTCCCTGCGCTTTATATATAATTAGATGTAACATGTTTATGCAATTAATTTATGATTCCAGAAGCATCAGTGTGTATTTCCAATGTTGTTGTTGTAGCACCGCGGTTTGAACAGCTTTTGTTTTTTTTTTTGCAGTTTTACATCCAGGCACACCAGGTCTGTGTTAGAGGCGAGAAACAAACAAACAAAAAACCTCTTTCTCCGTAATGTTTGGTCAGACGCTGGATTATCGATCGACAAGGAGCCGTATGAGAAGTTAAGATTTAAAGATGACCTTACGTGTGTTGGACCGGTTAACTAATCGTGTGAAAGCGAAACTGCTGCGCTCTTCTTTAACGTTGGGACTATAGGGAAAGGGACGAGTAGCTAAAGCTGCTCAAACAGTAAATTTACGGTTGTAATGAAGCATGAGAAGGGGGAAAAAAAATCAGATAAACACAAGTAATCCTGCTATCAGACGAATGTGCAGACAAACCGGCAGCAGAAACACACAACCCTTTAATCCTCTTTTATCCTGATCACGGAATGATGTTTATTCTTTTTTTTTTTTTTTTCTGCATCAGCACTAAAACAAACGTTACGACTTTTTTTTCATTTTTGTTTCAGTGTTTTATCCGTTTACATTAGAATCTAAATCCCAAATACCCTGCCAACTCACAGCCAACAGAAAAGAACTGACATGCTTTTAATTGCCATTCAAATATTTTGTCCATGATTTTATATAAATTTGTATCTACATAAAAATTACATTTTTTTTTTTTTTTTGGTATATCTGACCAATAAACTGGTTTGAATCATTGAGTAACTCTTCCTGCTGCGTCACGTCGTTCATGGCCTCCACCCCAGGTTTGCTGCTCCAGGCTTCGCTGTGGAATAAAAGCTGCTCATCTGTTGTTAATCCCGCGTGTGTGAATCCTCTCAGGTGGACATCATGCAGATGTGTGTGGTGGAGATGACCGACAGGCCAGGTAAACCTCTCTTCCACCTGGAACATTACATCGAGGGCAAGTACATCAAATACAACTCCAACTCAGGTTTTGTGAGGGACGACAACATCAGACTCACCCCACAGGTGAGCTGAGCTGAGCTGAGCTGAGCTAGCAGTGCATGTTGGCTCATATTCACACTCTAACCTTCTTCATGAATCCTCTTTCTATCTGCCAGGCCTTTAGCCACTTCACCTTCGAGCGTTCAGGCCACCAGCTGATCGTGGTGGACATCCAGGGGGTCGGTGACCTCTACACTGACCCCCAGATCCACACAGACAAGGGCACAGACTTTGGTGATGGAAACCTGGGTATCTTTCTCTTCTGACGGATTAAACCAAACTGCTGTGAGTTAGAAACGACTCAGAAGACAAACGTAACATCTCGGTTCCGTCCGTCTTGCAGGTGTGCGAGGCATGGCGCTGTTCTTCCACTCCCACCTGTGCAACAAGATCTGCAAGTGTATGGGCCTGACACCTTTCGACCTCTCCCCCGCAGAGAAGTGTCAGCTGGACGGCACCAACAAACTCCTTGTAATTATCTCCACCAAAGATGTTGTCATTGTCCGCCAGCAGGACCACGCACAGATCATTTAGTGTGGAAGTGGAGCACGGGCCAGAAAAAAACCCATCAAATTCTGGGATCGATCTAAGATTTTCTTTTCTCACGTTATTCAACACATTTGTTTTATCTGATTATGTGTATTTTCATTCGTTTTTTGGGGAAAAAATCACATGGTAACTTTATGGAAAAAAGCAGGTGTGTTCATTGAGGACATTTCTAATTCTTTTGGAATCGTATCCAAACGTACATGACGGTATCAAGTGGTCTCTAAGTACCATTCTAGTTTAAAGGTATCAGAATATATATATATATATACATATATTTAACTGGCGATTCTGAAGGTTGAACAAATACCAAGAAATCAGGAATAAAATGTGTTGCATTTCATTGCGTCTTATAAATGAGGTTTTTATTTTCTGTTTTAAAAAAAGAAACTCTTAATCTTAAACATTCTGCAAATGTCAAATATGCTTATTATGACTGTAGCGTTTCCTAAATCATATAACATTATCAATTTGATATATGTACTGGAACCCATTCTCTTTCTTACAGTTATGTTCTCCATCTTTATGTTTACCCGTGATGTCTTTAATGTAGAAGTCGGCCCAGACCATGCTTAGGGGCTGCGAGGAACCCTGCGGTTCTCCTCGTGTTCGCACCACGTCTGGCAGCCGCGCTCCTCCGCTGTTTTCCCGCCTGTCTGAGACGTCGTCTGCCGACGAGAGCATGAGTGACATGGACTCGGTCCCCTGCTCCCCCCTAGTCGCACCTGGATCCGTAGGCAAGTCCCCTGTCGGTACGTGAAAGAAGACGTCGCTCGTCTGTCATACGGCGCGTCACCCACTTGGAGGATGATGTTGCACGTTTGTTCTTGTTTTCACAGGGTTAAGTTTCGCAGGAATGTACGAGCAAGAACGACTCAACAACAACAACACCGGTGAACACAAGGTGAGCAGTGAAAAGGAGGAGCAGAGATGCTGAGTGTAATTAACCACGTTGTTGAAGTTGAGTTTACAAGTCGTCAGACGTTAAAATATTCACATTGCCAGGTTCACGAGAGGGGCTTTCAGGCCAGGACTGTTGGATAAAGTACCCACTTGTTTGCGTGTCTTTACAGGGAACCTTGTTTTTAGGAACTTTATCATCACGATAGGAACCGCAAGCAACGGCCATTAGACAGCACCAGTGAGCGCCATTTTTGAAAGGCGATGTAAACACCAGTAACCTACTAATTAGCAGTGGAGAGAAACCAGAGAGAAACAGAATGGGCCGGCGCAGAATCCGGTTGCTGCTCTGCTGAGCCCCTACGCGATGGAGGAAACTGTAAGGCTCCTCCACACCTGCCGCCTTTGGTCCCGATATGCAGACTTTTCATTGAGATCCAAACCAAATTTACACGAGAGAAATTTCCCCTGGACCCTGGTCCCTTAAAGTCAGGACTCATTAAAGATGGCGTACCTATGGAATTCCAGCAGGCCTCCACGTGACATTTGTTTACAGTGTTAGGTGAAAGCAAACTGGACTAAATCCGGAGTCCACCAAACGATACGTGTGAAAGAGACCTTGAAGTATCTCAAAGGTACAAAGTGAAGTATTTCAACTGAACCCCCCCCCCCCCCTACATTCACCACACACTGAGGCAGAAACAGGAAGTTCAAGAAATAAAAGAGAACAACAAGCAAAGTGGCTTTGATAGAAAAGTGACCAGCACATACTGGTAATACTTGGCCAGTGCTGGGTTTGTCTTGATGTCAGGTGACTGGTCTGAATCTTCCGGTATGGTCAGATGAAATTCAGATAAATCTGTGACAAAGTCCCGCTGTGAATGCCGGGGGAGACCCAGTCCTGGGCTACAGTCTCGCCACCAGTAATTGCTCAGACTTTCTGTCTGCAGGAATCTGAGAGCGGCGGGGACAGCGGCTACCCCAGCGAGAGGAGGAGTGAGGGCGACCCGAACGACCATGTGGACGGGGTAAATTTAACCTCTCTTACATTTACATCTGCTCAGTCGGAACATTTCCAGGACATATTTTTCCCAGCAGGGAACGGAGGAACGTTAAATATCGACGTAACACACCCCTTCCTCAATTAAACAATGGCAAAGGAAGGTATTTTAAGACTTCTTACCAACTGGCAAAACAATATATGTTTTGAATTGTAGTCCTATTTTGAGCTGATGTTTGACATAAATATTCCATTTATCTAGATTTTGGGGGACTTTTAGCAGACTTACCCAATGCTAACACGTTAGACTTGTTATGGTGTATTTTGCTCTAATTTGTCTTTTTGAATCAGTGAGTTAACATTTCTTCTTCAAGCAGATCGATTTAAGAACAGAAGCTCTTATAACGAATATTGTATCATCACGTAGGCTCATCACCGCTACCAAAGACATTATTCTGAGTCGGATGAGGACAGTGTCAGACGGGTAAACAGACATAGAGACAACAGTGTGTGAACGTCATCATAATCACCTTCGCTGTGGTCATACAGCCTTCTTTAATCTCCCTGTTCTTTGCTCACCTTGTCCCCCACCCACCCCTCCCACACCCCACCTCTTGCCCACCAGTGAAAATCCTTCCCCACCTCCTCGTCTAAACTTAATTCCTGCTGCTTTTTGTGTTCCTTTCCCAGAGGAAGATGGTTGCTCCCCCAAGAGTCTCTGCAAACTTAAATTCACACCATCCTGACAACGAATGGGTGATTATAAGCATGGAAGGCTCAAAAGCCAGGCCTGACTGCAGTAATGCTTCGTCTCTGCTGAAACAGTCGCATGACTCTCAGCTTATGATTTGAGCAGTCCTGGATGTGTCCGTTTGCACTCTGGCTTTTTTTTTCAGTTGATTGAAACTAGTCAAAAACAAATAAGGTACAATTTGGATCCAGAACGCCATCTGCCTCTCCGTTTTGCCATCTCGCTAATGATTCTCCCCGTGTGTGTGTGTGTGTGTGTGTGTCCAGCAGAGATATACTCCTCCAGCTCTGAGCTCAAAGCCGATGAAGCGTGGATCTGGAGGGGTTCATCCCTGAGTGTAAATTGTTCTTGATTTATGGGCCGGATATTTAAAAGAACAGATTCTCACCTGCTTGTCTTCCTTCCTCTTTTATCCTCGCTGCTTTCTTCCTCTTCAGCTGACAGAGGAGAAATGGAGCTTCTACCACTCCTCTCGCGCTCATGTCCACCGACCCTCCTGTGTGGCCACTGAGGTGGAGCGACTCAACACTCTGATGCAGAAGAAGATCGGCCAGTCCATTCTCGGCAAGGTATTGCCGGGCAGGATACTCGGCTCGATTTCGCCCTCTTGCGTTTTAGAGTCAAAGCTGGTGCTGGCAGTGTGTGTGTGTGTGTGTGTGTGTGTGGGGGGGGGGGGGGGTTACACATTTATGTCAAACATGTGTCACTACTTTCCAGGCAGAACCATGGCAAACAGTGTTGCTAAGCAAGGCTCAAAATTGTAGCCCTCAATGCAACAAGAGTTGCCCGTGGCTACCAGATTAATAATCAGTCTGGGTATTAAAACTCCTGCGGTGTGGGGCCAGTTTAAGGAAACACAACACGCTTATGTAAATAAAGGTGATAATGGGTGTGGATCAAGATTAGATTCATAAAATTAGCGTGGAAACTGGAAATAAATGCAGTATTTCAATTAGTGGAAAGCGACAAAGACACCTGGTCAGAAAAGAGGAGAGTTTAAAGTAATTAACTAGAATGAACACCACCCAGTTGTATGCACTTTGTCTGTTAGCGGGATGACGCTAATGCCGTCAGGCCGATCCTCTTCAGGAAGGGAGAAACCGTCACATGTGGCAGATCCGGGAATTTCCTTCTCACTTTCTTGTTTTTGTTGTTGTTGTTGTTGTTGTTTTACAACTTCCTACAGTTTTGATAGATCCACATATTTAGCCTGCTAGATATTAAAAGGTGTCTTTTGTGAGTGGCTGTTTGTCTCTGATCTGGGGCTTTTGTCTGTGAACTCCCAACAGCTGCCGTAGTAGGAAACCAGGGCAAAAATGCTGTAGTGTGAAGAAGCCGTTAAATCTTTACAGTTGGCACATTAACTCCTGAATTATGGCCAGAAACATCACGGTGACATTTGACCACGCATGGATGTTCGTGCCGAAGAAGACATGCCCCTCCATGAATGTGGGAAAAACTGAAAACAAGACCAACAGCGTGGAGGCGTACAAGAATACAAACTGTCCCTGGATGAGTGTCAGAAGTCAGATATTACAGTTTAACAGGAGGGGCTCTTGGGCGTATGGTTTTATCTTTTGACAGTCTTCATGCTAAGCTAATCATCAGCCAGTTGTAGCTTCATACTGCTGGGTATGATTAGAGTTGCATAACTACATTCCCATTATAAAGTGCACAGGAGCAGCAAGTGATTAAAAAGACAAGGAAACAGGGAAAAAAAATTACATTTTCACCTTCGACTGATTCAATACATCCGCCACAGTGGACGTGAGTGGTGGATGCATGTCTAAATATGGACCTTCCCACTACGTCTCTTGCCGTTAGAAGACCTTAACTCCAGTTTCCAGACAGTAGAAACAGACCCCAGTGACCTGCCCTCTAAGGTTTAAATGAGCCAAGACTTCAGCCGTAGATTCAGAGAAAATAAACACCAAACCATGACAACAAATCATGTGAAAGATGATCAGGGAAATAAAAAAACAACAACAACAACCTTGAATAGTGGGGGAAAAGTCAGGTTTCTAGTATTTAGTATTCTGCGTTTAAATTGTGATAAATGTTTAGGACAATGTGATGCCAAGACGTTCCCCCAGTGGGATACCATCCGTCTTCTACTGCTTATCCTGTTAAGGGTCGCCTTCAGTCCATCACAGGGCCAACACATACAGACAGACAACCATTCACACTCACAGTCACACCTACGGTCAATTTAGAGTATCAATCAGCCTCGTCCCCTCTTGATGTCTTTGGACTGTGGGAGGAAGCTGGAGTACCAGAGAGAACCCATGCAGGAACAGGGAGAACATGGAGACTCACACAGAAAGATCCGGCGCTCCAGCCGGGGCTGGAACCCAAAACCTTCTTGCTGTGAGGCGGCAGTGCTGACCACTGCACCACCGTGGGACACCAGTAGTCTCAATGTCAGTTATAAAAACTAAGATAATATTGATAGTTGCCAGTTATTGCATCCATTACACCACACACCGTCTCCCGTCAACACAAACTGGAACAAAAAGATCACAATTTTCATCCGAATCATAAATGTCTTTAACTTGGTGATAAAGTAATGCAAGGTTGTAAGTTTTAAGCCTAATTTCATAAACATCTAGGATGTGGTTTCCAGGTCCACTTGGCCATGGTGCGCTACCACGAAGCGGGTCGTTTCTGTGAGAAGGATGAGCCGTGGGATCAGGACTCAGCCATGATGCACCTGGAGAGAGCTGCCCAGTGCGGGGAGCTGGAAGCCATCGTGGCGTTGGGGCAGTGCTGTCTGCAGCTGCCCCATCACATCCTGGCTGACATGGAGCTGGAGGTACGTCACATTTTAATTTTCTCTCCTCCTCCTCCTCCTCTCTTTTACTTTGATGCGACTCTAACATTCGCGTGTTGCTGGAAGGACTCTGCAGGGAACAGGATGAAAGGTTTCAAGTATCTGCTGCAGGCTGCTGAAGCTGGGGACAGGTTTTCAATGATCACAACGGCCAGAGCTTTTGATACTGGAATCAATCTGCCAGTTGACAGGTCGGTGAAGGGCAAGTTTTTAATTTCATGAAGTTGCATTCTATCATTTAAAGTGTGTCAAAAACAACAACAACCTAACTTAAAACAAACGGAACGTGTCCATAAGTCAAGATAACACTGCCCCCTAGAGGAATATTTGTGGGCTGCTCTGAGGAATAAGAAGCACATTGTTTTTCGAGGAAGTTTTTTTTTTTCTTCTACCAGACATTTAAACATTTCTTTTTTTTTTCCCCCCAACATACAGGAAACAGGACTGGGAAGAAGCCATACACTGGTATGATAACGTGTTGAACATGACCGACTATGACGAAGGGGGTGAGTTTGACGGGACGCAGGACGAGCCTCGCTACCTCCTATTGGCCAGAGAAGCAGAGATGTACCAAGTGGGAGGTTACAACCTCACTGCAGACCCACAGAGAGCAGGTCTGACTCCGTAATACACATCTCGCTGTACTTGTACTACATTTTAACCTCGCTCAGTATTGGAATGACTCAAATGGAATCCTTTCAACCCAAACTCAGGGAAATAGAAGGGCCTGACAGATACAGAGTTTTGGGGCTGATATCGACATTCGGCAGTGGGAAAATCCAATTATCAATAAATCAGCTGAAATATTATTGGATTCTTTTTGCTCTACTTAATGCATCAAATGTGGTTATAAAATATGTACGACAAAGACAACAATGGACTTTATCAACCAAAATGCTGGACTTTTGTACCGTGAATGAAAATGGCAGCGTTGTTAAGAATTACCAGATGGTTCAGGCTGATGGTGGAACTGATATAAATGAGTAAAAAATAAAAACAACCCACAAACAGCTTACATAAATGCTTTGTAATTCATTAGTGCTGCATTAACTAACATTTTTTTATATCTTAGACCAAAATGTTGGGCAAAAATCCCATTTGACTTTGAGACGAGGGAGCCGAACAACAGCAACACTGTCCTACTGCTCGGTTGTGGAACTCATTTCTGTACTGCTCTATTGGCCCTGCCCTCAAAAACCTGGGGAGTTTTTGATTCATGGAAATAATGTCGCTGACTCTTTACCGTCCGTCCCTGCAGGTGATCTGTTTACAGAAGCAGCAGAAGCCGCCATGGCGGCCATGAAAGGCCGCTTGGCTAACCAGTACTACATGAAAGCTGAAGAGGCCTGGGCGCTAATGGAGGAGTGATTCTGGATGGACACTTGAACTCATGAAAGGCCACAGGAGTTACATATCAGCCAGGCTGCTCTCACACAGCCTCTGGCTACAGTTTACATATTTTTTTATTCAGACGTTTTGCTAATGGTGGTTTGAGCGTGTGTATGTGTGTGCGTGTGTGTGTGCGTGTGTGTGTGTGATCCCCAAGTGTCTTTTCCTCTTTTTCTCCCTTTGTGAAGCTAAATCACATCTTTGTTTGTTTTTTTAAGTGTCTCTGTTCATATTTTTGCAGAGAACATGTTTGCATGAAAGAGGAACTCTGAAGAGGCAATGCTAAAAGAAATGGTTTACTTTCCCCACAAGCTGAACACACTTGTATTTTCGAATGTATGTAAAAAAACAAAACAAAACAACAATGCTTGGAGTATATAACTGTAAAAAAAAATAAAGTTCGCACTGCTTTCTATGGCGATACATCGTCATTACTTTCTCCTGTTGTGTGCTAATTAGGTTTATAAGCAATCAGTTATTTGTGTCCTTATCAGTTCCACATGACAGCAGCATCCAAGAGTTGAACTGTAAATTGTTCTTTAGGACTCACGTTTTTTTTTAACCATTGGAAAATAATAAACTTCCAAAAGCTTCCAAATACTACACGCCTTAAAAAAGGGGTTTCAATCACTGGGTTCACGTTTCTTTGAAATACAGTTTATCACACAGAACTTTGGAGTTACTTTTGTGTCTGTTGTGGTATCAAACAAGAAAGATTTGTGGAAAATAAAAGGTCAGAGCGAAATCGACGGGATGCTTCTATCGCGAGTAAAATGATTATAGAATAGAATGGAATAGAACGAACTTTGATCCCAGTGGGAAATTTTGACACTACAGTTCGCTAACGAAAAAATTCTCACTAAATGTGAATTTTGAGAATAAACCAAAGATAAAATACAAATGTGTTGAATAAAATAAAAAAATAAAATACCTTTATCCTAATATTTTATAATATAACTATAATTAAAAACGAGCAAACATAATAGGGTCTTCGCCTGAAGTATCTTCGGGCTCAGGCCCTAAAAATAAAGCTCCAGTAAAGCGCTGTGCACTTTATAAGGAATAAATACTCAACTGATTACTTTTAATGGCACAAGGTAGCGTGGCCGAGCGGTCTAAGGCGCTGGATTAAGGCTCCAGTCTCTTCGGGGGCGTGGGTTCGAATCCCACCGCTGCCAAGATATTTTTCTTGCACACGCTATCATTATCAACTGTTTGTAAAAGTTTTTATGAATGAGAAGGTAGTTTTAATGTATGAACAAAGGGTAATAAAGGTTTGTATAAATACATATATATATATATATTTTGGATTCGCAATGCATTATGGGGATGGGCTCCTCCCCACGTGCCTGTGTGCAGCAGCAGCAGCAGAGTCAACATGGAAACGTACTGATAGACTTCAGCTGCCTGCCGGAGTTCCACTGCGCTTCAACGTACCGCACTTTTTGAGCTTCTCACTCGCGAATGACAGAACTAAATCCTTTCAGTGGACTGCGCAGGTGAGAGCTAAAATCTGGTCACGACGCCATTGGGGAACACAGATAATAGCAGGCCCCGGCTAACTTACTGGATGTTATTTGACTGGCATGTGCTAGGTATGGCTAGGCTAAAATTGCCTAGCTAGACCAGTTACCAACAAGTACCTTCCCAATGTAATTTGACGTTAGTCGTTCGCCTGTGGGTAACGTAAAAGAAAACGTTACGTTCGGTGTTCTTTGCTCTGTGTCTCATTCATGTGTGTAATTCTGTGCCTTGATGATATTTTTAGTCGAACATCGGGGCCCTTTACAATTGGTTGTGGGGGTTTTTTGTTGTTGCTAGCTTGCTAATGGAGCTAACGCAGTCAGAATTTGACTTCATTGTCAACGTAACTTGACTCTAATGTCCCCGGTAACTGTCTGAAACCGCTGCCCGGCCTGTTAGCTATGCACTCCTTTCGTTACAGTGTGTTAGCACGAAAAGCAGTCGTTTAATGTGAGTTGCACGGTCTTAAATCAGTTGTGTGACTTTTACCTGGTTATGTCAGTGATAGCTTCCCAGACTGCATGATCATGGTCCACTGGTCGTGAAGCAGACACATTCAGCGTTCCTGTCACCACCAGGCTTGGTTTTGTCATTATTTAAACTGAATTGCCGTGTTGTTATTATTTAATCTTTCATTTTAAATTCACTAAATTATCCACACAAAAAAACCCAAACGGTTCAAATGCATCAACGCACAGCAAGAGAACAACTTTTAACATCACAGTTACCCCATCCCCATTCATTACAAATCAAAAAAATGCAGCAGTATTAAAATTAATGTTAGAAAAAAATGGTATGCAGCGAATGCCTGTTTGATGGATAAAGAGTCTGTCAGTGTACTGGAGAAATAAAGGCACTGAACACAAATCACAAAGCTTTCAATACTTCAGTGTTCGCATTTTGTTCTTCAGCCACATGTGTATGAGCCATTGATTAAAATAACACCCAGTAAGTATTGCAGTAAAAGTATGTACGCCATATACAGCCGATTCCCGTAACCGTTTCCTCTGTTTCAGGTTGGATCTGTGAGATCTGCCGCCTCTCTCCTCTTCATCTCCCCTCCTTGCTTTGCTCGCTTAAATATGGCCAGCGGGGAGGATGATGACCCCATTATAGAGGAGGTGTGTATGTGCTCAGGCTGAGGGATCAGGCTGGCACTGTTCGAATTAACCTCAAATGCTGCTTGTATATGTAAAGCATTATGTTGTCGTTTATGGTGTATTTATACTAGTATTGGGAATTATCCGCTCTAGACGGGTATGCACAGTTAAATCCGCATGTCTGGTCTTGAACAAATGTGTGCTGTTTAAAAGCGATGGGTCACAGTGGAGAAATAACGCATCAATAAATTATTTCTGAGATGGGATGTGATCTTGTCTCCACGGGCAAAAAAAAGAAGCTCTGCTCGCTCTTATCTGTTAACACCCATGTGTGCTTCCTCCAGATCGACGTGTACCTCGCCAAAAGCCTTGCAGAAAAGCTCTATCTTTTTCAGGTGAGCTTTTTCTTAGTTGTGTTTAACGCACATGAGACGTCACAAGCCATTGACCAGCTTCCCTCTGTCTGACGCAGTACCCTGTGCGGCCATCCAGTATGACCTATGATAACGTCAGCCACTTGAGCGCCAAGATCAAACCCAAGCAGCAGAGGGTAAATAAGGGTCTTGTTTTCCCACAGCTCATCCCAAGCACTCGTTATCTGATAGCGTTTCTAATCTTTGCTGCACCCCCCGTTTACAGGTGGAGTTGGAAGTGGCCATGGACACGATGAGTCCAAACTACTGTCGCAGTAAGGGGGAGCAGATAGCGCTGAATGTGGATGGAACAGCCTACGATGAAACCAACACGTATTCAACGTACGTCCGCTGCTCGGCCTCAGTCACACTCCCATTTTACTCCCACCGTGCCGTCGCAGGTCGTCCCCACAGCTGACTTGCATCTCTTGAGCTACGTTTTTTTTTGCCTTTTTGTTGTTTAATTGGCTGGTGTTTGCAATGACAATGTATAAAGACGTAAAGTTTGCAAAATGCATCATAATTGTGTTAATAATAAGCTTGTATGACCTGACAGGCCACTCATTCCTTGGACTGAATTGGAGTTTATCAAATATTTGAGTCGTCCTGTGAGTCTTGTGGCGATTCCCTCTGCGAAGCGTTGGACTGCAGTGTTTTCACGCTACTTTTAAGTTGGGGCTTGACAAGCAATCGTACGCTGATCGAAGTTACGATTTCAGCTGCAGCCAGGGAAGGGAAATTTAATCGAAAATGTATCAAAATGAACCCTCAGATCCTCTCAGTTACTCTTACTCATTTCCGTTTGTACTTCCTCTTCCGTGGCTCAGCACATTTACAGATCTCGTCAAATAACGGTCTAAAGTTAATGTTTTTGAGAATTGTGATTCGGCTTTGGCGTCCTCAAGCTGCGTCTGCAGTCTGATTCGCAGCGCATCGGATGACGACTCCTCTCTTGTGCATCCCGGCAGGAAACTGATGGACAAACAGACGTTCTCCTCCATCCAGGCCACCACCAACACCTCCCGTTATGCTGCTGCTGTGTTTCGCAAAGGTCAGATCTGATACACTGCTAACAGGCTCTTTGAAATTCAAAGCAAAAAAAACCAACAAAACGCTGTCATAAATGCAAGGGGAGGTTTGTACACGTGCAGTTTTATTTTTTTGTGTTTTTTTTGTGTTTTTTTTTTGCAGGTGAGCTTCACGTCACACCTCTGACGGGAATCCTCCAGATGAGACCGAGCTTCTCGTATTTGGACAAAGCCGACAACAAAACAAAAGAGAGGGAGGCAGCAAATGAAGGTGCCTTTGGTTTTCATGTTTGCCCAAATTAAACGCACGAACAAACAGGCTGACGGACGTTTGTTGCAAATCAGTTTGCTTGTTGCTGTTTTTAAAACTAATTTAGAGTGGAATTAGATAAAAGAATCATAATTCTTGTCCTGAAAGCTAAACGATTTTACAAAAATCACAAGATACCGTGTGATATGATGCCACTTCAGTGACTGGAGTCTCATGTCTGCAGGTGGAGACTCCTCCCAGGATGAAGCTGAGGAGGAAGTCAAGGCCATCACGGTGAAAACTAGTGCACCCGCACAATCACACGGTCGCTCTGACCCGAGTGTGAAACCGTCACCTCTGAACTGTCTTGCGATGCTTCTGCGCAGGTGAGGTTTGCTCGTCCTGAGTCGGAGCAGGCCCGGCAGCGGAGGATCCAGTCCTACGAGTTCCTGCAGAAGAAGCAGGCGGAGGAGCCCTGGGTTCACCTGCAATACCACGGTGTGAAGGTAGGGGGCACACTGCTTTAGCCTCCCTTTACCTAATTAATTACATAGGGCTACTGATCTGAGGCTGCAGAGGGGGGGCAAGTTTCTCAAAAAAAGGGTAAAGCTTGGGAATTTAGATTTTGTATAAATGCAAATATGTGTGAATGAACTGAAATAAAGTGGACATTTTGAGGTCATTTACACATTGTTAGCATCTTGCAAGCTACTGCAAGGCCTTTGAGGCCACACTTGTGTCTGTGACCCCCCCCCCCCCCCAATTGGAGTCAAACTTCATTTTTGAATCGTGTCATGGTCATACATGCATATCTGTTAATAAGAATACAAATTATTTTTATGACGAGGTAAACCCAGTTGGTATGCATTACTGCAACACATCCAGTTTATTTTGGTTAATTCCAGTGGAAGGTTTCCAACCTTCCCATCCCTCCCCTTGGTACCTGCTGCATTGTTTCCAGCTGGTGTTCTGAAAATTTTATCTTTTGTTATTTTTTACATTCAGGATGGACGCTCAGAGCACGAGAGGCAGTACCTGTTCTGCCAGTCCGTTGATGCGTCAGAGAACTCTGAGCTGGTCAAAACTCCCAAGTGAGTGTGAGCAAATTAAGTCTGCACCACTAATTCATCACTCCCACCAGTCAAGTGAGCAGCGGGCCTCTGATGTCATTCCATGACTGCGATGAGAGACGGAGACGCTCACGTTACATTGTGGTCCGAGCTGATCTGGCTTGCTCTGCCGACCTGCGGCAGACGGACTGTGGGAGAGCTGCGTCAGAGCGGCGGCTTCATCAAACCAGCCAGCTGGGTGTCAAAATATACTCATTATTTAAATAACACAGCCTTCATTTTGGGTTGAGGTCATGGCACTAGTGGACTTGTTCTTGTAACATGTGCCTACCAAATGTCATGCATCTACGTGAAACACGGTTGGCGTTGCTAATTAATTGGCTATTTCAAGGGACGCCATCAAGGCAGCGTTGCCCTCCTATGCGTTTTCGAAGAAGAAGAAGAATTCATTTACAACAGCTTTATAGTAAATCAGAACGTGTTTGCAGACTAAAAGCTACAAAAATGAGCGCAGTGCAGAAATGAGATGGCATTAAATGTAAAGATGAGTGGAAATCATTTTTGAAATGATTAGACTTTTAATAGCGGAGATGTGCAAATCTTCAGGTATACTGGTAATTGGTCAAGCCCTACTTGTGATGTTTGTACCACGATGGATTTGAATTGATCTTCCTTCATGGCGCTTCTTCTCTTTTCTCGTCTCGCCTTCAGGGAGTACCTTTCAATGCTGATGCCGCCTCTGGCAGAGGAGAAGTTGTGAGTATTATTCTGTCTCCTGTCGAGTATTTTTTGACAAAAATAAATAAGCACAACATGTCACCAGCAGGGTTTTTCCTCCTTGTTTCTCTGCATGTCAGCGTGAAGCCGGTTGGCCCCAGTAACGTGCTCTCCATGGCTCAGCTCCGCACTCTTACACTAGGAGAACAAGTCAAGACCCTGATGAAGAATGGTAGGTGAACTCACAACATATATTTGGTTGCAGTGATTGTGTTTTGAAAGCATTGTGACGAGCATTCGATGATTTAAATAAAAGGTGTCAGGAAATTATTTCTGGAAGATAAAGACTGTATTTTCACCGTCAGTTCGTACCACAAAATTTCCCAACACACAAGATCAGATTCTCAGAGACAGAGATCTCAAAGTTTTACTTGCAGCAAGGAGTACAGGATGTAAAGGTTTACATCTGCACTGAACAGTCCAGTGTCTTCCAAACATATATAAGCAGAGTTCCTCCTCTCAGTGGCTTTCCACCAGGCCTTTGTTCTTCCTTCTTCCATCAAGGACCGTTGCACAGGGAGCGTCGGGATGCTGGCTCCTCACTGTCCAAGGCCTTTCCCAAACTCTTATCGTAGGAGTGTAACACAGCCTGATACATCCTGCACAAACTTCATTACTTTGGTCTGAATAAAGGTCACAACACTGTCATACAATTCTACATCAGGCCAAAACTTCATGATAATAAAACATAAACGTGTCTACATATTTTCCAACAAAAGACAAGTACTGACATGGCACACATCTCTGCAGTACTTGACTGTGCCAGATGGGGGCCTAAGAGCACAATCATGAATGATGCTGAGCTGCTGGGAGCAGCGGCGTTGTCACTGACAGATATTATAGGAGTTTTAGTTTCCCCTCAGTTTATTTAGCTGCTGCAGGAAAAGTGTCTTGCAGAGATTAATCTGTGTTGAACATTCAGATTGTCTGCCTTTCCCTTTCCAATCCGCTTCCGCTCTGTGCTCTTCAGTCAAGGTGATGCCGTTTGCTAACCTGATGGGGCTCCTGGCCTCGGGCACAGACTCCACCTCAGTGCTGCGCTGCATCCAACAAGTGGCTCTGCTAGTTCAGGGGAACTGGGTTGTGAAGAGGTGAGACCCGATGGCTCCAGCACAGATGAACCCAAGACAAATATCAGAATGTGAAGGCGGTGTGATTGTGATTGTATGTTTTCTTCCCCAGTGACGTTCTGTATCCTAAAAACACCTGCAGTCCTCACAGTGGCGTCCCTGCAGAAGTGCTCTGTCGAGGGAGGGACTTTGTGGTGAGCCGCCGTCACGCCCTGTTCTCCTGTTATTGAATTAACAAAATGAAATCAATTTTTTTTTTTTAAAGAAATCAATTTTCACGTAGCTTATATGGCTGTGCTGTTCTTCTCTTAGATGTGGAGGTTCACTCTGGAGCGCTCTCTGATGAGGAAGGAAGTTGCATCCATCATTAAAGTAAGGATCAACATGGATCTTGGTAACGTGGCCGAAGAGATTTGAGTTGTGCGTGTAATCAAATCAGAGTCCCACCAGCATTCAAAGTAATTCCAACAAAATAGTGGAATGGAATGTATGAAAGTGGGTCTTTTGCTGCCATGACTTTGTACAGTAGGTTGTGCTTTTGTGGATGGTAGCTGTGAAAAATATACACTCCTAGTTTAGAGGCAAACTTCAAGGACGATTAGTATTTTGGGTTGTTGAACAAAGCAGTTGTAAAAAGTGTAGCAATTTCTTTGACTGTGGCTAAAACGTCTTCTTCAGAGTCAAGTGCCTCGTGTTCATTTTGCATTGTGGTACAAGATCTTTTTTTTTTTTTTTTAATATCAGCCTAGGGGAAGGTGGAAGGAACTACTTTCTTGAAAGGTTACCGAGCAGCTTCATTAATAGAGCTTTGAACACACGCTCCCCTCCAGGCGGAACTCGTTCCGTTGATGCAGGTAAACACAACTAAAATGTCTGTTTCGCTTTCATCTCTCTCAGCTTCCTCCCGAGGATGTGAAGGAGTTCCTGGAGCACGTGGCTGTGCCCCGTATCAACCGGGGCTGGGAGTTCCTGTTGCCTACTGATGAGGACTTCATCAGGAAACACCCAGATGTTGCCCACAGGCAGCACATGCTGTGGCTTGGCATCCAGAGCAAGTAGGCAGAACTCCACCTTATAATTGAGGAATAAATAAGATGCATTTTGTGAAGCTTAACTAGTAAAAATGTCTCTCCTCTTGCCCTGAAGGTTGGAGAAGGTCTTCAAATTTTCTAAAGAAGACTTCATGTCAAAGCACCCCCCTCAACTTGGTGTGTTGGCAGTTTTAGTGTTAATCTGTTGCTGTTTCAATACGCTGCTGGAAACTGGGCTTCATCTGAGTCTTTACGTGTGGTTTATCCCCAGAGTCGGTCCATGTGAGCGGGGAGCAGCGTCTGAAGATGGCTCAGGAGCGCGCACAAGAAAGGCAGCCGTCCCTCCAAAAGGAGCTGGATGCCAGACGGGCTGGAAGCAGCGTCCACATCAAACAGGAACCCGTCAGCGACAGAGAAGACGAACCTATGGATACATCCTCCTCCTCCATCCCCAACGGTTACGTCAATGGTCACCCCAGCACCGATCACACCAACGGTAATGGAGGGAGTCCCATCAACGCGTCCTCCCAGGAGCTGCAGGACTTTGTGACAAAGACCTTCAGGAAGCATTTTGTACTGACACTGAATGAGTTAAAGAGGCTGTTTAACCTCCACCTGGCGTCCATGCCAGTGGGGAACAGCGTCTTTCACTCCGTCTCGGACCACACGCTACAGGACGCTGTACTACTCAGCCAGTGCAAACAGATAATGGTGCCTGTGAGTATTCAAGGAGGAACTAGTGTCTGTGGTGGTGTCAGAGGTTTTGGGATGGAAACACTGGATGCTCCTGTTCTCGCGTCCCTGGTGTTGTCTTACTACATGTCTGGGAACTTCCAGCAGTCCACAACAGTGAACCATAGTGATTATCTCATTACAGTAGCGCCTGCCAATGGGAGGCAGCAAGAGAGCAGTCAGTCATTAAAGTTGATGTTTTGGAGAAATTGGCAAATTTCAGGATGTAGTGACAAATGGTTACAGCTAGATAAGCCAGTCAGAGCCAAAACAGGGAGTCTTGTAGTTGTTGGGAATCTTAATGAATGTGGTCCAAGGAAGGGAAACTAGTGAGGCACTTGCGGCAGTGAAGGATAGCTTGTCTGCTCTGGTCAAGCTGCTGAGAGAACTGGACCTGCTGTGAACATCTTTGTGCCAGGACCCTGTCGGAGGTCTTTGTTGAGTCTACGTCAGCTTCGTGGCTGCGTGAGGGGACCTGCACAGTATTAGAAAGGTGGTCTTGCTCCTTTGGCTGAATCGGTGTGTCAGCGTGTTGTTAAAGGTGTCACTCTTTAGGATTTTGTCAGTTTTTACTGCTCTAAAAGGCAGCAAAGGTTTTCTCTAAACACACCCGGAGCTTCAACAACAATGGCAGCAAAACGCCGACTCTCGCACTGAGGTAAAATGAATAAATGGCATAAATACAAACTAGCACTTCTCCGTTTTTGCTGTCATATACAGTCAGCTCAGCTTCATGCTAGCATTGTTCTCTACATGGGGCGGCGCTAACGAGCCGTGCATGTGTAGCACGTGCGCTTTTGTTCACTCGCGGAACCAAGAAATTACAGTTCGGTTGAACGTCGAGCATTGAACGGCTCAGTTTGGCAAAGCTTCTAGTTACACACTGATCAGAAAATTCAAAATGAAACTGTTTTATTATGGTGATAATGTGTAATCTTTGCTGACTTTGACCCTGTCTTACGTAAGAGTAATGTGTCATTAGTTGTGATTTCATGAGCCTCTGATAGTCCTGGACCGACGGCTGTCGTAGGAACACACCGGTTTCTTGCTGGGGACTTGAACGCAACGATCAGTTTTCCTTAACGGCCGTTTTGTGAGCAGTTTGAAAAGATGCACTGAAGCCATTCTCAGGTTCCACCAACGTTCCAGGGGCTACTTGATCCCTTTGTTGTCCTGCCCTGTGGTGTTTTGACTGTGTGCAGTCTTAATATAGTTGGTCCACTTTATCAGCTGTGTTTGTTTCAGAGGAGGTAATGGGAGTGGCGTGGTCTGTGCCACGTCTCCTTTGTTTCATTAAGCAGCCAGGTCTCCTGCCAGGACCAGAGCTGTCCAGGCTTTTAAGTCTTATCCCTTCTGCATCCTTGACGTTAGAGGATTTGAACCTCCCTTGGGGGGGGAGGGGATGCCATATTTGTTAAGCAACAGATTATTAGCCTCAAAGCAAAGCTCATTACTCCTCTGTCAGCGGTTAAGCTGAGGTGTAGGTAGATCTAACAGGGGGACACGCCTCCTGTGTCACTGTAAACATTATATTTCAGTTTACTGACAGTTCACAGGCCAGTTGGTGGTTTGTATGGGGGAGGGTAGTGTTCAAACCTGATGAAACTTGAGCCAAAAAGTACATTTTTCTCTTTCAGTACATCCATGTTTTAAGCACTGCATCACTTCTTTAATGTTCCAGAATGCAGGATGAGCCAGCCACGCATATGTAGCTTGAGGCTAGTGGCAATCCATTGACAACAACTGGTAAAAAACATCAGTTTACAAACTCTCAAGCACATCATCAGGTTCACTCTGCGTTGTTTTTGTCCAGCCGTAAGATCAATAATCCACAAACCATTTAATTTGAGCAGAATACCAAACTACAGTCCTTCTAGTTTATCGCTACCGTGAACTTTGTTTTAGCACCATTAGCTTCAAGCTGAATCACGTGACAGGTTCTGTCTGCATGCTGGAGTCACAAAGAAGTCATGTAGCAGTGAAAAGACATATTTGAGCTCAAGAAACGTATTTGTTGTACTTGACAAGAAAAACGAACTTTTTGGCTGATGTATCGCCTCAACGAGGGATCAGTTGACGACTTAGTGAATTTGTACATTTGAATTAAGGATCATGAGCTTGCTTTACTAAAATCTGCATCTTATGCTTCAACTGAAACATCATGCGGTGGTCGAGGTTCTTTTGAGGAGTTTTCCCATCGTGCTCCTGTTGTAGAGACGGTGTAAGAGTGTGAACCTGCTCGTAACGTTGTCGTTTCCCTTTTTTAAAATGTAGTTTCCTACTCCGAGCATGGCGTCGCCTGATGAACAGAAGGTGTTTGGTCTGTGGGACACCGGAGACGAATTCGACAAGGTAAACTGACTTCTTTAGCTTGGTTCCAGGGGAAGAGGAGAGTTTTGAGCTGGCTGCTCCTACCTGAAAGACACTCCTCAGTATTGAAGAATATGTTGTTCAAGAACAGAATGGAAGCTGCACCATTGTCCCTACTCACGTTTTAGTAGTAGAAGAATGTAGGCACAAGTGTTTGTTTGGTTTCTCACAGCACCATTTCCAGTCTTGCAAAGCTAAAATACTCAGAGATACTTCCTTATCACTAAGTCTGTAAGAGAGCAACCAAGCATGGTTCGTAACTTTAAAACGCCCCCCTAATAATTTTTTGTGGTTTTTTTGTTTTGTTTTGTTTTTGTTTTTCTTCTTCCTCCAGCACCGTCGGTTGCTGTTTGACATGTTCACAAAGAATTACCGGGTCAGGAGGAACGCGGTACAAACCAGACTGGCGGAGGAGCTCGGCGATGTCTCCAAGGCTGAAATCGACCGGTTGCTGAAGGTGAGAGGGCCCTGTGGGGGCTGCACATCCATAAAACTCCAGTAAATTGTATTTTTCTATAAATGAATGTCCCTTGGATTCAAGCCTTTGCCAAACAGCCACACAATGTTCATAATTTCACGCATTTCTTAATATGCCATATTTCCTCTCTGCTGGGAGGGCGTACGCCGCACCTGAGCTATCGGCAAAGCTAGCTATTTTTGGCTAGCCCTATGCTAACTTGAATGATTTTAAAAATATATATAATCCTGCAGCTCTTACAGGCCTCCCAAATTTTATCGGACCAAATTCTAACAGTCAAAAGAAGGGGCAGTGATGCTCAGAACCATGACTCCACCGTTGTACAGCTGAAATGGTAGAAAGGCCGAAGCTGGGATGCTACTTCCAGTTAGCACTCTGCTGTAGCATGAAGCAGCTGTTTCGTCTGCTCTAACCTGCTGTCTGTCGCCACAGGAGTGCTGCAGCAGCCACGCAGGGATGTGGTACCTCAAAGGAACCATACAGTCGTGACACTGAGACACCCCCCCCCCACACACACACACGCTTCCACGTACACACATCCTCCCACCCTTTCCTGCAGTCACCTCCAAACCAATGGAATCCTCTCCCAGGTGTCTCATGGGAGGGCAGCGAAGAGATGAGAGCCAATCACATCCTGCCAAGCTCTGAGGGTGGCGGATGACGAAAGGACTAAGATCAGCCGCCAGCTCGGAACATGAAGCGCCTGCTTTCTGACATGATGCAGCGCGAGAGGATACAAACCCCTCGCTTCCCCGCACTGACAGCTGCAGCATGATGGGAATATTTTGAAAAACTAGAAACATGATTTGTCCATAGATTCTTTTTTTTTTTTGGGATTGAAGACTACATGTTTGATTATTTTTGAATGGGACTTTTACCAGATCTGGATGCGTTCGCTGTTGAAAGCAGCTGAGGGAGAAGCTGCTCTCATTTTTGTTCAGCTGAGATTTTTACTTTAGTGTCTCACCAACAGAGTTTAAGGCCTTATGGGTAAATAAACCCTCCAAAAAAAATGAACCTGATTTCTTTTTCTTTTTTTCCCATCCATTAACTTGACACACAGTTAACGGTATCAACTGACTATATTTATTCCACCTTCAACACACAGGGGAGGAGCTTTAATGGTGGATGGTGTCAGTGATGGAAGCAGAAGTGAAGGCACTCGGGGGAGAAACATTGCCAAACGAGTAAAGAAGCCTGAAACAATCATGGACCTGGGAGCTGCTGCTGCATCAAATGTGGCTTTCCCACACGTCTGTACCATTATTAGTGCTATCATTGTGTCTTGAAATGAAGCTGAGCTGCGTTTTCCTGGTTTCCGGTTCAGATGATTTTCTTTGAGGGGAAGTGTTGCGGACGATGAATAAAGATACAATTGGGAATTAAAGTTTTGTCAAATTCTTAAGGTAAATATTAGGATTGAACACATGAAATGGACTGGATGGTCAACTGTTATTGGGGTGAAGTGTTGCCATGGTTACACTGTTGTATCACCTTTTGCTGCTACTTCAAGCTGCCATCTAAAGTGCCTCTTCCTCACAAGGCCTTCAGGATGATGTCCCACTCATTCGTATGCACCGTTACATTGAGCGACATTTAACATCTTCACGAGTGGAAACGTAAATAAAGGCCGGATCAACGATGAAGTTTGCATTTCTCTTCTTTTCAAAAAAAAAAAAAAAAGTCCACTGAAATGCCATGACTACTTTTAAGATGCTGGTTACAAACGATTGTATTCTTGAGAGGGAAAACCTTGACAAGATTCAAGGCAGGATTCCATTTCGCTGCTTCAGTTTCAGCCAAGGAAACAAACTTCCAAGGTAAGGAAGGTAAAGGTAAACGCTGGGCGTTTTTGGACACTTGCTGCCATGGAAACTACAGATTAACGTCTGTAGAAGAAAAAAAACTCAATTTCCTGGACATGTCACATATTTGCCCTTTTTTCAAGTGAGTCCTTCAAAAGAACGTCACAATGTAGGACAAGCAACTAGCTTTAGTTGAGAAAGTTAGTTTTACTTGCATGTACCTGTGACATTCTAAATTAGTGGACATCACAACATGGTTACAATATGTAACTTCATCAGTGTTATCAGTGAATTATTAGGACTAAACTTCTACGTAAAAAAAAAAGAACGACAAGACTTGAAGCTTGCATTGCGTTTTATGGCTCAGAATGACATCACCCATGAGGTCAAATCATGAAACCGGTAAAAACAGTGTTCATACATATGTACCTGTACAAAATGATTCAGTTCTAGAAGATTCCAACGGTAGCACATCACGCTTGTTAATCACTACATACGTCTTGTAAAGTGTCAGAAGAGCAGCAATATAGTGCAAATCTAAAGTGCATCTCCACGTCTCTTTTTTAAAGCACATCTACCAACTATGTGTACAATTCTAAGCTTAACAAGAGGCAACAAAAAGCAACACAGAACTGCTGCTAATCAAATATGGTGTCACCTAACAACCGGCTAGTATATCAGGAGGCTGTTACGTCATCAGTTACGCAGAGATAAACGTCCCTCGCTTTCAGTCACGCAGTTGTGAAGAAGAAACTCCAGGGAGATAGGTTGGTTACAAAACATTTGAGCACCTCGAATCAGCTTTCACGTCCAGCAAACTCCTTCATCGTTAAATGCTACGAGTCCTAATCGCGCAGGCTAAACACTCGAGAAAATGCGTATTTTGTAGCATGAAGAGGACAAAAAAGTAAACAGTAAACAAAGCAGCGACACATACTTTACAGAATAGGAAGCGAGGTCACCAATCCACAATTGTCTGTATTTTCTAGGTAATTTGCAACAAATTACAGAAGCAGAACGAATTTGCCGGCCTTTTCTTTATCCCTCTCTCCTCCCCCCCTCCATCAAGGGTATCACAGGAAACTGATGTTAAACTGAGCGTTGTGGGCCAATGACAATTCTCCTCAGGATTCATCGGAGTTGTGCGGCTGAGGTAGAGTGACTGGACAGCACAGGCGGCGGCGTGAGGCACTGGTGTTTCTGTGCAAAATGAGCCACATCTGAGGCGTGAGCTGGTGTTCGGCCCTCTTAATCCTGCATCACTCTTAACCCTTTACCTGTCAATGGGAATACTGGGGCGACTATCATACAGTCAAGTGTAGAGTCATTTAGCTTCATTTGCTGCTGTGAAGGTCTTTCTACGATACCTCATCAATCCTGGAAGACTTGCAGTAACTAATGCAAAACAGGCAGGTCGTCACCAGCGCAGCGTCTCCCCCTGTCCCCAAGCAGGTCCTCTTTGGTTTTCTGAATGCAGGTGAAAACCTTCTTAAAAAGTTCCTTATACTCTGGCTGATGGATGTCGTCCTCCAGGAGGGTCAGAGCAGGGCAGGCAGAGGGGAGGGTCTGGACGCCCTTGTGGCTCGGCCCATCCTCCTCCTCCTCTTCCTCTTGTAGCCCCAGGTGGCAGCGGCGCAGCAGCTCGTCGTACTTCACCTGCAAGGCACTGTACTGGGCGTCCACCTCGTTGAGTAGCGAGATGCCCCGATACTTCACCACCTCGGCCCGGCGCACGCAGGAGCACTCGTGGCTATAGATCCCGCCGAGCGAGTCGGGCATCTGAGAGGCCTTCATCAGCTGCTCGCCTCCCCCTTCATGCTCCTCCTCTGGGTGGAGGAACATGGAGTCAGACAGGAGGCCGTGCATGATGTGCGACCTGGTGGATCTTGTGGAGGACTTTGACTTCCAGAGCTGATGGAGCTCCTCAGCCTCGCGCTCAAGCTCAGACACTCTGGCCTGAGGACAAGGAAAGACGATGAGAAGCCGAGTGCATTAAATTAACTCAATAATGCCGTGCACGTTAAAATAGTCAAATGTAAAAAAAAAAAATCAATATGCAGCTATCATGAATAAATCAATGTATTAGAAAACATGATTGAAAATAAGACGGTAATATAAGACATCAGGACATGAAACCTGACACCACTGATCAGTGGATGAGCCGGTGACAGCAGCAGCAGCAGCAGGCAGTAGAGATGCTGCCATTTCATTTAACGTCTTTAACCGCATGTAAGTGTTCACATCTGCCTGTTCGGCTCTGGAGCTACATGACATACCTGACACCTCTCCATCCCTGCCAGCTGTTGCTCCAGCGCAGCGTTCTGACTGCTGAGCAGCTCCGCCTCCCGCTCCGCCTCCTCCCTGCGAGCGCGCTCGCCGGCAAACTGAGTCTGGAGGCAGCGGAGGGAGTGTCGCAGCGATGCCTGCTGCTCCTCCTGCCACGACACGTCCGAGGACTCAAGGTCGTCTGAAGGTTCATCCGGATTGTCGTCAGAGTACCTGCACGGTCGCGTGCACACACACACACACACACACACACACACACAAACGTCAGCTTTTCTACCTTTTCTTTCCAGGATATCTGTTTGAAACAATGCATGCAGATAAAATCTACTGAGAAAAATTTGAGAAAAAATATTCCATTTTTTTTTAAATGACACCAATACCCTTGAGATGAGTTTGAATTAAATAAAAGAAAGCAAGAGGACACAGCAGTTAGCTTAGCACTGAAATGTGTTACCTGCTGTGCTGGGCTTTTCCCTGGTTCTGTTCATAGCAAATAAATATATTCAGCAGAAATCCAACTACTGCCTTAAAGGGATTATCTGAACCCAGAACAGCAGACATGCAAAGCTCACGTTTTCTGTATTTTATAACTGCTGTATAAGTTTAAACAATGGAGAGAGATAAAGACATAAGCCCATAACTAAAAAAATTAAAAAAAATTATGCTGATGGAAAATTCTGGTGTTACATGAGGAGCGAGAAAAAAAAGCGTCTGGGACTTAAATAAAATAACAACCTAAGATTTAGCCTTTGTCTTTTAGCTCTGTTGGATTTACTGCCATGATGAGTGACGCTGACAAGTCTCCACCAGCTTCAATCCAAGGACTCGACTTTGAACCGCAAGTCCAAGTCAAGTCTTTGGTCTCCAATGAAGTCTTTGGTCTGTTAGTCCAAATCAAGTCTTGGTACTCCAGTCCAAACCAAGTCTCAAGTCCTTGGTATCTAGTCCAGGTCAAGTCTCAAAGGCAGGTTCAAGTCAAGTAAACCAAACTGACAGCAGCTCATATTAGAAAAGACAACATGAGAACTCAAGATAAGGCAGGAAAAGGACACTGATCCAGAAATTATCAGTGGGCCTGGGGAGATTAGACATCAGCTGAAGAATCAGTTACACAGACGATGAGACAAGTTTGTTCCTTCCAGCTCAGACTTTGACCCGTCGCCTTCCAACGTCAATGATTTCAGTTCTGACTTCAACCGGGTACATTTCCAACCACCTGACCTGGAGGCTGTGAAAGAGCAGGCCTAACAGGATTACACACGTTCATGTGAGGAAGTTAACTCTGCATGAAACACTCAAAGTAGGACTGCTGGGAGGCGCTGGGGATTAGCACACCTACTGTGGGGGGGGGGGGGGGGATTATTTGCTGCTTCACTTCTTCAAAACAAAGCTGAAACAAAGTCGAGGAATGAGTTAGGATGCAAAACCCTTAAAAACGTCCAGGCGATTCTCCTGTGATGGATACGGCACCAGGAGTCACTTGAGGTGTAGATCTTCTGCGGTCACCGCCACATCAAACAACATGGATGGCCGCTATGATCCGGACCGGTGCCAACTCTTACGGCTGCAACCGAAGTTCAAAACCCTAAAGAGTCGTCTCCACATCACGTGTTTGCTGGACTGGCAGCAGACTGACTAAGGTTAGGTAACCCAGGTAAGATCTTGGCTCCCCTCCAAGCCTCCAATAGGAGCCAGACCTCATCAACCTCTCCTGAGGGCTGAGCCCAGACACTCCCCAGACGGAGGAGTGTTATTTGGGTTGCTTGTATCCAGGACCTCATTCAAGTGTCCCTGCAAAGATAAAGTAATGGTCCACTCTTCCTTGACAAGGAAGGAACCCGCATAGTTTCTCCTAAATCTAAAGTCAAACAGTCGATGAGAGCCACGCTTGCAGCACCCTGGCAACTCAGCCTTCCACATGGACCGTACGTCTCACACAAGCACTAACAACACAGTTTGGGTTTTCTTACCTGAGTGTGTTTTGTAGCTCCTTCAGGCAGGACACACTCCGGGTGCTGCGGGGACACCACCTCTCTCTGTCTGGAGGCTTCTGAGGACTCAATTTCATCTCCTCCACCTGATGTTGCAGCTCCTCCACCTGAGTCTGGAGCAGCTCCACCGTTTCTGTCAGCCTGCGCACAGACACAGAGCTCAGCCAGAATACCAACCAGGACGTTCAGGGAATCTGATCCTCATCATGAGCTGCACCTCCTGCCTTACCCATGGATCTTCTGCTGGGCCGTCCTGTTGTCCAGTGACAGTTTGCGGTTGTTCTGCTCCAGCTCCCTGGCTGCCACGTCCAGCTGCTCGTACACCTTTGCATGCTGGTCATTGACCTGCCGGAGGAGGTCCACCTGTTTTGTCAGGTACTGAGAAGAAAACAAACACAAACAACTGTCACATCAGAAAGTAGAGACACAATGTGAGGAAGTCTGATGGACATTCATTCAGTGGGTTTAAATATACAGTTGCAGTCAGGCCATTCAACTGGATTGTGGCTGTCTTAGCAGACATGATAGAGGAAGAATCGGTTCATTCACCAAATTCAGTCTGCCTCCAGAACAGTAGGTGGCAGTATGCCCTCTTACAGCTGGTTGCTGTCAGACTTCCCTCCGGCTCAACTTTTGCATCACTTGCCAAACAAGTTAGCAAGAAGCGATCTTGTTAAATGGTGGACGAACAAGACCTAAACTTTTGTCTACATGTAAATGTACTGACGGGTTGAAAGATCACCTGCAGACCACCATTACCAAAGAGAAGAAAAATATTGTCCTAAACTCAGCTTCTTGTTAAAAAGGTTCCCTTGGTTGTCTGTAAGTTAATACATTTATGTTTACATTCGGCCTCTCTCACTAAGGTTCAGCGATATTTGAAGAGTTTAATTCCCCCCCCCCCCCAACAGTGACACTCCTGCACTATTTTCCAACACTACCTTTGTTGGTGTACTGTTAAATTTCTTCAGCATTACCACCACCGACTGTCCATCAGCGAACAAGTCTGACACCGACAGAAGGAACGTGTGCGTCACATCTGTGTGCTCTGCGCTTCTTGTGAGTCCTTGTTTGTTCTCGTGTACAGCAAAAACACAAAAGGGACCCACTCGGAGGAATATTGCCTGCAGGCAAAAACTTCACAGGGTAGCTTTAATATGAACCCTTTAATGTACAATTCTACTATTTATACTTAACTACAAAAAAAAGAAAAAGGAAGCGTGTACATTTACTACAGATTCTCTTTTGAGGAATGTAAATAGACGAATCTCACATTACTAAAGATTTTCCTTGCAGGCACTCTTGAAACTGCACAGCTGGAAGCGCCCGAGCTCTGTGGAGGTTTTGGTTGTGTTGGTTATAACTTCCAATTATCTTTGCTTCTTCCATTAATCTTATCTCAGGTAACTGTTGTAGAGCTAACAGGCTAAGAGAGCGCTAACAGGCTACAAGAGAGCTAACAAGCTACAAGAGAGCTAACAGGCTACAAGAGAGCTGACAGACTAACAGCCCTTTTTTGCCTCGCCCTAGAGGGAAACGCCAATCTCTCAATGCAGAGTTGATGCTCAGCGCCTCATGGTACTGCTGGCGTTGGTAGCAGGACGTACAAACTTCTCCCATCACAGACACAAAACATGCTGCCTTCAGGAAATGACACTTTGGCGAAATCGGGCCTCTGAAGCTTAATCTGTGTCTCAGTTTTCTTTTCAGAATACCTTGTTACCTTGTCACACATAAGGCACTTTGAGGGGGAGGATAACACAGGTACCAAGCAGGAATCACAACTGTGATGTCATCACTAGTTTACCGTAGACTTCTTACGAGATTAATCCTGCATTTCAGCTGTAACATGTAGGAAAGATTTAGCACCCGACACCCCAGACTGGCACACTTGAGGAAATTAAAACTAGACTCGTAATTAGCAAAATCTAAATATTGAGTTTGTGACATCTTAAACAGGAATGAGACCTGGTAGGGGTCTGAAGGGGGGGGGGGGGTTGTCATGTAACATACAGCTACATTTAAGTCGTGAACCAAAGCGCTTTGTGAAAACTACGCTGCTTTTTAAAGCCGTGGTCGTACCTCGATCTCTTGCAGCTGCTCCTGGTTGGTGGAGTACATCTGCTGGAGGCCCTGCTCCAACTCCCTGTTCCTGTCCAGCAGAGACTTCCCCAGCTCGGCCGCAAGCTGCAGGTCTGCGGGGGAGACGGGAGAACCACAACCACACAAAGTTCAGTTCTGAAGGACGGGACACCCGAGGATTTCATCATTAGCTGGGGATGCAGTGTTGGATTAAATCAGATCCAACATGCGAGCAGGCGTGCAGCCTCAGTCAGTGACTGCAGTTAATAAATAATCATTCCTGCTCATGACACACGGACCTTTAGCCATTTTATCAGTTGACCTTCCAACAGGGAGATTATTTAAATCCATGTCAAATTTATATTACAAATCATACAAATATGACACATTGTTCAGGGACATTCCACACACAGGTCTCCATGAGTAACAGTTTCAAGGATGAGGAGGCGAATGAAGGCTTCTTTTTTTTTTTTTTTTGCCGCATACGAATTTGTCCTGCTGACCGATATTTTCCGCAGTCAGTCAAGGTGCCCCCTTTAAAATCAAAACTTGTAGACAATGAAGTGCCTCCTGATTTTAAATTAATAAATAAAGAAATCCTCACATATTTATTTTAATTTTACAAATTCTGCCGACAGGATGCCGTGAAGGATTTTTCATAGAGGTGGGACCTTGCCGGAACACTTGCTCCGAACGTCTCTAACGGCAGTAATTAAAGGATCGTTCCAGCTCCCGGTCTTCGGGGTTTGCGGGGACAAAGAATGAACCCGTACCGTGCTCCAGGTCCTGCTTGTCGTACCACGGTTCCTCCTCCTTCAGCTCAAATTCTTCCTCCATAATCATGTCCGTCAGCATCTTGGCAACATAAACAAACAAACTAAATTAAACAAAAACAAACAAAAAAAAAACAGACAAACGGTTTGAAAAGCCTCCGTTATTGTGACATGACGGAGGCAGGCGTGAATTTACGGTTACAAACGATTCAATCCGTCCGGCTGCAGACCGGCGCCGGTGTGCATCACCGGACCGACGCTCGTAGTTAATTAAAGCCTGGTGCGTTTGGTGCGTCAGGTTTCCGGGTGAAAATTTCAAAATAAAAGCTAGGTTGTAAACGTGTCGCAGAATACAGACACTGCGTGCATACAGAGGTGTCTCCACATGAACGCGCTGAGTGCTTTCAGCCCCATTTTAAAGAGACTTTTTTTTTCACATTTGCACAAACAAATGCTGCAGATATCCAAATGACATCCTGATATTAGACCAGATGTGGTTGGACATCATTATATTGTGATATATTGTCCTTCTGCTATCAAAGGCGTCACTGCTGTTAGGAATTGACAATATCGCACTTTGTGTAGATTTATATATAATGTGCAGAAACTTTAAAACTGATTCAGACTCTGGCCGATGTGTACAGATGTTAATATTATCATGACCTACACTAAAGCGATGTAACTCCCTGAACTTTTTGACTGTTTTAGCTGCTCCAATATTTGCTTTTACCCACTCAGCCATGACATCTGTTGAAAATTTCATTGTGGAAACATCTGGGAAAGAAGATTCAACTTTACTTCAGTGCCATCGCAGTAATATCATAGTATTTGCTCAAAAATATCGAAATATTTGGTTCTGTCCGTGTCACCAAGCTCAGCAGGATATGAAAGGTGGATTGGGACCAAATGGTAGACAAACTTACTGGAACATGTCATGACGTGCTCAAACCAAATAAACAGGGGGGTGATGGATCTTATCTTAGTGCTCATCTTTATGTATTTATAATCTATTTTGATTAAAAGATTGTTGTACTTATGTATATTTCTGCATATTTGATATGTGAAAAGTTGCATAAAAATCTGTCGGTAAGTATTTTTTCTTTTGCATATCTTTTTATTTTACCTAGGCTCACTTTTTAATTTGAGAGATGTATATTTAAAAAAAAAAAGAGAAGCTAACTGTACTGCAAAGAACAAACAGTTCGGAGGTGACGATACAGAGGAGCTGAGATTCCTTTGTTTTGAAGGTCAGGTCTTGCAGTTTCCGGTCTTTCTTCATCGAGTTTGACCGTCAACCAACCACACCTGCCTCCTCCTTGGCAACCGCAGCGCACGAAGACAGTGTGACCTCAAGAGGGCGCTGTTGCGCAAAAGACAAATCCTAGGGGTGACCTGAGATCATTTCACGACCCTTTAGATGTCATATTGATACCAGAACACCGAAAGGCTTGTGGTTCCCGTAGCCTACGTTAACGACGGAAAACACGAGTAATAATAACACCAATGACAGAACTGAGCAACGTTTGTTGTTTCTGAAGAAACAGTAGCTTGCTCATAAGGGATCCTTTACATTGGGCATTGCTGGTTAAAACAACAACAACAACAACAACAAAAACAACTGAACAGCAACAAGTACAAAAACAACGGGTTTGTTCTTTTTTTTTTTATTATCAAGGAGAATTGTGATTGGAACTGAATGATGTGTACTGCTAGCTGTAGGTGGCAGCACATTCTAGGATGAGGTTGTTAAACTCAGCATACCAAACCCACAAGGCAGCTTTTTATGCAGACAAAGAGGAAATGATACACACAGGATGCAGTAAATTATTTACTTCGCTTTGTTATCCTTTCGCCGATAACACGCCTATAATATTGTATGTTAAAACTGCAAACACACATAGCCTGCGATATTTAAAACAAAAAACAAGGGAATTGTGACAATAAATAATTAATTAGGGCCCAATGAATATTTTTTTTTTCCAGTGTTTAAGACTGATTATATCAAACGGAATGAAGATCAGACTGTTGTTCCAGAGTCCACAGGGCAGAAGTCTGATAAACAGATTTCAGTTTGATTATTTGACTCATCATGCTTGCTGATGGAGATGAAGATGAAGATGTTACATCATCAGCTTCCGTGCTGTCTCTTTATCCTTCATTTTATATTCCTTTTTATACTGGGGTTGGGTTTTGCTTGTTTTCTTCGGAACAAGTATCTTCCACGTATGAGGTACTAAATGTTTGAAGTGGTTGTGAGCCTGCCACAAACACAAAGTATAACAAACACCAAGTATTTTTTTTCGCTCTTTATTCAGCCTCACGAGTGTCTCATCAGACACAGTATTAGCAACCTTTCACAGCACCACCACTGGACACTAGGTTAGCAACGCTAACATTCATGCTAGTTCTATCAGATGGTCCAAGAGGAGATGTTTTGACAGTCAAGACAGTCTTCAGCTAATGTCCTACGTCTTAGGATAGGTTTTGCTGTTCCCATGGACAAATTGAGCAAACCGGGCGACATACTGGTGCGAATGGGCCTCGTTTTTTTCTCCAACACAGGAGGAACTGGACAGGGCAGGACTCGCCTGGAGCCCCATCAGAGGCTGGGTTGGGGTTAAGGAAGGGTCTTCTGGAGATGCATCACCAGTGTGTCCAGTTAAAGCAAAAACTGTCACAAGACACAGTCCTAGGGCTGAAGACTGAGTCTTGAGAGTCTAAACCACCCCACCAGGGCATCCAGTGGTATCTGACACAGCTAGTGTTTATGTTAGCAATGTTAGCTTAGCTGCAGGTGGCGCTAGCTCACTTAGTGTGGATGCAAACATTAATGATAAGTCCCTCAGAGTGAACTGCGCTGTACTGGGTTAAGAGTGTGAACTGAGATCCTGTATTTTCCAACGGACTCCCAGTTTAGCAACCATCGTCGAAGGACTATTATTTGCCCAAAGTTTAGTCTTACAGACAAGAAGCTCAGCCTGATGGCTTTATAAACCCCTGTTGTGTGCCTCCCATAACATTAACATCTTTACATAACAATGAGTTCCAAAGCCATCCAACTTTGCTTCCCGTTGTAAGAATACATCGAGGTGAGAACGTTTCAGACAGGGTGGACAGGCCCAGGCCACGAGCGTAGCCTCCCCTCATGTTGAACGGCTGCCTCCAGCGGGTGTTCACTCAGACTTCTACCGCTCCGACCCCACACCTCACTGAAAGACCAGAAGTCGCGGCCTATCACAAGATTTCCTTTCAGGCCTTCGTCCCTTTTTCACCTCCTACATGCCCTGCCCTTTTTTTTTCTTTTTTTTTTGCGCTCCACCCTCGGTGTGTTCCCTGTGTTCCTCTCCACCCGCCATCGTCCTCCAGATGTCTCTGTCTGTATTTTGGGGCCGTCAGCGAGATGAGAGAAAGGGCAGAGCAGGAAGCAAAAGCGCTCTGCAGGGACTCGGCTCCTCAGAGCGATGAAATGGCTCTGATCTTTTTACTGCGGGATCAACACCGTTTATGTTTCCTCCTATCTACACTTAACACCCGTGGCATTTTTGTTGGTCTTCTTTCCTTCTTCTTCTTTTCTTTTTTTTTTTTTGCTTGTCGCTTTGACTGATACAGCGTTACCATTTCACATGAGTGTTCTGTTTCTCCGTCAGAAAAATAAAAGATTACAAGTTGGATCTTAAATGTAATTTTTTTTTTTTTTAATCCCGCGTCTTCAAGCAGCATAAATCTCTTTTCCTGAAGTGAAGGAAATCAGATAAACTCAAGGGAGGAAATTCAAATATCACAGGGCAAACCAAACAGGATGATAGTGCTCATCAGCCCGTTCACACGTTCCTCTCCGTCCCTGCTGCGATCTGGATTAGTGATGGTGTTTCATGCTGCCGCGTGTGGAAGCAGCGGCATTAATGAGTGGCAGCGATCGGTAATGAGTCGTTAAAAGAGAGGTTTGGAGCTCCGTCTCCATACCAACTGTGGGGATCAGATGAAGAGGAGCTGGGAAAGGGGGAATAATGGGATTTATGAAAGTGCTTGTGGGTAGGAACTTCAACGTGGAACACACGTGACAAAAGGGTGCTTGTATGTAATCTTCAAAGCTCAGAAGTGCATGGAGCCTGCGGCCATCTTAATTTGTCGTGGTTTTACGCATTTATTTATTTATTTTTGACTGATTTGTGTCCTCTGCCGTGCATATTTGTTCTTCTTGACTTGTACATAAACACTCACTCTTGCATTAAGGGGAGCTGCTGTGTTGCCATGACAACCGTGGGTTTGCACACACAAAAAAAAAAAAAAAGAAGAAAGAAACCCAGCATGATGACAGCTCATATTCAGGATATCACATGGATGGAGAAAATAAGGGCGGAAGCAAACACACACACACACGGTGTGTGTGTGTTTGCAGATATTACTTTTATATTGCAACCATTCCATCTCCTTGTTTACGCAGCAAACGCGTTTTAACGGAAAAATGAAAGAAATGACAGAGGAATGAGGAGACGCAGAGATAACAAGAGAGAGACAGATGATGATAAGAATGGATTTGGGTTAAAGATAACAGGCTGTTACCAATGAGCACTGACATCAAAGGCTGCGTTGGCAGGGGGAACCGTGAAACCTAGAGGAAAAAAAAAAAGAAAGAAAAGTTTAATTTTCACAAGTAATCTCCCACCCTGGGGCCGGTGGGTAAAACAAAACTCTATGAAGTAGATGAATTTAGCTAATCTCTTCCCTCTCAGCTTCAGGGGATGGCGGAGGCACAGGGATAGAAGACTCACACGAGTTTGCAGCTGCAATGTTATGAAACGGAGACACCTCATGGCTGTGGTTCTGCGTATGGATCACGGCTGTTTTTTGCTTTCAAGCACACGAATAAAAAAAACAAAAAACAAAGTTTTTTTTTAAAAAAAAGTTGACAATATTTGGGTTTCAGAGGTGCGTCATTGCAGGGTTGAGAAACGAAGATGAAATAAATCTTCAGGCTGCAATGTCGATGTCGCCACAATGGGGTTTTCAACTTTTACAAACACAATCCATCCATCCATCCATTTTCTACCGCTTATCCTGTTAAAGGTCACGGGGGGGGGTGGAGCCTATCCCAGCAGCCTTCAGGCGAGCGGCAGGGTTCACCCTGGACAGGTCACCAGTCCATCTCAGGACCAACACATATAGACAGACAACCATTCACACTCACAGTCACACCTACAGTCAATTTAGAGTATCAATCAGCCTCGTCCCCTCTTGATGTCTTTGGACTGTGGGAGGAACCTTGAGTAACAGAGATAACCCACACAGGAACAGGGAGAACATGGAGACTCACACAGAAAGATCCTGTGCTCCAGCCGGGGTTCAAACCCAGAACCTTCTTGCTGGGAGGCAACAGTGCTGACCACTGCACCACCGTGCCGCCCCTTAAAAACCCAGTATTACATGGAATACCCAGTGGGCTGATGGTCCTTTACCCCTGGAAAAAAAAGAAGAAAAAAAAAAAGACCACTACTCCAAGGATCAGGCCTCCATTTTCAGAGCCCAAGCTAGTTAGCATGTAGCACTGGGTATAGACAAAGGCCTAAAGGCGATGGCCTAATGCTAGCAAGCTAGCCAGAACATCCTGCAAACTAAATACCACTTTTTAGAACTCCAAAGTTGAATGTGAACACATAAAAGCTGTTTTGTTGTTCTACAACAATATTCTACGTCAGTAAACTTATGGATGCTCTGTGCTGTTTGTCTTGCGTTTACACCGCCACCTAGTGGAGTGTGAAAGGAGGAAAAAACGTGCACAGTGGGTTTAGAGACTCCTGGCTGCGTGTCCCAGCAGGAGTCACCTGCATTTGTCCACTCCATTTGTACCCTGATTAGCTCAACTCAAGGACTGACAGACTTTGCACTCAACGCCATATAGAATTTTAGTTTAAAAAAAAAAAAGAAGAAGGTCATTAAATCCAGTGTGGTTCTGTCATCAAATTCCAACAAATCCAAGAAAATATCAACATCAAAGGCCAAAAGTTATTTCATGGTTGTCCTCATCTGATGTTTATAAGATGTGGAAATTCGTTTGGTTAACAACTCAAATCAAAACTGATGAAAAGAGAATATTATCAGTACTTCAGGTCAGATTGATGCTAACGTTGGGCGTCGTGCTACTAGCCTGTGTTCACAACCTGCATCCGTCTTTTACTTGCACAACAGTAGAATACATGAAATTGTAGCTTTAAAACAACCACACAAGCATTTTTGAGAACACTTTGTCTTTTCAATGAAGCTGCACACCTTTGACTGTATTTTATTTTATTTTTTTTTGGGGGGGGGGGGGGGGGAGTCTGACATGTTTAAAAACACAGATAGACAAACTAGCACAAGCTGAGCTGACCGCTTCCCTCCAGCAGCACGGCCCAACTGCTGAGCGGAGACAAACCGTCCTGGCAGCTCGGATTTTATCTGTCCTCATCCGAGAGGCTTCTTCTTGGATCAGCTTCAAACGCAACATTCTGAAGGAACACATTCAGGCACTCCAGTCAACAGCTATCGCCAAAACGTGTGTGTTTTTGTCACCCGCAGCCAAAATGTTTCCTTTACTGATATGGTTTCTGCAACCAGATTTTATATTCTTTTCCACAAAGCTGATTATCTTTTATCTGCTTGACAAGAGGGAGCTGGGGCACTGAGAAAATACTAGAAAAAGAGGGAGGCAGAAGGTTGTTTTTCCCACAGTAGTTTTTTTTTTTTTTTTTTTTTTGAACACAGACATATTTTCTATTCAGGCAAACAGGGACTGGAAAAACTGCAGAATGTTGGCAAATTAAAGGACAACACATAAACATGATGAATGTCCACTCTTAGAAGGATATTGTTCTGAACATTTTCACACACTAATAAAAAAATAAAACATCCTGCGTTTGCTCCGCTCCTGCAACAATTTGTACAGGCTTCCCCTTCAATCTGTCCACAATTTCTAGATATTTTTGCAGGTAACAGACAAGTACTCAGACATTGACTTCGCCCTGACCTCTGGACATGGATTCTGAAAAGATTTCCAAAGAATCGTGTCGTTGTAATTCTACAGAATATTCTATGATACGTTTTCCCTCAATTTCTCTGCCGTTTTACCCTTTAATGTTTTTCAGTGTGCCCGGTTTTCTGACCCTTTTTTTGAAAAAAAAAAATTAAGCTTCATTTGTTCCGCAAGTGCAGGAGTATAAAGTACCCACATTCATTCTTTTTAGTTTCTTTTTACTGAGGTGGGGAAAAAAATGGCTTTCACCTTTACGAGCAGAAGCGTTTAAATCCATGGAGACGAGTTTCAAGTAACATCGATATATCAGGGAAATAATTCGCAGAGTATTTGTGCCATTTCACTTTCCTAACGCACATTTAAATACAAAGTTAAATTTGCCACTCCATTAATGATGAATCACCCAGGTGACAGGATGTGATGTGTATAAGAGAGAGAGAGAGAGAGAGAGAGAGAGAGAGAGAGAGAGAGAGAGAGAGAGAGAGAGAGAGAGAGAGAGAGAGAGAGCGAGCAGCTTTTTGCAGAGCTCAACATTATTTTAAAATTGAATCGGCGTTGCGTGTGTGTGTGTGTCTGTTTTCCATCCTATGAAGCGTTTATAGAGCCGCACCCTGTCCTCTGTGCGTAAAACCTCCCACGTACACCATCAGACACACCACGTTTGCTCCGGTAGCAGCGGGACGATCCCTTCACGGTCAGGTTGGACACAGAGATGGGAGTGGAGCGGCGGCTTCTCTGGCTATGACACGGACACACCGGGCGGGAACGATGGCTCTAACCAGCCGGGAAATGTTGTGCTTGATCGGATCCGCCTGCCTCTGGCTGCCCTTGTGCGCTGAGGTATGTAGACCATCCGATGATGATGATGATGGGGTAGCTTCGATTTTTAATTTGTGATTTTATTTCTGATTGTTTTTTTTTCTTCTTGTAGAGAAACGACCCGAGCTTTAGTTAAAGTATGAATTAGATGAATTGTTAAGAGATAAATCTTGGGAGTCGGCACAAAGGAATCAGGCTGTGCGCGCAATAAATCCACCTTTTTATTCAGGATGCATTTTAATGGTGCAGGTTTAAAGAGAGAGAGAGAAAAACATTTAAAATGCATTTTTAAACAATTAATGATGCCATCAAAGTGCATTAACCAATTACGTGAACATGCCGTCGAACAAAAAAACACTCATGTATGGTCTCAGTCACATCCCTCCTCCCTCCTCCTCCTCTTACCCCTTCAGCGGGATATCATGAGAGGAACCTGACATTGGCTCCTCTGCCCCCGCGGTGTTGTGGGAATGAACCCCGCACGGACGGTTGGAGATTGTCACAGCGACTCAGTCAGCTCGGACATGCCGACACCAGAGAGCAGAGGAGCAGGTGGTGTTGTCAGGTGGAGCTCAGGTCATCCTGAGAAAACCAGTCCTTTCTAAGATCTGCATGTCAAATCACTAATGAGGTCAGTGGTGATCAATTAAGGATCCATGCAACAAAATTGATCCCTATGATGTACGGTGCGTGTGTGTGCGTGTGTGTGTGTGTTTGTGTGTGTGGCGTGTGTGTGCGTGGCGTGAGGCTGTGAAGTCATTAGTGGAGTACAGTGATGTGCAGGATTTAATTAAACCCACCGACACTGCGAGCAGCCGTGCGTGCAGCACAAACACGCTGCAGATGAGTTTCAGCTTCTGTTTTTCTCCATTTCAACTTCATTAGACAAATGATGTTTTTGTTTTTTAATCAGGAGAATCCTGCTCCACACATGCAGCAGCCCCTGCAGATTGCTTCTAATTTAAAAAAAATATATAATTTTTGTAAGCAACATCAAAACAAAACCTCGATGATGTTGAAGTCAGAGGAAGGAGTCGTTCTGTGAGAACTCAGCTTTCCTCGCAGTCACGTCCTTCATTTTCTAAAGGCTTCAAAGAACTTTATGCAGAAGCAGTAAGTTGTGTTTAAAGGATACAAAGCCAACATGGCCGCATCTGGCGTGAGAGCGTCCTGGGTGTGCATTGTCTTCCCGCCAGTGTTTTTCGATGAACATTTGGAAGTCGAGCAGCAGAGAGGGCTGGTGGAGAATGCAACAACAGACAAAAACCTCCCTCCAGCTCTCACTCACTTTCCAAAAAACAAAAAGTAAATGTGCAAAATCAGAGAAGGAAACCTTTTGAATGATTGTGCTTCATCAATATAACAGATCTTTAACTCACATCGCTGCTTGTGTCGGACGTTCCCACAACTTCGTGCTGGGCTCCCGACGACACGCGACATGGCCGGTACTGGCGAGCATGACACACGCCTGACAGCTTTCCCAACTTAAAAAAAAAAAATGTCTTCACTTTGCACTGCTAGTTGGCCGGTAGGAATTCTTCTTCTACTCTGTTAAAAGCCATGCGCAACTTTGTCTGTACTGCCACCTTCTGGTGAAAAGCAGCCTAGTTTACCACCTCCGCACCAGCTGATGGAACACGCCTCGTTTGCGTTTCCTTTTCTGTGAGAATTCCCAACTTTGCTTTGAATTCGCATGAGAATAAAATGGAAAGAAGTCTTTTTCACGATTGCTGTGGGGGGAAAAAAACAACATCTCATCAATGCAATTGCAATATTTCATACAACAGCGCTGTTCCAAAATGAACCAAGTTCCTTTTGTGCCTAAATGTAAGGAGACCTCTGGCTTGTTCAGCACCAGGTGCTGAATTCTGAACTTTCAAGGATACCGAGAGAGACAGCAATGAATTTGATGGCTTGAGCGAGAGTCTGAGATAAGTAAACACAATAATTCTTAATTGATGAATTTTATATTCAATATCCACCAAAAACATATGGGTAGATCCTACGCACTGCTCCTGTAACCAAGTGCTTCGGTGTCTAAACCAAGCCAATCTGTAACCGTACTGCTCACGTTATAAAACAAAAGGGCTTTCTTTCGTTTTGGAACTGCATCCTGAAGGGATCACGGTTACGGCCGTTTATCGGAGCGATGATATCCAAAGCGGATCAAGAAACGCCGGGGGATATAATTGAGCCAGCGATTCTGCATTTGGGAACGTAACTACAACCATCATTTCTAGCTGACTGGTGTGGAGTCACTGTCAGTGCTTTGCTCTCTACTTTGTTCCTGGGCTTTGGAGTTGATTTTAGGTGACATGCCGAAGCCCACTGTTGATCAGCTGCAAACCAGACTGACAGGACTTACACTTAAAGGCACACAGAGAGTCCATGTGTAAAGAATTATAAATATCAGCTCATTATCGTCTTCTTCTTACGATACGATAAATTCGAGAAATCTTTGTGACTGGACTCTCGACTGAGAGACGTCAAGCGCATCACCAGTATCTTCGAAGTCTGGGTCTAAGGGTTTAGATGACAGAGTGACAGGCTGAGATGACAGTCAGGATCCTGGGTAGCTTCTGTCTGTGCGTCTGGTGATCAAAGCAGTGGACATCGAAGATCACAGCCAGCACTGCCGCGCCGCGCAGCACTGCTTGAGACGACAGTCAGAATGGCGGACATCAAAGTTAGAATGATTGAAATGGTTACGGATCCAAGTTACAATGAAAGAGGTGACACTCAGGAGAAATGAGATCATTTAGTTCTTGTGACTGAGATCAAGGCCTCGGCAACTGAGATTAAAGTCAGGGATTGTCAGGTTTGTGATATCACGATACCCCTGGTACTGCCCCTAAACAACGGGGATAACCAGATTAATGGATGTGGCATGGATGACATCACATCACGATTCAAAGGACATCATGTTTTGTGATGCGACCCAACCTATGGCCCCGCCCTTTAAACACATGGCACTGCAGAAGTAAGTTTTCCAGGGTTCCAAGTCCAGGGTTTTTCGTGCTCTTAAATCTTTCAGATGTTGTTCAGTGTTCTGACAGACGACCAAATTTCTCTTTGTCACTTTTTGGTGTGATGAGAGACGCAACAACAACAACAAAATTTCGCAGCTTGAAATGATTGACGGGGCAGGGGTCATCTGCTGAAAGCGTTTAATTTCAACAAATCGCATCTGACGTTTTGAGGTCTAAGAGCAAGCAAAGCAAAAAAGAAAACAAAAAAACCCAACGACAAAAAAAGGGAGAAATTCAACCGACATGGTAACTTCCCCTGGATTAAACAGAAAAAAATTCAACGATTTAGCACTACAAGCTTGAACCAGACCATCACATTTGAGAGCCTTCATTCTGCTGTGACGCCTCTATGATCAGAGGTTTGTTTGTCCATGCCTATCAGTGAGTTTCCTCCCCTGTGTGTGCGTGTGTGTGTGTGTGTGTGTTTACGTGGCCGGAGACTGGACGCAGCTGTGAGCACGTCTCGACAGATTATCACCATAATTGAGCCGTGTGATTGATATGAATGAAGATATTAGTACCCGTGTTCCCTGCCACAGGTCACATGTTCTGGCTCTAATAACATTAGACCAGGCAGGGCCCGGGGGGCGGGGGGTGCTCAGATATGTGTGTGTGTGTGTGAACGATGTGAAGGTGAAATGTATCATATTCCACTGCCCTTTCCACAATTCTTACACAGCAGCAACAGAAGTGTGTGTGTGTGTGTGTGTGTGTGTGTACCTCGTCTTCTGTCAGGTGCCTCACTGTGAGGATGTGTGACCTGATTTTTGGGAAAATGAAACAAACTCTTCTGTCAGATAACACCCAAGGCTGTCTACTACCATTTGTGTGTGTTTAAACTGTATGTCGGGGGGGGGGGGGGGGGCTCTGCTTTGTTGTATTTTTCCTTTGAGTTGGCGATGGCTCCCGTCAATGAATCCACAACACTCTCCCGCTCATGACTTTACTCCGCACATCTTTGATTTTTCTTGTTGGCTGTGGTTTTTCGGCATTGACCTGAGGAATATTTCAACATCCCAGGATGAAGCCGCGGTGTAGAGAGAGCCCACACCTTGACATTGTCTTTTAGTGACTTTGTTCAGTGCAAGCAGCATCATACGTGGTTACGATACCACTTCATCACGATTCATTGCGAAAACTCCACAGAGGACATGCTGTGCACCTCCTGGGGAGTCTTGTGGTGCGTACATCACATGAGCTACGTCGTATGGGACTGCCATTCAAAGAGCAAATTAAAACGTCTAGAAATGTAAAAGTGATTGGATTGATACAGTGACACATGCACATACATGTGGAAAACACGTCATTTATTCCTTTTATTCAGTTTTTGTTTCACATTTCTTTCAATATTGTTCCGTCACGATGGAAACATATTTCTCACCAAATGTCTGCTTCCTCTAAGACTCGGCCAACCAGGAAGTGCAGCGGTCTGTTGTGTTGCCTACCGACACAGAGGCCGCTGGTTAGATTCCTCGTGTTGCCTCAGCTTAACGGGGTCGGTGAACACGCACTGGGCTGTGTCATGTATGTGTGGGAAGCCGGGTAACATCATGTGTTCTTCTAACTGTACCGGCGCCCCTCCTCAGTTAAATTTGCATGTTCTGGTGGGAGGGCATGATTCTCTCGCGTGTTTACACCCCCCCCCCCCCCCCCCCATCCATGAAACTCCTCACTTTCAGGTGAAAAGATACAGCCGGTGACGCCACATGTGACGGTGGAAGCAGGTGGCACTCCTCAGGGTGTTGGAGGGGGTGGAGCAATGACCAGGACAGCTTAGTAGTGTGAACTGGCAATGTAAAATCAGGGAGAAGAACGTGGCAAAGAGGCGCCACTCCACAAAAACAAAAACAAAAATAAAACCTCATGGTAGTAACAATCCATTTTTCGGTGATTTCACCTTTCCCTCCTGCTCTCCTGCCTCACCTGGTGTGTTTTTGTCTCCCTGTCTGCAGGTGGTGGCTGAGGACAGCTACTTAAACGAGGTGCAGAACTCAGGTAGGTGGGAGGTGATTCACGAAACACGCCTTCATCCTGTCTGCACACTCCCCCTCCATCCTGCCTCTGCTCCTACACCATCTCATCCCTTCTGCTTCATCCATTTTTACCCTCCACTTTAACCTACATTCTGACTCAGATGCTCCCCAAACACGGTTACCGCCTCCTCTCCTCTTTTTTTTTTAGCCCCGCTCCCACCTCTCTGCATCTCTCTGGCCTGCAATTCTGCTCATTTATTTCTATCCCCGAGAAGAGCCGTGATGGGGGTGGGGCGAGGAACCCCTCCCTCTCACACAATCTCAGAGCGGTGAAATCTGTGCTTTTATAGCCGCACTTAGGCGTTGACATGTGAAGATGACACACAATAAGAAGCCCACCTTTCATCGATCAGCTGAGCCGCTTTGTTTGACGGCGTGGAAATACCCCCAGGCTGTTTCTTAAAATGATAATCATCCGTGTAACGGGTTGAAACGTTGCTCAAGATGATTGTGTAGTGCAGCGCTTTCCTCCTGTTCTCCTTGAACTGCATTAAGATCAGATGAAAACCACTAAGGTCCAATAAATGTGTATTTTTTTTATGTGAAATGTGAGTGTTAAGTGTGGAGGACGCCACAAACCCACCCCCCATATAGCGATCCTCCATGTGTGAACCGTGTCAAATACTCATTGTGGCTGGGAAATGGATTATGGAAGCAGGGAGACTGAGTGTTCCCATGGCGATGGGCACAGTACCGTTGTCGTGGCAATGAGGAGGGTGTTAGCGGTGAGTGTTGTGTGTGTGTGTGTGTGTGTGTGTGTACGCTGCGGGTGTTGAGTTGAATTAAAGAGCTTGTCACACAGAGATTGGATGGGGGAGGCAAAGAAGGATGCAGAAGGATACATGACAGTAAAAACCACGGAGGAAATGATTTTTTAATTTGGAGTTAAGAGCAGTTGCTCTCCTGGTTACGCAATGTTTTTTACCTCATTAAAATTGTATTAAACTCCCTATAAAAGTTTCACAGCACTTAAAGCTTTTAAAACCTTACGCATTTCTTTTACTTGTTTTGTTTGCTATTTTTTTGCGCTGCGCAATTGAAAAATTTATTATGACAATGAGGAACTTATATGACGTGATATGAAGTACTGGCATGTATTTTTAATAAAAAAAAACCCAAAACAAAACATCATGTCACATCCACTTTACACATGTATCAAGACATACGTGCCCTAATAAATACTGTAATGTGTGTCTGACATGTTTGCAGAATCATGATATCCACATTAAAACCCTTAAAAGACCAGCTACGTCTTCTCTCTCCAGAATACATGACTATTCAAATATTCCACTCTCCACTATGTACACGTTTTCATCCTCAAAGGAAGCCATCCCTCTCCAAAAAAGGGCATTTGCCTTTCAAGTACTCCCGAACAACTGTCTTGAGCTCACACGATTGCTACTCACGACAAAAACCTCCAAAGAAGTCCATTTGCAACCCTTCAAGCGCATCGTCCAGCACAAGCCATGTCCTCCTTATCGAGCTCCGTGCTCGGTCATACTGACGACATACCCTGCGTATCCCTTATCCCTTATATTGTGGGAGGAGTCGCTGTAAAACAGTGGATTTTTTTTTTTTTTTAATGTGGCACAACTCTTCCCGAAATGACTTGTTTAACAATCACAATTTGATCCCTTTGGCTTGATAGCATTTGGAAGGTGAAGCGACGCCAGGTTACTTGACTTTAGGCCTTTCCTTATTCGAGTTAGCTGAGGGCTCCACTAGAAGAACCTAGACGTAAACGTTTTGGGGTTTTTCTGGAGTCCATGTGGCACTGAGTGCCTCTCATAGGAAAGACCATGCATGCTGTGTCCAGCTGTCGTTCTGGGCGCCTTCAGCTGATTCCCCGTCTCTTTGTGCGGATGCTGCGCAGGAACGATGGTTCCTGTGGTGCGTCGCACAGCAAAACCTCGTCCCTTCCACGTCAAGACTCTTTGTGATCCCGTCCTCCAGACTCACGTGTGTCTCTACGATGAGGCTCGAGATGAACGCCACTGTAGGAAGTCTCACACACCAGACAGGATCTGACAGCCTCTCGCCGGGTGTCAGCGCAAACATCACACAGCGGCGTACCAGTAGCCTCCTGTCAGGCTGAGCTCCAGATGTGAGCTTCTGTCACTTGAAGTGACATGAAATTTGAGTCAAGCTCTGGCATGAAAGCGTTGGCCTTGAGATCAAGTGGTCCTCCCAAAGAGTCCTCACTGAGACGGCGCCGGTTGACTGGTGTGTCATTCCAGCTGATGTTGAAAAAACGGCCAGCCAGATCGTCCAGATCCAAGCCTGATCAGCCAGTTACTAGAGGTACGCAATAGATCTCACTATCACAGAGTTACAGGCATTGATTCCTGCCTGAGAGACTAAATTGAGGGTCAGATAAGCCCCAAATCAGGTGTGTGCCGACTTTTCATGAATGAGACTCCTTGACAGTGTGCACAGAAAGAGGCCACACCCTTAACTAAACAAGAACCCTTAAATTTGTGTTAAACTGGTGAGTTATGGAAAACTTCCGCGTCCATACAAACGAACATGAATGACAAATATCTTTCTTATGCCTCCATGATGGTGAAGGTCATAGGTCAGATGCAGTACGTTTAGATGGAATTCCTCTAAATTTGCAACAAAATGTCCACTGGGACTCTCGGATGAATGGAGAGATTTTGGTGGTCAGAGGTCAAAGGGCACGATCGGTGTCACCTCAGGTGTGTACATTGCCTGTCCCATTCTTGTCAATGCGATATCTCTGGAAACGCTTTCAGATCTGACACAAACATCCTCTGGAACTCAAGGATGACCTGAAAACACTTTGGCGGTCAAATGTCAAAGGTCACAGCGACTGTCACACTTGCGGTATTTCTTGTTTCCAATCAACATTCGGATACCAGGGGATCTTCGTCAGCCGCTGCGATCCAAGCGTCGCTAATCTAAAAACATATTTGGAGCAGAAGTGTGCGCGGTTACCTCCATCTTTTCACTTTACGCTTGATTTTTGATCGATTTTTGATGTGAGCGCAGGTACACCAGAGTTTGTTTTTGTTTTTAAAAAAAAAAATCTTTACAGAGACGGAATGGAAGCAGGTCACGGCGGACATGACAGCAAAACCTTCACACTACATCGATTGCACTTCTTTAAAATTCCAGTGAAAGTTTGACCTGGAAATGGCTGCTTGCTTCTGTTGTCGCAGGCCAGTACAGCCGATGCACTGGTGATATTTCTAAAATAGGAATGAAACTTTCTGTGTCATGTTTCTTAAAGGGACAGATGCATCTCTTTTTTGTTGTTGTCACAAGCTTTTTTTTTTTTTTTTTTGTGTGGATATCTCTGGTGGATGTTTTTGGGTCCAGCGAGCGCTGCAATGTCTGAGTGCGCTCTGTATTATTTATTGATTAAAGATAGATTTCTGCTTTAGCACATTTCTGCATGATTGACTCCTGAGCTTCTCCTGTGCCTCTGCTCCCTCTTATCCTCATCCAAATCGGACCCTCTGCGTTTGCGTCCGTTGAGTGTTTGTGTCCCTTCCTGTACCGCGTGTGTGTTTCTCCATTCTCAAACACGATGCAGCAAATCTGTTGCTGTGTGTTGGTGTGTGAAGCCAGCGTTCGTGTTGCATCGTGCAGATAATGTGGCAGGACGGCCAAGCTGTGTGTGTGTCAAAGAGATAAGACTGTTGCTGGTTGGTGAAGCACAGCTGCCATTAATCATAGTAGCAGCTCGGCCCGTTAGCGCTGGTGTGTGCAGAGGGGGAAGACGTGCTGAAATCCCGAGGAGTAACACATTACACCACAGGGGAAAGTCTCTATTATGAGTTAAACCTAACATCCATCCGTCCAGGAGCCTACCTCAGCTGGGCGGGAGGCGGGGTTCACCCTGGACGGGTCGCCAGTCTGTCGCAGGTCCATCAGGAGCAATTAGGGGTTCAGTATCTTGCTCACTTCATGGTCACTGGGGGAATCGAACCAGCGATCCTTCGGTTGCTAGGCAGCCACTCCACCTCCGAGCCGTGCTGCCCCCTTGAATGTAACATTTAGTGTAATTTTCCATGATTGAAGTTCGATGGAGGTAGGAAAACAAGGTAGAGAGGAAAAGCGCAGTAAGTCTGCAAATTAAGTAAACAGATGGGAAATTACAAAATAAATAATCACATCAGTTAGAGGTGGCCAATAAGGATTCTAAATGATACCTCATGATTTGTTTTGGCGGTATAAATGGCGATATGTAGGAGGTTGTGAGAGCAGCGACGGTTACACAAACACTAAACGATACCGATTAATGTGGCAACATTAAAAAAATAAATAAATTGAAAGAGAATTTGATTACCGTGATTAGAATTACAGAGAAAAAACAAACACAATCAAATAAACACACAAGGCACACGTGGAAAACGTGTCCCTCTGCAAGAATGCAACTAACGCTTATTTAGAAATGATCATAATGGGGGTGATTTGTAAATCGTGGATGATACGGTGTGGCCCAGATTTAATACCATCCATCCATCCATTTTCTACCGCTTATCCTGTTAAAGGTCATGGGGGTGGAGCCTATCCCAGCAGCCTTCAGGCGAGAGGCAGGGTTCACCCTGGACAGGTCACCAGTCCATCACAGGACCAACACATTGAGACAGACAACCATTCACACTCACAGTCACACCTATGGTCAATTTAGAGTATCAATCAGCCTCGTCCCCTCTTGATGTCTTTGGACTGTGGGAGGAAGCCGGAGTACCAGAGAGAACCCACACAGGAACAGGGAGAACATGGAGACTCCACACAGAAAGATCCTGTGCTCCAGCCGGGGCTGGAACCCAGAACCTTCTTGCTGTGAGGCCACAGTGCTGACCACTGCACCACCGTGCCGCCCAGACTTAATACCAATTAACAAATAGAAGTTGATGAATGAACTGATAAATTAGCGGCATATTTCTTGATTTATTGAGAAGTTCAGAGATTGCGTTGCCCTGCCAAGGCAGCCTAAGCCAAACTCCATCTGGAAAAAAAGGCAAATTCTTCACCATGTTAAATGGATCGACCTGGAAATTTAGTGGCGTGGTCCTCGGCCCATTCTACACGTCTGCGGAATTTGAAAAAAAAAAAAAGAAACAAAAAAACAAAACGCCACCGGTCATAGTTTAAAAACGACACTAAAACATTACCTTTTGCCATGAAGACAGATGATAAATCATTTCACTCTATACTGACTCCTGAATCTATTATGTGGTTGACAACCTCATAATCTAAGGTATTAAAATTCACATGGGGAAGTGAAACCCAGTGTTTAGAACGCCATCAACTTAGTCAGAGAGCCTGTTCTTCACTGCTACAGTCACCTGACAGACTTCACCCAGGATCGATAGCTTGCTTCCTTGTGATGAATCAAAGCCTCCGCTTGAATTTATCGTCCTGTGGGGAAAAAAAATGTTGGGAGGCCTCCGAGAGGAAGAGAGCTGAGCTGCCAAAGAAGAGGCTGGACTGAGAGCCAAGCGTTGGAGTTTGGGTGCTGGGGCTTTGAAAGTCAGACACTTTACGAACTCTGAATCGTCTGGGAGAGACGAGACGGAGAGACATTTTTACCGCCGCAGTGGAGAAAGACGCCCGAGCCGAGCATCAGGGAGATATTTGTGGAAGAATCCATGAAGGAAAAAAGTAAAGCCTGTCGGAGCAGACGTGTTCAGCTACGGCATATATTTGTGTTGAATTATTTAACGCACTTTTAGATAACGGCATCACTATGTCACGTGTGAACATACGTTAAATATGTCATCACTTAAATGATGATTAATATTTCACGAGTTAAGGAAACACCTCACCCAATAAGTGTATTTAGCTTTCAAGGGGGCACGAATGCTGCAACTTTTTTTTTTTTTTAATCCCCTTAATTACTTCTGTGGGGCTCCAGAACTCATAAAGAGCTTCTCCACTGAGCTTGAAGCTAATGATGACTGACAGCTAACAACAGCTACAGCATAAAATATATATATATATATATATATATATATATATATATATATATATATATATATATATATATATATATATATATATATATATATATATATCAAAACTGCCCTAAAAAGTCAGTTTACAGTCTCTCATGCTTTGATCAGTACAACGCACGTCTCGCTTGTATACCACAAACTTTTCCTTCCAATTCAATGCTACTGTAACGTGCGCGGGTAGCATGTTGGCTCAGTTGAAAGCGCTAGCTAGTAGCTTGCTGCTTAGGGTTGTTTGTTTTTAGCTCAGATCAAAGTGTTTGTGGATAACTAGCGCAACTCAGCGTGCGGCTTGATAAAGAAGGCATAGGTTACCCCGCGCGTCGTGTCTGATTGCTTGTATTTTTGCGCGATTTCGCTGTTGCTAGCTGTGAGTCGCTATTAGCTCCAAGCGAAATGTACATGGTTGGTTGATTTCTTCAATCTGGACTCATGAAAAAGTGATACAGGAGGGAAATAAAAATAAAAGTAAGCTCATGAGGAGAGACTATTAGTGAGTAAGTGAGAGAATACATTTTTAAGGTGAAGTGTTGCTTTCACCGTAATTCCCATGTAGCTTCAAGACACTAAACAGCTCATGCAACTGTTCATGTTCTACACACAAAAACACACATGAAAATAAGATATCCGATTTACATGAAAGTCCACGAGTGTCAGATCTACTTTGCTCCTTCTACAGATCTAAACAAATCCTCCTTAAATAGCGACTTAATGAACCAGTTTGCACCTTTCCGGTTGCCTGCCATGCATTGTGTGTACTGCTCTGCTTGTTTTTACAGTCTGCAGTATTTTTCTTTGTAGCAATGCTTGATTTTAATAGGCTAAAAAACCCACACATTTTCTTTTCTTTTTTTTTTATTGCCCTAATTTTACTCCACTTTCATGTCCGCCGACTCCCTCCTGGTCGGTCTGAGCTTCACTCTTCAAGATTGGCTCCTCACAGGGAAGATTGCTGTAAGTATCGGGAGCCACCATGTTAAGTGAGACTACTTTAAGGTTATGGAAATTTCTCCAGTTCAGCCTGGATCAGTGGGTGTTAATGTGTTAGTCAGGATCCTGCTGTGACGATGGACAGTGCATGAGAATCGGCCGTGTAAGCTTTTATGTTCAGATAAAACACAGACATGGGCCTAATGTGATTTCATTAAAAGTAATTTCACTCCTCTTTTTCAATCTCAGCTCTCAAAACTTCCTCCATTTTTCTCCCTTACACTCGCATTGTCCTCCCTGACCCAAATCCTCCTCATCCTCCTCTCATCCTGAACATCTTATCCTTTCGTCTTGCTCAACGTCCTCTCACATCCTGACTCTGGGTCTCTCTGCAGTACCGCTCTCCTGTTCTGAGGGTTTCACTGAGTTGGGATACTACAACGGCACCGTGTCCCAGACGGACTCCGGTGTCCCCTGTCTGAAGTGGACCGAGTTTCCAGACTATGTCATGCAGTACCCAGGCCGGGGGCTGGGGGATCACAGCTACTGCAGGAATCCAGACCGAGAGTCCAACCCGTGGTGCTTCTTCAGACAAAACTCTGGTGCGATCGGATGGGCCTACTGCGACTGTCACCAGGGTACGACCTCAGATCACCTGCATGTTCGTCACCAAGCACAACAACAATAACAAACTGCAGAGCAACTTAGAGGCTGTTTCTGGTTCTCAGGAAATTAGTCTGAATACCAGGAGACTTGGGGCCGCTTTGAAGACTTATCTTAATTAATCCTGTTTCTGACTCGTTCATTTTCTTAAATTTTTGCCTAATTATTCCATTTTTGTGGTACGATTCTAACTCAATTTCATTCTTCAGGCACCTTAAAAGGTGTTTCATTATTATAATTTATTTTCAATCTATCCAGAAAAGTCCCATTTTAAAGGTAAAATATTTTAATGCCAGGGAGACCTGGTAATATTAACGAATAATACCATATAGAAACATTAAAAAAAAGTTAAATAACAGATATAACATAAAAAAGAGGCTAAAAGGATTTACGCCCAAAGATATGATTTATACATACCATGGAATATTTTAAGAGGGGATGAGATTATCAAGTTCTGTGTTATAGTTCATTCCAGGCTTGTGGAGCATTAAAAGAAAAGGAAGATTTACCCAACTGCGTGGGTGCAGTGTTACAATGTGTAATGCTTTTCTTTCTTTCTTTTTTTTTTGCAATAAATGTTCAAATGTGAATTTTCATAATATGAGTAGGATAAATCTTTGATTCATTCTCAGCGGTTCAGAGCTGTAAACATGCTAAACGCCAACTCACGAGACTTCAAAGATGCTCGTGGAACAAAGAGGAGATTTCTACCTTGTTTACATGTCGTCAAGTTAGAAATGGAGCCGGGCCAGTGAGTGCTTTGCAGACTTACAGCAGGGTTTACTGCCTATAATGTGAAGAGCACAAGTCATCATGTGACTCAGCAGTTCAGTGCCACTTTGAATCATTCTTGGCTTTCCTGTGCTGCTGCAGGAGGAAGCTGTTTTCAGTACAAAAGCTTTGATAAGCACTATTCTGCCAGCATTTCACAGCACAGTGACAAAACTAGAAACAAGCGAGTGAACATGGTTGAGCTTTTAGCAGCTCAACAGACTCGTATTTCTCTGAGGAGCAGGTGGAGGAAAAAAAAGTGATTTTTCACTGTCACTGTCATTCACCGGCTGCTCAGAAAAATAGATCCTTCATTACATCATCGATACTCCTGAAACCTAAATTCCAACATCCGAACTAAGCTGACAGTTCTCACCCGCTTGTGAAATGACAATGTCACTGTTGTACGGTCAGTTTGCGGCTCAAAGTGCTGCCCCCAAGTGGCCAAAAAAATACGGCAACTTCAGACAATTCATTTATCATAGGAAGGGTTTGGTTACGTTTAGTCAGTTCATCTCTTCTCTGACGGTCAGGTGCTGCTCGTCTGGTCGGTGGGTCGTCCTCCAGCAGCGGGCGGGTGGAGGTCTACCTGAACGGCCAGTGGGGGGCGGTGTGTGACTCTCACTGGACGGACAGGGACGCCAGTGTGATCTGCAGACAGCTGGGTCTGGGGTAGGAGAAAATAAGCACGTGGTTTTGCAGAAACTGTCCCACGATATTTGTTCTTCATCCATGCTTTTATTTTGACAGCGACATCGGCACGGCCCTGCAGCACTCGCAGTTTGGCTCGGGCTCCGGCCTCTTCCACTTCGAGAGGCTGGGTTGCTCCGGTGATGAGAACAGCCTGAGTACGTGCCGGAGCAGGACTTTCGTCACTGGTGACTGTAACCATGGAAACGAGGCAGCAGTGGTGTGCGCACCGCCAGAAGGTCAGTGTGACTTCTATGGCAACCTGACTTGAAAATTTCCACACACCTGAGAGAGAGATGGAGTTGCTTAATACGCTCCGATATGCAACACACCAGGCGGGTTGTTTCCTTTCGCAGGCAGCGGCCCTCCGTTGCGACTGGTCGGAGGCGAGGAAGACTTTGAGGGTCGAGTGGAGGTGTTTCACGCTGGACGCTGGGGCTCCGTGTGCGATGACCAGTGGGACGACAGGGACGCGGAGGTGGTGTGCAGACAGCTGGGCTTCGGGTACGAACTGTAGGCTCCTCCCACCGCGCCACTCATCGCTCAGCTTTTATTTTGGTTACAAAGCCAATTACATATTTTTTTAAATGACTGGAAACGCTCACCTACAGATAAACAAAGACGTAAATCAAACACGTTGGACCTGGAAGTTTTGAATCCTAGGTTGAAAATTCCACAACCTGATTCCCCCGCTCTTCTTCGATGCGTGTGTGTGTGTGTGTGTGTGTGTGTGTGTGTGTGTGTGCGTGCAAGCACCCCTCACACGAGCCCTGGCCGTGATTGACACGTGCGTCCTATTATTGGTTTGAATCATAATTTAAAAAAAAAAAAACGTTCAACTCTCATCAAACTCCCATCTTTAAATACAAAACTCTGGGTGGGCGACACAAGTGGTTGTCGTGATCACGTGGGCGGTGACTTACTCAGTACAATTACTGTTAAAAAAACAAAACAAATCCGGGTGACACTCGTGCGTCACGCTACGTGCACTTTTGTTTTAATTGCTCAGTCTACCGCTCAGTTGTCGGATCCCGCGCGTTATCAGGGAGACGTCACAACGCAGCACGCCGGCGCTATCCAGGTTTCCTCGACGAGTCAAGCAGTGAATAAAAGTGACGTTTGCAGGTGTTTCCCTCAGCAGAGGAAGACGAACGTGTGAGCGTCTGGCAGAGATGAAGGTGTGAGTCTGAAGACGAGGCTGTCCTTCAGCGTTAGATTGGATTTCGTCTCCTGCGACGCTCAGGGGCTCCCCGCCAGCTGTGCGTGATGCTTAATAATAAACGTGAGCTGTGACACCGACGCGCAGGTTGTCACGCAGAAGCGCACCGGCTCGGTTGTGTTTTGATGCTTCAAGAAGAAGTGATGTCTTTCCCCGCCTGGTTTGCTGTTTTCTACAGCAGGTGTGTCTCAAGCATTTACACACTTTTCATTTTTTATCTTTACAACAAACGCTCATCCCGGCGGGGGGGCGTTTGATTCGATTTTCCTCTACAAGCATCCACCATCCACGTAGCGATGAGTGGAAACACCGAGGACCAACCCTCCCTCCACTTCCTGTGTTCTGCTGCTCCCAAAACAAAACAAAAAAATCCATGTGTGTCCAAAAAAAACAACAACAAAAAAACAGTGAGATGTTGAAGGAGCTGATTGATTTTTCGGAGGCTTGGAGGCAGAGTGGAGCATGAACCGAGAGAGTGGCCGATCTGAACAGTTCCACTGGTTTCTTGCTCTCTCCTGAGCGCCTTGCCCTCTCCTCTAGCGCCACCACCAGGCTCACATTTTTGTGCTCCAGTGACCTACAGCTCCATAGGACGAGGGTGAGACCTTCATATCATTCCCTATGTAAATGAAAACAAAACAAAACAAAAACAAAAGAAGAAGAGAACAACAAACCCAGAAATGACTTTTGGTCATTTTTAATGCCAGAAATCATACAAAACTGACAGGATGTTCCGCAGCTTTGTGATTTTGACTGTATTTCTCATCCTGCCGCCTGAATTTCTCATAAATTTTCTTTGGATTTTTATCACGTGACTGCCGGTCCTGGCCGAGTCAATCATGTCAGGTTGTTGAGGTTGTTTTTTGTTTTGTTTTGTTTTGATTTTTTAACGGTCGTCTTTAAATTAACTTTTACGTGAGACATTTGAACAAAATAAGACATTTTTAGGTTCAGATCGAGTTCTTTCTGCCAGTAGAATCGTATGTCAGACATGATTCATTCAAGAACCCTTGAAGAAGTTGGAAATATTTATGTTTTCACAGCTTCTGTCTATGATAAATTGTGTAATTTGATGATTTTTGCTGAGTACCCACACCCAGCTCATGTGCACATGTGTGTTGCAGTGGTGTGGCAAAGGCCTGGTCGTGGGCTCACTTTGGTCAGGGTTCAGGTCCCATCTTGCTGGATGCTGTAAAGTGCACAGGAAACGAGCTGTTCCTGGATCAGTGTCCCCATGGCGACTGGGAGCAGCACAACTGTGACCACATGGAGGACGCTGGGGTCTCTTGCAGTCCTTATACAGGTACACACACACACACACACACACACACACTAATGGTTTGAAGCTTCTATTTATAGCCTCTGAACATCAATAAATCATGACTGAATGAAGCAGCTTCGTCCTGCGCTGACAAACAGAAGCAGGATTTTATGTCTAGATGACATAGCAGCGACCATTCATTCATTCGTCTCACATGGTTGCCATTACACCCCAGCTTAATTATTAATATGAAGACCATACATTAAACGTAACCTCCGGTTGTGCAGCCACATAAATGACAACTCAAAGGACCATCGCTTTAATGGCAAGAATGATAAATAATGGGTTTCAGATGGCGTGGTGCGTCTGGTCGGGGGTGACAGTCCCTGGGAGGGCCGGGTGGAAGTTTTCCACAACGGCGACTGGGGGACGGTGTGTGACGACCACTGGAACCAGCAGCATGCAGATGTGGTCTGCAGACAACTCGGCTACAGGTGTGGAAACATACTGGTACTGGAGTTTATATGAGGATGCTCACAAGATGCTAACAACCTGACACGAGACCTTCCGACACACCTGCAGGGGTCACGCTGAGGTCGTGTCAGATGGGGCGTTCGGCGAGGGCGTCGGGCTGATCCTACTAGATGACGTCCACTGTGAAGGATCGGAGACGTCCCTCCTGGACTGTCGTCATGGCATCTGGGGTCGGACTGACTGTTCGCACAGCGAGGACGTCGGGGTGCGATGCAGAGGCACATCCGACCAAGACACCAACGAAGTGCCAGTTATTGCTCCGTCCACAGGTAAGAGATGTTGAATGGGAATGACTCAGGCCTGCATGTGTATTGCAATCAAATCCAGTCCCCAAAGAGTTCAGGGTTACCCCACCATGGACGTTCTAGAGGAGAAAAGCTGCCGCTCAAGCATTTTGTCTTGGAAGGCTGCGTACGACCACTCGCACTTAAAAAAAGACCCACTATGTGGACACGGGCCCTCCCTCGCCCTGCCGTTTACACTCCCCCTCACGCTTTAGGTGACAGCTACAACCATGTAATGATAAACATCGGGTTTCAGTGACAACAATGTGAAATAAAGCTGCCAGAAGACCAATGACGTGTCGTGAGATTTAATCAGTGGTGCAATAAGGAATTATTATGGTGACCTCGATGTGAAAGCACTGATGTATTGTGTGTCCGCGACGTTTAAATGTCATGTTGACAGCAGAGGGAATGAAGTGGTGTTTACTGTCTCACCACCCCCTGCAGACACACACAAACGTGCACACACACACACACACACACACACACACACACACACACACACACTCCTTCAGAATGAGAATAGAGCCACCTGGCAGCCGATGACATTCACGCCTGGACGCGGATATCTGGCTGTGTGGCTGTAGATCAGATGATGGCGATGCCAGGACATGAATACAAATGTTTGTTTGTTTTTCAATCCAGGTCCCCTCGTGCGTCTCGTGGGTGGCGGCAGCAGGAAGGAGGGTCGAGTCGAGGTGTATCTCCATGGCGACTGGGGAAGTATCTGTGATTCAGGGTGGAACGACCTGAATGCAGCCGTGGTGTGCAGGCAGCTTGGACACAGGTTCATGTTTGATATGTGCATGAATGATTTTTGATTAAAAAAAAAAAGGAATAAGCAAAAAGCAGCACAGACATTAACATCTTCATCCCATCTTGTCTCCAGTGGTGGAGCGATCGCAGCTGGGGGGTTCGGTCAAGGGAAAGGACCCATTCACCTGGACCAGGTGAGGTGCACAGGCAAGGAGGAGTTTCTGGGTGAGTGTCCCTGTCTGGGCCAGAGCATCCAGGGCTGCAGGCGCAGGGAGGACGCGGGGGTGAGGTGCGACGTCCAGCCGCAGGAGGCAGCGGAACATGCGAAGCCGCAGGAGCTGAGCTGTGGCCTGAGGAAACTGGGGGAGGACAGCAAGAAGAAAAACCATGGCGAGGAAAACGTGCTCAGGTGGGAACAGTGGAGGAGTTCCCTCAGTGATATTACGCTCAAGTCACGTTTCAGTCCTTCTTGTCTCTATATATTCATGGAAGACTTGGTCGAACGCCATTCTCCTCTGCTCTCAGGACCTCATGGCCGTGGCAGGTGTCGGTGTGGCTTCAGTCCTCAGGTGAGGACAGCGCTCCTCTCTGTAGCGGCACTCTGATCAGCCCGTGCTGGGCCCTGACCTCTGCGTACTGTGTCAGCAGGTAAAGCTCATGCTGAACTGTAAATCAGTGAGGGTGAAATCAATAAATCCAGCTGAAATGTAATTGATTCTCTTGTTCTCTTTCCCTCCTCTTCCTCCGACGCCAGGTTCGGCAGCGAGCCGTCCAGGTACGTGGTGCGTGTCGGGGCATCGGAGCAGACGCTCACTCCAGAGCAGGTGGTGGTTCACAGGAAGTTCAAGGGTCAGGGAGGAGGTCACGACCTGGCTTTGTTGAAGCTGCCGAGCACAAAGGGTCACTGCTTGACCTTTGACCCCCACACTAATGCAGCATGCCTCCCTACTGCAGATGTAGCATCAGGGAGAAGTGCTCCATCTTCCTGCGTTGTCATGGTAACTGCTGGCTGGACAGGACCAGGTATGACACATGAAGTAATAACCAGAATGTGCGCAAACATTTATAAGATGTCTAGAATTCTGACAAGTACCCGTCATAAAAGTGATATACGTTTGATTTCAGGGGAATGTAAACGGAACTGTAAGAGGCCAGAATCAAAAATATGTGACAAATGAATCAAACAAGAACTTTGCCTTTGTTGATTTCCTGTCACCATCTTCCATCACCGTGTCTCTCCTAGATTCAGTCGTAGCATCCTGGGTCACTCTGATGTCGTCATGGCAGTGTAAGAAGCGCTATGGCGACAGCTTCTCCAGCCACGGCACCCTCTGCGCTGGCAGCCCTCCAGACACCAGCCTTCTCCATGGTGACAGTTGTCAGGGCAACTCAGGTGGTGGGCTGCTGTGCCAGGAGGAGACAGGTCGATGGATCCTCACTGGGGTTGTTGCCGGGGGTTACGGCTGCACTGACCCCTCCTCTCCTGCGCTTTACACACGGGTCAGTCGCTTCCGCAGCTGGATCGATGAGGTCATCAACGCACAAGCACATCAGGGGGACACACACTCTCAAGACGGGCAGATGAAGACACAAGAAGATCAGGTTGACAATGACCTAACACACACCCATGAGGAGGGCGCACATGGCGAGGGCAGGGATAGATCCTTCCACGGCAAACACGGTGAACGAGAAGACAAGAATGTGGAAACAAATGAAATCAATGAGATTAGACCAAAACACCCTCATCATTCACACACTAATCAACACAAACACACTAGGAGCACACACACACACTACTTAGGGGATGCCAACACACAAATTCTGGTCTGATTTAGGCCGCGCCGTCGGCTTACCATCTGTGCCATGTGACCACCTGAGAAGGAGGAAGGACAAGACGTAAAATAAAGGAAAAGATTCTCCTAACTTAGTTAATCACAGCTGTCTCTGTGCTCATTTCCAACTGGACTCTGTCGTGAATGCCAAGTGTTTCTGGTTGCTAATTGTCCAGTGAGTCCAGCAGTGTGGGCAGCGCCTTCCCGAGCTGCTGCTAAGACAGTGTGGGTGATTTGTGGTGCTTACATGTCCGTCACAGCCCTTTAAGAGGCAGACCAAACCCCGAAGGATGTGCGTTGTTTAGGTCCTGCTGTTCACTGATACTGAAAATCCAAAAATCAGCATGGCATGTATTTAAGGAGACTAGCGTTAGCATCAAAATATCTGAAGGACGAGATGGTCACACAAGAATCTATGCTAAAATCCACCTACTAATATGTGTCTGTGTGAGCTCCAGAACATCCAGAATAAAAGATGATTGTCATTACTGTCCCGCTCAGATGATTAATGTAGATAAACCATAAACTCCTGCATCACATAATGAAAGTTGAAGTGATACTTCACCCAATAAGGTGTATTTTGCCTTTGAGTACACACAAATAGGTGTCTTGAGCTCATGAGATTAGTTTTTTCCACGGCTGCTTTACTTCTCTTTGACTCCAGGATGCAGATAGAGCCAGCCACGTATACGTAGCTTGAAGCTAATAGCAACTGATAGCCAGTGGCAGCAAAACTGCACAAAAACTGTCCGTTTACAAACTCTTAAGCACGTCATGCGGTATAATCCACATCCCTTTATCCAGCCGTACGCTCAGTAACCCACTAAAGACTTTGATTTGAGCTAAAAGAGAAGCTAACGATAACACTTTTGGTGCAACGGTATCATGAACAAGTATTGACCTGCCGAGTTTGTAAACTGATGTTTTGGGCAGTTTCATCAATATAACTGTTGTTAGCCGTCAGTCCCTGTTAGCTTCAAGCTAGCTTTTGCATTCTTGAGTCCCAAAGAAGTAATGCAGCGGTTTAAAAAAAAAAAAAAAGTATTTTTGTGCTGGAGACACTTCTTTGTGAGCACTTAAAAGGCAAAACACACTTTATGGGTGCATTTTTACTTTAAGTTTTGATAAAATAACAATGTTAGGGTGATGTTGCTTTTTCAAACAGGGCTTTCCTCACCAGGCTGTTGTCTTAAACTTTTACTGGTGAAAGTGCTGTCGCTAATTTACTAAGCTATCATTTTAGGACTGTACCAGTGTTTGGAAAACTGATGTCCTCCAAAGGCCCGTTTGTGGCTCAGAACATACAGTACAGGCATATTTTTAGCCAACTTATATTTCACCATAATCCTGTCAGTAACTGCATACCAACAAATACAACTGCTTCACTCTTTGCCATTGGAATACTGACTTCAAGCAACAGACTGTTAGAACAGACTGCCCTGTTCTTAATAACATTAAAATTGCATTAATTCTTCCATCTATCAAATAGGGTTACACACCTCCATGAAGTCTGGTAATTTATTTATTTTTATTATGAATGGAAAACGCGTTTAAATATCTTCAACAAAACAGAATTTGGAAAAGCTACAAAAAAAAAACCCCAAAAGAAACACTGGTATGGTCCTTTAAAAATTGTACAGGACAAATCTTCTAAAGCCATTGCAAACTGACTGTCGGGTCCTTATTGTTATCTTTTTGTACTGATTCCAGCAGACCACTTTAGATAATTAGATGGTAGGCAGATAGATAGCTACTATTCCTGAGTATAGATAGTATGTGTACTGCATCATTCTAGAAAATGTAGATGTTGTCTGTTCTGTTGTTCTCTGAGCAGGTGTGTGATCTCACCAGAAGATGGCAACATTGCTCTATTTTCTCAGAGCCTCCAGTTGGACGATGAGGCTCTGCTGGTTCTTTTTATACTGTTGCTATAAGTGTACGGACTTGTGCTTGGTGTATCGTGAATCATTGTGTCGTGAAGCATCTTGTAACCTGCTCTTTCTCCGACATGTCTGTTGTTATAACCCTGTACATAAACTCAAGCCTGCCGCCGTTCTCTCCCGAGACCTGATGTGTTACCGCGCAGGTCCTGATGCGTCAACTGTGTGTCTCCGGCTGGACGGGGCCAGATCAGAGTGAAGTATTTACCATGTACTTAAACATCAGCTGTTCTCCAGTGTAAATGTGCTAAATCATGGTTGAGTATTAAAACGTGACAAGAAGACGTTAAGTGTTATTTCTCATCTCTTCTGCTTCAAGTGTCACACAAGTCTTGGTTTGTCAAACTCCCTTCAGTTGTTTAACGTAGTGGGATATTTATTTCATCCAATAAACCAACTTTTGAAAGCTTTGCATGAATGATGTTCCCTTTTCACAATCAAAAGACAGGGATTGTTGTACCATCGCTCTAATTGCCTTCAAGAAAAATGAGGGGTAAATCTGCTTAGCTGCTGTTCTCAGTCACCCACGAGCCCTGCTAATCTGTTCTTTTGTCGGGACGGGTTCCCCTCTGATAAAACGAGGGGGATCAGAGGATACCCTTGATGCGGGGGATTGGCTGGCACTCACTGAAAAACTGCAGAAATGCATAGAAATGAGAAGAGCCTTACATTAGAATTTATACTAAGTGATCTTAACACAAAGACGGAGGAAGAGAAACCAAACAAATGCAGTCTCCCAGGCAGCAATCACACATCCAGAGGAGCAGACATGACAAAAGTAGACAAAGTGTTTGTTTTTTTCTTTGGCACAAGAATCGTGCCTCGCCCGAGCTCTTGTTGGAGGAGCAGGAACAGCTGCCGGTTCACGTTTGATGTTCATTCCAAAACAACAGCACAAAAACCTCTCAGAACCCTTGAATGCAAATACAAGTTCAGGTGTGGACGATGGGAATTTCAAGACTTTTAATAATTTTTTTCAAAAATTTGATGTTGTCTGATGATAAAAGAGAAAAATCTCCGCGTGTCTTATCTGTGACGACCTCAACAACTCATCTAACTTGCCGGGTGTATTTGCTGGTGCCTCGACGGCCAAATCTGAGATCCAGGGTTTGAGATAAAAGCCACAGTGAGTGGTAGAGCGACCAAGATCAGAGTCGGAGATCAGAGTTTGACGGGTGTTTTTAGGTGTCACAAAACCCACAGTCCTGCCCTTGACAACAGTCGCTGCATATAATAAAGGAGTTGGACATGGAGTCCCAAAAACATTTCATTGCCTCGTATGCAGATTGATAGAGAAGTTACACGGAAGTTTAACTATGCGTGTGTCAGAGCTTTGTTAGCAGTTGCCAACACATTACATGACTGGGTGACGGATGTTTTTATGTAAGACTACACAACACGCAGTCCTGACCCTCAAACTACGGCCGCTGCCCTATTTTAGTTATAATGGAAATAATAACAATAAAATCGGCACAAAGTGTTGTGAGGGAATCAAATCTGAAATGGCAGATAGCTTATATTTTCTGTGATAATGAGTTTCTGCACCTTCAACCTAAAAAGTCTGCTGCAGCCCAGTTTCACAAGGGTCCTAAGAACCTGCTTGTTCAACATGCAGAAGGGGAGACAGTAGAAAGTCTCACATATATGGTTGAGAGACGTCTATTCCAGGAAGTAACACCGTGGTTTATAAAAGGTTGCAGGCACGGCTTCCTGCAGCTTCTATGAAGAACAGTTTCGGCCGCTCTGCACAACTGCTGCAAGCTCTGCTAGGAGACTTTCACATGGCGTCCAGCAAAGCAATCACTGAAGCCTTGAAGTGACAAGCAAGAGAGAAAGTTGATGAAATGCATCGGAGGGTGGAGACATGTGACTTCCGCAAATTTAAAGGAAAGTGTCTTGAGTCGCAGACCTCAGGAGATGCTCTGCAGGACGGAGGCAGTCTAGGCGGTAGAACGGGCCGGGAAAGATGATCCTGGGGAGGCCCAAAAGATGGAGGGACACCCAGAAGGACACACTGGACAGGAGTTCACTAGAGTCTTCACCAAATCAGAGCTCATTTGGATGATGAAAATAAATGCCAGAGGGCAGTTGAGAGAATTCCTGAGGGACTTATTAAAACTCCTGAGCAGTAAATTCGAGTGACGGTGCCGAGAGTCGAAGCAGACCTTCATGCATCCTCCAGAGATCATCGCAGCGTCCCAGCCTTCCACTGACCAGGAGAGGGTTACTGGGCTGTGAGACGGGTGGAAGACCACCACTGCTCCCTCGACCTACTCTCGTATAAGCTATTCCTCTGAAGCCGTGATGGTAGTGCGACATTGTCACTATCACTGCTGGTCAAAGACCATTTTGGTGCTACTCAAGGGGTCACTGTAGTATTTACACCTTTTACTCAAGCAGGAGTGCATTGCTGGAGGGGTATCGTCATCCTGCTAGGTTGTATTTCGCAGCAGCCTACGCGGAACGCTCCCCCTTCGTGGTCACCCAATACAACTCTGTGGCTCCTTTGGGGATCCAGATCTAAAGGATCCGCTCATTTCTGGAGATCTTTGCACAAGATTTAGATCGTGACAGACAGGAGTTCCTGATTTCCTGAGTAGTTTCAATTCTGATTTAATCGATTCACGTTTTACTAAAAGCTCCTGCCTCGAAACTGCTGCTTTTTTTAAAGTCGTAAGAGAACTAAACGTAAAACGGACCCTTTGGCCAGTTTATCAAGAGTCAGATCTTGCAAGCTGATTCGACTGCATGTGCTAGCTGAGCGCTAATGAGAACCAGCATCTGAGGTGCTCCAGTTATCTTGTTTTAAGCTCAATTATTTGAAAGGCAAAATACACTTTTTTTGTTAGGGTTTTTTTTTAGTTACGACTTCTGTTACGGAGTGAGAGAAATGCTAGTTTTCATAGACTACAGAAGCTATTGTGCCATTCCAGCAGTCACACCCGTGTTTTCAGTCCTCACCAAAGTCAAAAGTAATTTAGATTCAGTCATCGCGGGTCAGCTTATCCTGCTAATTTTATTAGCATGAAAAGTCAGAGGTCGGAGAGCGCTAACAAGACACGCTCCCTCAAGAGTTTCTGACTTTTGTGTCTTTGAGAAAGTGTGGAAGTTAACCAACTGCAGAGTCCTCCTCATTAATCACACAGAAAGCCGACAAACCAGGGGGAGCTGTCCTACATCGCAGGGACACACACACACACACATGGACAGATTCTTAAAATAACTGTCATAAACAACACCACAAAACCTGTTTAAATAAGGCTACAGCACTACTCAACACTTCACTGCGCTTAATGCAGCTAAGACAGATAGCCACGACTGTTATTGTTGGCCTGGCTGCTCTGCAGCTTTATTCAGGCCTCAATCCTTCTTTGTTATGCGATGACAGACAAGTATGGAGGGTCAATTACTGTACATGGCAGCTATGATGCTGGGAGATGTTCAGAGGATCACCAGGGGGATTTACTGTGGAAGCATCAACAGCAAGTTTATGTCGCTATGATTTCAAGTTGAGACTGCTGCTGGGAAAAAGAAGAAGAAGAAGAAGAAGAAGAAATAAAATGTTCTGAGAGCACAACCAACGTGCTGTCATTGTATGTGAGATGTGTGAAAGAGCCTGCTGCTCTTCTAGAAAGCTGAGTAACGACTGGACTCTGATAATGGGCTACATAACCTTTCATACACACGTCCCTCCAGGACCGTTCCGTGCTATTTTTGACTCAGCAACACCTCATCAATAAATCTGAGGGCTGAGCCTTTTTCCTTTCGTACTTCTTTGGCTAAATGTTTAATTGTGTAACAGAGGAAGTCAGAGGCAGGAGCTGCAGCAGAGACGATACTTTCAAGAAAATGTATTTGCTGAGCGGATAAATATTATCACCTCTGCTGAACAGGTGGTGTGTTTTGTGTTTGTTTGTTCTTCTGTCAGCAGGATTACAAAAACATCAACAACCTACGAGCCCCTTTTTCACCAAACATGGTGGAAGGGTGTAATATGGACCAAGGAAGAATCCATTCAACTTCAGGGTAGATAAGTCGTCACACCACCTGCTGGCAACAGGAAGTGACATGTTTGGTATTTACACCTTGGTGTACTCCCCCCAAAGGAATGACCAGATCCAGCCCAGATTTGGAGAGAAAGGCTCCTAGACGTTGGTGAAGAGTTAAATGGTATTAGTGTACATTCGATGAGCGTACTGAGGACATCTACAAGCCGAATTTAAGTCACAGCGCCACCTTGTGATTACTGGAAGTCAACCTGACATAAACCTACACAGCAACACAATAAAAGGGTCCCCAAAGCTCAGGACCCCCAAAATAAAGATGCAGCAGTTGTCCTCCCTCCTGCTCTGCAGTGCTGCCACGCGGTAACGTGGCTGTTCATCATTGCTTGCAGCTTTAGCCGGAGCCGGAGAACAGAAGTCCCAAATGGTCCAAAACTTTACACTCTGAGTGCTTTCTAGTTATTTATTTATACCGTATTTTTAGATACTCTGACAATTGCTGCTGTTTTTGTCCACCGTCTGTATCTCACGGACCCCTGAGACAGGGCCGGACGCTCGAAAAAAAAACAAAAAACCCTGTAGCTACAAGGGTCTAATTTGACTTTAGAACACTGTACAATTAAAAAAAGGAAGAAAAAAAAAAGGAAATCACTGCATTAAAGGACCCCGGGATGAACACTTAGTGGTTTTGGCAGCGTGTTGCTTCTGCAGATGGATGCTGAGCATTTCCCTTCTAAGAAGACATTTCTCTAAAAGTCATTAACGAGCCATGAGAGAAAGCAGTGCTGAAATAGTATTTTTATTAAATACTTTCAAGATCCAAGTTCGAAGAATAACAAAGCTATGATGAAGACCAACTAACACTCAGACAAACACTTGATAGTCGTCAATTCATGGTTGTATTTCATTGTACATCATGATCATGCAAAAAAACTCCAGCATCCATGTGAAGGCTGGGGGAGAAAGCGCAGCCCAATATTATACCATTACAACGCAGGGAAAAACGCTAACATCGAGGGCCTCATACCAAGCTACGGCTCCTGAATCCTTTTTTAAAAAAAACAAAAAAACAAAAACAAAACATTTTTGCTTTTTTTTTCTCTCTTTTTAAATATATTTTTCATGTCACCTATTCAACATTCGAGATGGAGGAAATTTCAGTTTCAAAAGATGCAAATATCATATATTAACACTACTCCATCTTCATTCAGGTAGGTACATGGTAGAAATGCTTAACTGAAACATGCATATAACTAGTTCTCCCGCGCTGGCTCAACGGCGAAGGTCACAGAAACCTGCACACCAACTTCTTCTTCTTCTCTCTGGCTTTCAAAACTTCAACTGAGCAGGCACAATTTCGAACCACCCAGGGTAGATTACATTTAGGAATAATTTAGTCTTAATCTATGACCACTCAATCCGTGACTCTTGTGTTGTCTTCACGCTCTTCCCTTTTTATTTTTCTGTGTGCGAGGGAGAGTGCAGAACTCCAGCTTGGCAAATCGGCAAAATTACCAAACGACAAGTTAACAGCAACGGCGACGACGACGACAACAAAAGAACTCAAACCAGTAACACGGGAACAGAGAAACAACAGAGAGGTACGAATAAACATCTCCAGAGCAGAAACTCGTGGGGGCACGGGGAGAGATACGGTTGGGGGGGGGGGCTTTAAAGATATGACTGTCGAGGATTGATGGAGACAAACAGCACAGCGAGGGTGGCGCCGTGGTCACACAGCAGTGGTGCGGATATGTTACAAAGCTTAAACACACCACCAGGCGTGCGTGTGTGTGTGTGTGTGTGTGTGTGTGTGTGTGCATATGATATAAGGAGGCCGCTCACAGCATTGTGGGATCAGGAGTTATTAAGGACACCATGATGACGGTCTTCATATCTAAAAACGAGTTGGGCATAAAAGGCTCTTTCTGAACCACCCGTCTTCCAACGAAAAGACAATAAAACAGTCTTGCAGCCCCGGGACCAGACCTGGAGCCTACACCACTTCACCTTTGTGTCGTCTTAGCAACAGGTACCAGGATTGAAAGGAAGTAGGTGTGGAGAATCCTTAAACTAGATCAGGGTCAAGTAAGTCATGGGGTGGTTTGATACCCAGATGCACAGGATGAGTGTCTCTTAGATACATGTACATATAATACACTTTTCTACATATATCTATACACACACTGTATTTACACAGTGATTATACACAAACCAGGCCCTTGCAGTAAGCAGAGAAAATGGGGGGGGGGGGGGGGGTAAAAGAGGGAATGGACAGAGAGAAAATGAGAGAGAGACAGAAACCGAGACAGAGACACAGAGAGAGAGAGAGAGAGAGAGAGAGACAGAGAGGAAAAAAGTGTGGGAAGGAGGGGAGGGATGAATGAAGGAGAGGCGGCGGGCAAACATGCAAAAACGCAGACGCATTTCCCGGCTCGCCTTCTCCCTCCACTGCATACAGACGCAACAGGACACACGCAGGAAGCTTTAAACTTGCACAATTAAAATTGCCTCTTTTTTTTTTCTTTTTTTTTTTTAAATCTCAGCTGCTTTAAAAAGGAGCCTCAAATACAGAATCAGTCAGACAAACTTAAAAAAAAGAAATAAAAGGAAAAAACAAAAAGGCTCCGGTTATTCACAGGAAGGGAACAGGACGCTAAAAAAAACAACAACAACAACAACAAAAAAACAAAAACGAAACAACAAGAATAAAACCCACACGCACACACACAAATAAAACACGCAACCCTACCCGACCCCTAACCCAACAACACTATTTTCTGTTCTCTCGGAAACAAGCACACAAAACACAAAAAAAGCTTAAAGTTCTACACTTTGGTGCTTCATGTTTTTGATATCAAGTTTCTCTCGTCATCAAGTTCTCTGACTGAGCGGACTCGATTTTTTTTTCCCCCTTCCCCTCTAGAATCGGGAAATTCTCCCTGTAGCTTTACATCCGGGTCAACAACACCTTCTACCCGGTAAGAATCGCTAGAATGCCAAAAAATGTGTCCGAAAATCTCAGCTGCTAACTTCACACCCCTTCTCTGTTCCTCCCTTTTTTAGATAGTGAATATAAATGCTTGGTTGGGTTTTGGTGGTTTCTGGTACATCTAGTCGTAATTTACACAGTATATTCATAACTCATACTCATAAACTGTCACAAGTTCAACTGTAAATCCTCTCCTCCCCCAGGATGTCTCATCTCGCGCGGGCAGAAAAAAGATAGCTGCCAGGGGAGGGATAGAGGGCAAAGACGCGCCCTCCAATCAGGCGCCAGATGCATGCATCATCCCATGGGGGCGGTGTCTTGTGTTCCGCCGGCCCCCAGCAGGTCAAAGGAGAGACAGGATTGGTTGGTATCGTGGAGAGGGATGCGATCTCACCCGGCCGGGCTCCTGGCACTAGCCAATCCACGCAGAGGACGTGCCTCTTAAACACGCTCGCTGAAAAAACACTGCCTCCCAAAACACACACTCCAGTAGTCTGGAGGCTCAGGACCACTGAGGAGACAAGACCAGGGACAAATTAGACTTCAGCAGATGGAACTGTGTGAAATCAACTCAGCAAAGATGAGAAGTGGCTGATTCAAACGGTATCACATTGACAAAACAAATTAACCCGGGTCTTGATAGCGTAACACGGAACCTTTTGAGAGGGTTCCCGTACCTGATCACTGAAGTGGAGCAGCAGGCGCTCCTGAGCAGTGGAAGTGAACGTTGAGCCACCTCCCATCACGACGGTGCCACACCCTGGTCTCCTCCGACTGGCTGGAGCGAGGGCGGCCCGTGGAGTCCACAAACTGCGTGAGGCGGATGTAGGCGATGCACGCGGCATCTTCGCCGATCAGGTGCACGTGAGGGTTGAGCAGGGTGGTGTGCACCGGCTTGCTGTTCTTGCTCAGCACTGGACACAAGACAGACGTGACAGAAGTCTTAGGAGTCCTGACACAGCCGGAGACGTATTGTCTTTGTATGTGTATTGTATTGTATGTATTGTATTTCTTCAACACGTCACTGCTGGCTGACAATCACCTCTAAATCACAGCCGCTGAATGAGTCCATCAAGAGTCATTTTGATAACTGATTGTACATTTATTCTTTAAGGAAAGAATATTAAATCATAGTCTATACTGCTTGTCCCGTTCAGGGCTGGGGGGGGTGGAGCTTATCCCAGCTGTCACTAGGCGAGAGACGGAGTCACCCCGGATGTCGCAGAGGTGACATGGAGAGACAGACAAAGGTTGACGCTCACACCTACGGGTAACTTAGAGGTCAACGAACACCTTCTACCTGATGAACCAACCGTGAGGGAGAATGCTAGAACCCTGGCCAGACATGGGACTCAAACCCACAACCTTCCTGCTGCGAGACAACAGTGCAATCCACCGCACCACCATGCCTCCCCCATAAATGACGTGGCTTCAAATCTGACAGTTACCTGTGTCACAAAAATTTCTTTGGTTTAGGCTAATAATAGTGGAGCTACAGCTGGAGTGGATCAACTGGTTGCCGTGCCAACATCGCAGGCTCGTTAGCGGTGCGGTCAGTGTTTGGGGCCTCCTTTAGTGGGTTCAAGTTGGCGACTCCCTTCTGCCTTCACCTGTAACCTACATTTCTCACGCCCTGATCACTTGAGATCACATGGGCTTTTAAAAAAAATGAATAAAGGTGTGTCATCTATTAAAAGGAACGTCACAGAAAGTGTCAGGATGATGTCATCCGTAACGACACATTCGACGACTTACTTTCCAAAGGCCTGACCCTTGCCGCTTGTCTGAGAGAAAACCCATCAAGTATTTCTAGCAGATTAAAATTAACTGCAGGTACTTACAATTTTCAAAGTAGAACTTGTGAAAGTCCATCCCCTCCACCAGGTTCCCCAGGGCCTCGGGCTCAAAAGAGGTGAGTCCGGGATCGCAAATCCTCCTGAGAGCAGCGAGCCAGAGAAGCAGGTGGGTGAGGACGGACGGACAAAAGGGAGACCAGACAGACAGGTTAGAACACTGGGAGTACAGGAGCAGTAAAACTACAGAGAACGACTGCTTTCCACAGCTTTTATTACACAAAAAACACGCAGCCGCACTCACGTGTAGGCATCGAAATCGCCATTGTTGATTGCTTCAATCAGCTGCTCCGTTATCTTGATGATCTCCTGTTTACGAGCTGGAGAAAGAACGAGAGCGAGAGAGAGAGAGAAAGCGAGAGAGAGAGAGGGGCCTGTTATGAGGTGAGAAACAATTAACTACACGGCGGTTTCGCCTGATGACATTTTCCTCTCATCACTTTAGCGGCTGCCTTTCCTTCAGGCTCTGTGGCTACGGCTCAACACTTGGGACCGAGTGGCGTCCTCGACCTCGCCGCTTTCCTTCTCACCTCTTTTGCAAGAGAAAAACTGATGAAACACCACAGTTTGCTGTGTGAGAAGAACACACCAACACCCAAACGCCACAAGCCTCACTGAGCAAAAAATGACTTTGTAGCTTCTTCTTTGTTTTTTGAGTTTTAAAATACACCTCATTTGCTCGGCGTCAACTAAACTACGACAGGAAATCTGTGAGGCTTGGCCCTTTATTCACTGAGCAAGAATCACGAAATGTGATCGTTGAGATCTCTGAGTTGAGATTTATATCCTGTTTTGGTCTTTTTGTCAGTTTGCTTTTCTTTTATTTGACCGTTTTTATCCCTGACAATGTGATCTGTGTGTTTTCTAGTAGTTTTCCAATGTCTATGTGTGAGAGTGACATACAAAACACACAAAAATAAATTGCACTGTAATCTAAAAAAAAAAGAAAAAGATCTGTACTATTAAGAGGGAATTCAAGCGTAGTTTACTATCTTTCACATTGCAATGAGCGTTTATTTTCGAAAGAAGACAGAGCCACATGGACATCAAGACAACATTCCACTTTACAAATAAATACCTAGATGGGATTTGGTTTATTTCACAAGTCTGAGGGAAGGTTTGCACCACACAGCTTTCTCTTACTAGAAAGACACACACACACACACCAAACCCTGCCTTCTTGAACAAGCTCTTTTAATAAGGATTACAGTGGTGATACTCTGTGTTTGTCTAAAAACGAGACGAAGAGGTAGTGACACTGGTAACGTTGCCACAGAGCTCTTAAAACTACCAAAGACCGGGTCCTGGCACTGACTGAGCTGCTTCCAGCTCGCCGTCGTCACCAATTCAGCCCTACATGTTCTAACTTGCTTGCCTTCAGCTGCCTGAATTCTTTGAGGAATAGATTCGTGTTGGAAATGTTCCTCTGAGATTTTGGTCCGCGCTGACATGACAGAAGCGCGCAGAAGCTGCAGATTTGGAGGGAGAACCTTCATGATGTGGATCTCCTTGTCAGTCACAGCCACACGCTACTTCATTACAACAGCCGCCTCGTGAAATGATTTCAATTTTGGGACACGGTGCTGAACGTAGCCGTTAGAGGACAGGGATGCTGCGGTCACAAAGGGACGGAGGTGGACTGCAACAATGCTTGGTGGAGCTGCAGCGTTTAAATGATGCTCACTTGGTACTGAGGGTTCCAAACTGTGCTGATGAAGGGCCGATCATCTGCACGTCACGGCTGACGGGAGTGCTTTTTCAAGGCTTGGGCGTTAAGAGATGCACGTCTGCATGCCAGATACGCATCGCAGGTGGCTTAAGACCGGCCGAGCTCCGCCACTGCAGCTCTGCCTGCGACTGTTTGTCTTGCCGCGAGTCTCTTTTGTAAACTGGCAGCTAACAACATTGCTTTTCCTTCAGCTAAAACGAGTCTGGCTGGTCCTTCATGACCTGCATTTACACCAAGAGAACTGACGCTCACTGGACGTTTATCCTTTTTTTCCACCCTCCCCGGTAAACCTGGGGGGGTGCTTGTGCATGAAAATTCCATCCGTTTTTGAAATGTTCAAACCAGCCCGTCCGTCTGATCCTCTTGCTGGTGGCCACATGCGCTGACCTCCTGCCTCGTGATTGGCTGATTACATATTTGATCTAACATGCACTTCAACAGGTGCTCCTAGGAAAGTGGCTTGCTGCAGTAACTCCCGACTGGAGGAATAAATACACTGTGGCTAAAAATACCCCAACGAATGCTTTATGTACTCCCGTTGGCCCAAAATGAGAGATATATGTCTTCAGTAAATCCAAATAGAGAGTCGTCCAGAGTATCCTTCACCCCCCATCCCCCCACTTGTTCCCTTGCTCCTAATGTAAATGACGTTTGCTACGGTTCGAACAATGAAGGCTTGGGTTTGGTTTTTTTTCCATTCGTGAGCCATACAGACATGCAACAGCTACAGTGAGTAGACAGCACAGAAAGCTTTGGGGTGATGGGTGGTGGTTGGGGGGGGGGGGGTCATTCAGTGCACATATGTTCTCTTACTCTGCTTAGTGTTGCTTTTAGCAGCGACAGTGTTGCTCCCTAGCGGAGCAGCAGGCATGGGAGACTGTGAGAGCTCAGAGTCGGGGCAGGAGCTGTTACCCGTGCTGTTCCATGCCATGCGCTTTACGTCATGCGGCGGAACTGAAAACACACACTGGATGGTCAACAGACACGTATGGATAGACAGAACAGAAAAATGACTGAAATGTACATGTGATAATATACACACACACACACACACACACACACACACACACACACACACACTCCATGCAGTTAAACAACAAACAGGATGACTTATGCACTGCAGCTAATGAGGAATAGCAGTTACTTAGGGGTTTATGACAGACATGCAGACGATGGCGGCTGGAAGCAAGATGAGTGCGGCTCTGACTAGGATGCTGCGTGATGTGGAAGTCGCTGCCTGCTCTACTCACGTCTACTCTACACTCTTAATGCACAATAACACAGCCTTCCTCTGATGAACTGCAGCACCCAGCGAAGAGGATCGAAGCTGCTGCTTGTTATAGCATGTGTAGGAAGGAAAGGAGGGGGAAGCAGACAAATAGCACAGGAAAGGAGTAGAGAGGGAAGGAGGGAGGACAGGAGAAGAGCTGGAGAGTTTCAGAGTGTCGTTCAGTGCAGATGCGTCTGACCAGAATGCACGAGAGGTCAAAGAGGAGGTAAACTTCTCAGATAACGAGGACAGAAGTATTAGAGAGAAGTGACTGACAGATGGAGAGGAACATTGTGTGTATGGTGTGCATGGTTCCAGTGAAGACGGACCAGGAGGACCAGTTTAGTGCTGACGGCAGCAAAGTAAGCGAGGCTTCCTCCAGCTGGAGCCGTCATATTGGGGGAAAAAGGGGGACAGATGCAGCGATCACCAAGAAACACACGCACACGCGCACACACACACACACACACACACACACACGCGCGCACACGTTTCAGGGTTCCCACAGTGGCCTTGATTAAAAAAAAAAAAAACCTCCCAAGACCTGCCATAATTGTGTCACAAAAATGAGTCCTTGCTATTTTAAGGTTTGTTGTGGGTGAAATGCAGCTACTGGCGCAGTCTTGCTCTCCAGAGTTGAGAACACAACGCACAGCTCAATGCATTCTAGTAACGCACGTCTGCTCCAGAGTAATTCCAGTTCATCACATCTTGGGATTTGACTCCTGTGGCACAGCGGTCACGATGACACTGTACTCCAAGTCATGTGGGAACACAGCGACCTCCATGAAATCAGACGACAAAAGAAACACAAGATGTCAGGAGATCAGACAGGATAAGCGGGCCGCTACTGCTCCAGTATGCAGGTGTTAATGGAGCTAATTTAAAGGAATTTTCCACAATTTTCTGGCTCATCTATTTTTCAAAAAATTTTCCCGTCCATTTTTGAATTCCAGTTTTCAGTTTTTCGCTGGACTGCATGGACCCTGTGTTGGATTTTATAGGAAAAAAAAAAATACAGCTGTTATCAAAATTGGGGATCCTTATCGGTTGACAGCTTGAGTTTAGAAATTTTATATATTTATTTAAAAATGGCTGCACAGTTGAATGGAAACATCATTAGTTTTCCAACTCTGGAGGTTTGTTTCAAACCTGAGTGATCGTCTGACTGCTCGTAATTGCTGCCCAATCTGATTTCTTTTGTGAATGGTCGTAGCGTTCCGGAAATTCCAATGATATCCACAGACCTCTTAAGTGAGATAGCACCCAAAACGTAAGAAACTAGACTTACAGTTCAATATCAAAATCAAATTCTATTATGTTCCCTGACTTTAATGAAGAACTACTTTAAATAACATAAAACAAAGAGCCCAAACTGGTGGGAACCCTCAAAAAAAAGCTTGGTGGATCAGAGTGAGGGAGTTCAAAGATGTAAGACGTCAGTGCTGGTGACTACAAAAAGCCAAGGTGGGAACTGGGGTGGGGGGTGGGGGGGGGTTGTTAGGTCCTTGCCAGGGGCCACCGTATAGCTTTTGGTTGCCATGGATAAACTTACTGGCAGGTGAACCTTGAGGTGAGGGCAGAAGTGGGGGCATCTCTTCTGTGGCGCTGCTCTGACTCAGCGCCGAACTGTCCGCTAGAACACACACACACACACAAAAAAATGCAACCGGACACACGACAAATACATACATACATACACACACACCACAAGCACACGGTCAAGAGTGTGAGAGACTCATGTGGTATCTCAGCACACCTTTCAGTCACTACAGTCAAAGACACGCGCTTCACTAGATGGGAGACAGAGAGAGAGCGAATAAGAACAGGAAAAAGGGAATAAAACACTCGAGTACCTTTCCTACCTTTCATTTCCTCCTCATCGTTGGTGGCATTGCTCTCTGTTGATCCCTGGAGTGCAGAGGGAGAGACGGATGGAAAGACACTCAAATCAACATCTAGTCCAAGACACGGGAGAGAGGAAGGTGGGTTGTACTTTCAAACAGACCTTGACTCCATCAGGAGGGTTGTGCACCACTGTGCTCTGAGACTCCTGCAAAGTGGAACACAACAGTCAGTCCAACACATCATTACCATCATGGAGCAATGAATCTCAACTGAGTCCCGTCAGCCATGAGGTCACGACCACACATCTCCCTTCACTCGCGCTTCCTTTCTCCCCCCAAAACTGTCAGGGCGCCGATGGCTACAGCTGTTATGATCGGCTCATCTTTAGTTTATTTTCTCTATTGTTGACTCGATGAAATGTCAGAAAATACTGGAAACAGAAATTTCCAAAGCCCAAGTTGACATTTTAAAAAGGCTTCTTTTTTGTTTTACTATCATAGAAAACCTGCAAATATTTACAACTGAGCAGCTGGATACTGCATATCAAGTAATTTGCAAACAAAAATAAATGCGTAAATGCATAATAATATCAATCTACTGGCTTTTAGTTTCTGCTTGTCATCTACACTGTTCAAGTCTTTAAAAAAAAAGCGATAACGTCCTCACTTTGCGGAGGTGCATCGCTGACATTTAAGAAGAGCTACCACAAACCAGGGTCATGTGACCGTTCCACAACAAGGTGCAATGTGCGCTGGTGAAGCGTGTTAAAGGTCAAAACATGCCACTACTGGATGACGAAATAACAGTCAGGACGGTAAAAGGATGTTATTGGTGGCGAGGTAAAGTGAGAGATGGCTGGGTGAGCTTCGCAGGAGGTTAGAACAGATGGTTTCTTTTAGTGAGAGGGAATTAAGAAAGAAAACGATGGTAGAGAGAATGAGAGAGTGAAGCGATGAGTGCTAGGGTGGACATGAGCAGGCGGAGGCAGCTGCACCAGGACGCTACATTTCTCTGTGCTGCCCCTTCAGAGGCAAATAAACACGTTCATGCTCCTTACCAACCTAGACAAGGTGCCCATGTGCATCCTGGGGTTCAAAGTACAGATGAGCTTTTTTTTTTTCTTCATAATTTACAAAAAAAAAACAACCTTCAAGAGCACATGTGCACCTTGGGTGGGGGTGGGGGTACTTCTGGGACAGGGAACGTTACAGTGCAACACCTCCAGGATGGCGGATGAAGGATGACAAGCAATGACTCAGACGATGGAGATGAGGCACGACGGGCCACTAATGCAACTACTTGGGGACGTTAAAAATAAGGCATAAACCAACACTACGGCGGCCTACTGTACCATCTGGGCGTTGGTTGCCATGTTGGTGTCTTTCAGGGCATTGATGGCACTCACTATACTGTTCTTACTGTTGTTGGTGGAAGGCTGGGACGAGAACGCACACACACACACACACACAAACACAGATGCATTAAAATTATACGCCTTTTAGGAAATGGGGCTGATGTTAGTCGAGGCTCCCAGGCTGTTGAGAGCTAACAGGGCAAATGAGAGGGTGAGTGCCACAGAATGGCCTCTAGATCATCCTTTTTACTGCCTCACTAACTCTCTATGCCTCCACCACTTAACTGCACAGAGAGACCCCTGGGGCAGAAGACAAAGAGAGGGAGGCAGGAGGGGAGCAGGGAGAGACGCTTAATAGCAGCAGAGAATGATGGAGACTGCTCGGAAAAGAGAACAGCCGACCTCAGACTGAGACAGACTAAAAGGTGAAAGACAAAAAAGTGAAAGGGACAGATTATTGTATACAGTAAGCGCAGCTAGTTGTTTGTTTTTTTATAAGACACAGAGATTTGGAGGTTCTCAACAGGCCACAAAGGACTGAGAACGATAGAGTGGCACAGGATTGAGCCCGAAAACCCTAAAATAAGTCAACATTGTTGAACTCCTGGTTCCTTTGCCTCGGTGTCATTGTTTTTTTTAAGTTCAATGTCTGAAATTAAATCTGCGGTTCATACAAGCTGTCTGATTCTCCGGTGCGAAGTACTTCAGCAAGTAGCTGCCAAATTTTGGAATCATTTAGGAGTCTTAAAAATGTAAGAAGTGTGAAGCTTGGTTGGAGCGATGCTGAAGTTCATTTATAGCTTAACGTTAGCGCTTAATTAGGGACGCCAGACCGAACAGTTTAAAAACAAGGGGAACAAACCCACCAATATACAACCTGAGTTCCATATGCATGTGAGCCACAAGCTTTTGGTTCCACAGGGGGAAAAAAAAGTTACAGATTGTGTGTTTCTGCTACACACGTGCAAGGGTGGCACGTTGGATCCAACCTCTTCGACTTGTCCAATAGATTCCAGTGACTATCGAATAAAAACAAACCATACGGAACAGACACCCAGTCAGCCATATGAATGGAACTCAGGATCTCATGAGCTGTTCCACCTCTTTTTTTTTCCCCTTTTTTGTTTTTTTAATTACTAACGATTGGATTTATGCTTCAAAAACCATAAAAGCAGTGTTCGTTTGTGAAAATCCTCTAGTCAAACAACAGCATTGTAAAATTTCATTGGCCACAGAGTTTGCTTTCAGCAAAAATCCTATGACAACGCCAACTTCCTGGCAACATTAATATGTCATCCCTGCAGCACTCTGAGGTAAAGCATAGTCCATTACATAAAGGAATGGGGAAAAAAACAAAAACAGAATCAGAACCCTAAAACACATCATAACTGTGAGGGGAAAAAGGGTTATTTCTCAGCGTGACACAAGGAGAAGAGTGGACGAGGAGAGACACAGTAAGGGGAAGAAAGAGGAGGAGACGGGACTCGAATATGAGAGTAGAAAAGAGGTCAGAGAGGTGACAAGACAACCTTACCTTAGCGGAATCTGATTTCTTGTTGAGTAAACTTTTGCATGCTGTAAATAAAAAAAGAAAAAAAGAAGAGGATAGAAAGGGAGAGAAACAGGCAGACAATTGAGTTTCACTCTTCTTGTCCACACCATTCTTTCAGCTTTTGTAGAAATTTGACAAACAATGATAATAATAAAAACTCAAAACCTGAGCAAGTAAGACAAGGTAAGTCTTGGGATAAGATCCATTCAGTATTTTACTTTCCTTGGCTGTATTAGTTTGCTACACTCTTTCCTGTGATAATCCATTCATTGTCATCTGGGAATACGAGCGAAAACCTGAGAGCAAAGTAAACTTCCTACATCCATTTCATGTCTGGAAGATCGTAGCAGAAGTAAAACGAGAGTGATGTCAGACTTCATCTGCCGCCAGGACTGATGGTGATGAGCTCGCTTAATGTAAAGCATCGATTTCCTTTAAGGGCCCTGGTCACTTTTCTACTCAAGCTTAAACAGTCTGTTCTTTTTCCCCCCATACTGACACATACAGGTTCTGGAAATCTTAGCTTGTGTTTCTTACCTTCCAAAAAGAAATAGGAGAGGGAAAGAGGGGAGAGAGAGGAAGGTTGAAACAGAAGTCTTAGTATTTCAATTCATGAGAGCAGAGATATGGTGCACAGCATTTTTTAAGGCAGCAAACAGTAACAAGTGACATCTCATGCTCCGTAATTTTGGTGTTGATTCTATCTTGGCCCGGCCATGCAGCATCCAAAGAAATGAATAAATAAAGAAAGAAAAGTTTTCATTCCACAACTGAGGAAAAGCGAGACCACTGTTCAGAGCGCAGACCTCTGCTCAGTCTCCTACATATTTTAACAAACCATCAGGGTGCCGAATCTTACAGCACGGGACCACCGTGGTCACATGCTCTCTGAACGCAACCTTCCCTCCTGCTCTTCTAAGCATCACCAAGTCCATCTGACAGGGGAGATCCACAGTGAAGCTCTTAACCCACCAGACTGGTGGAAACCGGTGCTGCTCAAGATGATCTGAGCCTTCATTCCGCCAACCAAACCGAGGTTCTGAGCTCCATCGACGATCGAGCTCAGAACCTCGGTTGGCGGAATGAAGGCTCAGATCATCTTGAGCTCAATCATCGATGGAGGGCGTCGCTCAATGGAAGCCACATTTATGCAGAGCCGTCTCTGTAGCTACGTCCCGACTAGGGCTGTGGTGGCAGTAAACCAGTTTGGTAAGCAATAAGATGAGACAGGAACGTAAACCTGATCAAAAACAAGAATCATTCATTTTACTGACTTGGGTGACACCACGCCCCTCGGTGGGCCTGGGGAGGCTCGGGTCACTTTTATCACCGCGCTCTAAGATGGCGAGGAGGGTGGGATATCACGGTTTGCATGAAAGTATTTTTCACTGACCTGACGCGCTGGGTGTGGAACAAATACACTGTTTGTGAGAACGCTTGAATATAAGACAATCCACATTTAATCCAAATATCAGAGCCTCTCAATTCTCTCAAATATTTTCGTCATTACTGCCATTGTTTTTGAAGAAAAAAAAAGAAAAGAAAAGAAAGAAATTCACAAATGCATCAGACTTAAACTACTCCAATGCAATTTATTTGATTTGTACCAATCGGTGACGTGCCCGGAACGAGCACCGACTACAGAGTGGAATCTGGATCTGTACTTCGATCCGCGACATCATTCTGACATCCCACTTGTGAATAAGCCGGTTCCCCATTCGATATCCCAGATCTACACCGGCAACAGTTCTAAAACGGGTTCGTAAACAGGCACGGAACGTGTTCCCTGCCGGTGGGAAAACCGTCGTTCCTGCAGTAAACCAGCTTGGTGATGAAGAGGGAAGGATGGATAAGAAAGCATCTGACGTTGGGCCTCCTGAAACATTTTATCAGATAAAACCACAACAGGAAACCCACATGCAAAAAGGCAGCAAGGCAAACACCTCGCATGAAACATACAGAAATGCTTCACACACGTCTGTCACAGTTCACTGTGACATCATCGATGAAGATCATGAGCAAACTGCCAAGCCTGGCGTCAGCCACACTCTCAAAGAAGGAGTAAGGAAGCAGTTACAGTATGAAGTGACAAGATTTTTTTTTTTTTTTTGCATTGATGAGTGACATCATCACGGGACCAAAAACCCACCTCACCTACAAATAAAAAGAGCCGGACAACAGAGGAGGGTCCTGCTTGGAGTGATGATGTCACACGTGATATTCACAAAAACTTACAAACTTGGTCCAGTTTCAGTGAGGACGCCTGCAATCTCAGGGCTCTAGCTGACAAACCTTCACAAACACCCTGAATCAATCAACCAATCACACACTCCGCCTCCACATAGGTGTCTCCAATGTGGCCGTCATTCTGTCCACACTCACATGATTCAGAGATTCACCTACACTGTGGAGCAAAGTAGATTCTCTCATCTGAAAAGGCCGACGGAGAACCCCGCTGTGCTCTACACTGTCTGTCTGTTATGTACTCAATCCATGGAGCCACCTTCGGAATCGCCGACCTTCACCACCCCTTCCCACCCAGCAGGACGAGAGCAGAGCCTAATTTTAGTACTTTCAAAATCCATTTTGGCAAGTACTAAAACAGACTTCGGGAGGGGTAGATGAGACGAGGAAGTCTTTGACCTCAAGTGGTTCATCAGGAAGGCTGAACAACAGAGATTGTTTCAACAGCGCTCCCATCTTCCGTCTCAGTCTTAATCTCTCCTCCCCATCTCCTCAACATCCACCTTTCCCCTCTCCTCCCACCAGACCCAGGTCTGACGATGGCAGCACGCCAACCCAGCTCTTGCCGGCCCCCTGCAGTGTCAGTTCCCGCCCCCAGGATACATGCCCCTCCTCATCCCCTGCGCCAGACCGCCCTGTGCCCATCCTCACAACCCAGGCCGTGGGAGAGCATAGGGGCGTTTAGGGTCAGCTGGAGGTCAGGATGGAGCTTGCTCGAGTGACGACATAACTAATTTTGGAGATGAAATGTGGGGGTGAAGGTGGTTGGGTGGGTGGGGGGGTTACAAGGTCGAGGCTGAGTGTTGGTGAGGTGTAAATGTAAAAGCACTTTGGAGTTGAACTTAATTGATTACTATTAAGTGATGCTGATGACTGTGTGAATACGATCAGCTAATGTTGCATGATGGCAAATCCAATAGTTAATCATAGGAACGTGAGTGAACAAAATCTACCTGCATGCATATATCCTGCATGTGGGTATGAATGACGATGAAGATGCCGGCAGAGGCTGTATGCAGAAGCCTGTACTATGAATCAGAGTAGCTGTGTGTGAAGAGGAAGTGGATGGGCGTGTCTCTGGGACGTACCTTCCTGAGCCAGTGAGGCAGTGGAGGAGGCGGCAGCAGCAGAGTTGGTATGCTGCCGGCCCACTATTGGACAGAAATGCTACAGTTGGGAGGGGCTAGGCAAATCATACAGGTCTATGCCGCGCTCTTCAGTCGTGGGCCTAGAAAGCTACAGGGTGTGCTGGCTACAGCCCAGATATATCACGCGGTCTGATAACAATGGGCTGAAAGCAAAGATGGACACCCCTGCGGTTTCCTACGCCTAGGTTTGAAGTGATTAGCCATCGACTGACCAACTTGGGAACAAGTCTTCGACGAGTACAAGTCACTCTCAGAGGGCTTGGATGAGAATTACACCATCTGTGTCACCTGGTTTTATGATCCAATACTTGCCCCAATGTAAATATCTCACTGAAGTCTAGACTATCCTTTCTCAAACATGCAAATGCTCCACAGGCAGCAGAAGAGAGGGACACAAACACACACACACACACACAAACACACACACACAGCCACACGGGGAGAAATACATTAGCACGGACAAGGACATAACTGGTGCGCACATATGTTACGGTACAGTAAAAGACAGAAAAATCACATGTAAGCCTGCTCAAATTCATCTGGATAATTCGTCAATCGTTTCTACATGACTCAAAAAGGAACTTCATGTTTCCAATCCGTTCAAATGTTGTAAGCAAGCAAACTCCTGTGCACACAGAGCAACCTATTGTTATTTTCAAGATGAGTGGGTGAGCGTATGTGTGTTTGTGTTTGTGTGTGTATGTGGTGAGGGGGTTAAAAGAGGTGCAAAGGACTCTCCATCCACTCTCCTTCCTCCTCTCCCTCTGCATGTGCAGCGTGGGAGGTGGAAGGCGAAGGGCACACCCACCTGAGAAGTTTCTGGACACCAGCATGGTGGTGAGGATGGCTCCCTGAAGGAGGAGAGGAGGGAGGAGAAAGAAGTGAGGGAGGTATACTCAGTACTGGGAGGTTTGTTTTGATTTAACAGGGAACTGGTTTTTCTTTGCTCTGTATTCATCACTAATGGGACCTTTTCATTATTCTGCCTTTTTAACGAGGCTTGCCGTTGTCTGTAATAGCCTAAATTAAACCCAGCCAGGCTGAATGTTTGTCGGAAATTATATAATTGTTGAAAGGTTTTGCATGTTGCACAAGCGACTTCGCGTCTACAAGTCCCATAATGATGTCTCGCATTCAGACTCATTTAAATGGTGAGACAATAAGAGAAGAAGCCGCTACTGCGTCCATTAGTCTGCATGTACGACTGAATGGGAGTGACTGAGGAGCGCTGCAACACCGGCAGGCTGAGGTGAAGAAAACTCATTGAAGAATGATCCAGTTTTCATTAGCTTCATTTAAGCTAGCACTGATCCTTGGAATACGCCTGGTTCGGATTTGATGCGGATCCCCCGAGATCAGCTTAGCCGACTTTTCTTGCAGGTATTTTACATCTGATATTATCCGTACAAAAACAAGTTCATTCTATGTATGCGTTTTTTAATCAATGAGAACACATGAATACAGTGAATTTGAAAACGTATAATTTCTTTTCCCCCATTTCAGAAACATTCATTAAAAGCCCACAACTTGTATTCTAACTGTACTGCTAATGAGGAGAGACTGAGGGAAAACCGCACAGCAGTTTCATTAAATACAGAGGGTTGAAAAAACAGAAATGTGGAAAATCAAACTTTAAGATGACTACCTTGAGTTTTCGGCGAGCATTGAACTTGCGGAGACATTCAACAGTTTCCTGTCTGTGCATCATGGACGCCACTGTAGAACGGTGCTGTGGGAAGACAAAAAACAGGGCGTCTGCTTGTAAAGAGTTACATTTGTTAAAAAGCCTTAATGTAGAATTCAGTGTACAGTGACGCTGTAATAGCGTTCGCCTTCTGTGGCAGTGCCAACTTGGGTAACCCGAGGGAATACTTACGCAGACCCATGGGTGTTTGAGGGCTTGTTCAGCAGTGATTCTCTTGGCTGGGTTGATGGTCAACATCTGGTTAATCAGGTTCTTCGCCTCTGGAGTCACTGTGTCCCATTCTGGAGAGGGGAACTGAGGACAGGGCAGAAACATGTGGGTGCGATGGTGAGGGGGGGACAGACAGAAAGAACACACGTTTCCCGCAAGAGCTAAGCGAGTTTACACGCGTGTGTTTCTGGCTAATCGACACACTTCGGCAACATGTCGTAATTAGGCTGACCAAAACATTTTTATCAACAGCAAATTCACAAGAAGCAGGCAGCAAAAAGACTTTCATCTTCAATGGCTTGATTATCACAGACTGAGAAAGGAGGATACCCCCTCTCTGACTCTGTGTCTGCCACCCACACACACACACACACACACACACACACACACACACACACACACACACTCTCTGCAATGCGTCAGGGAGGCTCTGATAGGATCAATAGCTTTGGACCGGTTCTCAATTGGACACTATTAAACATTCAAAAAGTGCTTAGCAAAGCCCTGCACTGCACCCTTTGCGCTAACACACACACACACACACACACACACACACACACACACACATAAAAAAACACACACACACACACACTTACATCGTAGGCCCCAGCTTTGATCTGCTGATAGAGTTTATGTTGATCTTCATCCCAGAACGGAGGATATCCAACTAACAATATATAGAGAATGACACCTGACGGGAAACAAAATAGGGAGCGAAAAGAGAAAGAAAAAAATTTGGAAAAAAAAAAGTTTTTAATGTGGCACAATTAATTACAAACCACTTTAACAAGCCAGTCCAGATGTCTTATTGTTTTCTGTTACTCACAGTCACGGTCTGGACTAACAAGGTCAACAAAGAATGTTTGTTTACTGCTACTGCAAAGTATCAGGCTGACTCGGGATGCAGGATAATACTGGCACGTAATCGGAAGATATTGGTCTTTTTTCTTTTTTTAATATATTGGTCCGATGGCCCACATCAATAAATCGAGCTCAGTTACTTCATTTTTCTCATCCCTGTTTATAACGAGGTAACAATAAGCAACAGGGTTTACAAAATGTTTTGGAAATAGGGCTGCAAAGATTAGTCGACGTTGTCGACAAAAATTAATAATAGCAATAGTCAACAATGAATTCCATCGTCGACTGTTGTCGCCGGACGCGTTTTTCCAACGGAGTGAGGCATCTGTCTTGATTATAATCTCTTCCGAGAGTCGCGCATGCACAATAGCGTCTCTGTCTCTGAGCGGTAACACACAGAAATGGCGGCGTCAACATCAGGTACGCGCACCAAAACTTCGAAAGTTTGGGAGCATTTTAGCCTGGATAAGGCGAATAAAAAGACTACTTGGAAAGTTTGCAAAGCAGACCGTGCGTGTCATGGCGGTACCTCGGTGATGCAGGAACATTTGAAGAGAAAGCACGTCGGGCAGTTGAACGAAACGGAGTCTGACTCGCCTCGGTGAGATTCAAATAACATTCAAGCCAATACGGTTTTTAGGACACACATTGTACATTTTAGAAGCGTATTTAAGCTATAAAAGAGAGCTGTAGCGTTATGCCAGACTGTGCCTGACAAACGTATTTTAAATCAAATGCATGCAGTCCCAACACTGTGCCTAATTGGTTTAAATAGGACATTTTTATTTAATTTTTGTATGAATCCGCAGTATGTTCAATAAAAGATGTATTTTTCATTGTACCCATCTTTCTTGTGTTTATCATCATTTGCCACAGAATTAAATCAACTTCATGCTAAATTTAAGAAAATATTAATAATTATCAGATTAGCTGACTAATCGTTTTAATAGTTGGTGACTAGTCGACGATGAAAGTAGTCGTTAGTTGCAGCCCTATTTGGAAATAAATATTACTCTTTCAAATTCAACCTGTTTGTGTGTTTTTTGTCAGTATGAACACAATTTTATCATCCTAAATTTGTTTTTTTACACAGTCAGTTGTAAAATATCAGCATATCGGATGTGGCCAAATAAATAAATAAATCCAGAATCGTGCATCCACGACGCTAACTGGACGTGTGAGGAGGTCAAAGACTCACCACAAGCCCATATGTCCACAGGCTTGCCATAGGGGTCCTTCCTGAGGACTTCTGGGGAGAGATAGCCCGGAGTGCCTGCAAACCCTGCGGGACAGACAGATCAGAGGGCACGATTCACCCGTATCTTTTATGGCATTACTCATGAAGGCTGTTTTACGCGAGTGGTTCACAGCGTAGTGACCCGCCGGACTCCAATTCAAGCGCAGATTACGAGAGAGTCACAAGCAAGTGCCCATTAATCATCTCGTCCCCGCTGGAAACTCAGGCAAATGCTTGCAGCTCGGCTGTTTTCCAAGAAACAATGACCTAAACATGAACTGGAATGTGTCGCCCAGCCGTTTAAGCGATGCTCCCATAAATACTGAAGTGTGTAGGCAAATGCCCGTAGACAGAAGCTGGAGCCTGTTCAGGAGTCATTCACTTACTTCAGGTGAGTTACCTCAAGCACAAGAAATAGTTCCTCAGAGTGGCCGAGTACGCGACTCTCATTCTTTCTTTTAGACGGATGAAAAACAAAAATACACACTTGTTAGCGCGATCCCCTTTAAATTGATATGAAATCAAAACCCTTCGCAGTTTAACGCTCAGGTTACAGGGTTGGGAGGTTGGCAGCCAGACATCAGGGTGCAACTCAAGGAGACCTCTTCTCACTGATGGCCGCAATCAAACACAAATACAAATACTCTCTTCATGCTTCTACAACACATGCAACATTTTTTGGTTCACTATTTTTGTCTGTTTATTTAGTAACATTAAATTAAAAAAAAAAAAAATTTAAATGGACAGTCTGAGGCAGAATTCTCCACTTCAGCAGCACTTGACACCAAACCTCCCTACTTTATTACCGTCCATATCCTGGAGGTTTGTCCTGAGGGGGTTTTGCTCATATATCATTCATAGCCTGATTTATACAACAAACTCACGGCGAACATTGATTCTTAGGCTGCTGACAGTATTTTCTGATTGAAGCTGTGACCTAAAGTGATTGATTTATACATGTAGAAAAAAATCCCTTCAGTCAAAAACGACTCTTCTATGTCATCCAGCTGGTCAGGTAACGGACGAGCAGATTTGATGTCTGTGTTTGTGATTTCTTACCAAACCAAGCCTGTTGGTCTCCCTGCACTTCAATAGCAAGGCCAAAGTCTGCCAGCTTCACTGCAGCTCCCTTCATCTTACTGGCCAACAACAGGTTCTCAGGCTGACACACAAACAGAAACAGAATGTAACAGGAGAGATCAAGACAGTGAGAGACAGATAGTGACAGGCGCTCTTCGCTTAAGCTCAGAAATATTTATATTCGACAAGGCTAGTGTGGGGGTGGGGTAAAGGTGTGAGGGAAAAAAAAGAGAGAGAGAGAGAGATGGAGGAATTAGAGAAAGGATGAGTGGTTGAGAATCTCCACAACACCTTATATGGGCATGGGTTCGTAGCCATAGAAACCACTCGGGAGTTATTTAGGCTGCACTGCAGACAGCATGCTAAATGGAAGGTGTACTTAGCGAGAGGCGGCGTGTGTGGCAGTGTTCTAAATGGCCGTTGTTTGGGCAGTAGGACATAAAGGGCTGCAGTAAAAGCCCACTCAGGATAAAAGGCCAACAAATCAGACAGGCAGGGCTGGAGATAATAGCGTTATTCTGCGACTCAGAGCGAGCGCACACGTACACATACAAAAGCCACCCACACGTCTCAGACGTCCCTAAAGATTTTTTTTTCTCCACACATAAAAAAAAACAACCTACAATTTAGTAGATATTATGATTGTCCTTCCTGCCAGGATTATTATAATTGTCACCTTAAAGTAGGTTAAGGAGCAAACTGGAGGTGACGGAGAAACTCTCTTCCTCTCCTCTTTGCATTTGATCCTATCAGCAAAGGGAAAACTCAAGCCCCTCCCTCGCTGCTCCATGGGTGGTGTGATGTCACACAGGTTGTCCTGGCAACTCATGGGGTTCATCTATGTCTTCACCTCCTCCCTCTTAATAGACCTCCTCCATGACAGCACAAAGTGTGTGTTTGTGTGTACAGGCGTGTACATGTTGTTTGAGTCCTTGTATTTTCCTTGCCTTAGGTGAGAGACAAACCCTCACACGTGATCATGACTCACAGTGTCTGTGCTCAACATCCATGCACGTGTGCACACGCGCGCATTTCTGGTCACGGACAGACGAGCTGACGGATCGGAGAGCAGACAGGAATAGAGGGTATAATGGAGGGTGGATGGGAGAGGGATGCAGGGGGGATGAAAAAAATGCAAAAGATGGGAGAGAAAGAGAGAGAGAGAGCTGGAGCAACCAAGAGCCATCTGTGTGTTGCCATGGCCACGAGCAGAGGTGTGTGTGAGTGTGTGGTTGTCACGGAAACGGGCAACCACTCACCTTGAGGTCTCTGTGCACAATATCATGCTGGTGGATATGATTGACACTCTCCAAGATCTGACTAATGCAATGACTGTGGGGAGAGAGAGACAGAGAGAGAGGGAGAGACAGACAGAGGGAGAGACAGAGAGAGAGAGAGACAGACAGACAGACAGAGAGGGAGAGCAAGACAGAGAGAGAGAGAAGGGGGACAAACAGAAAGATAGACGTGTCAGTCACTACCCTTCATTACAAAAACCATCCCATACCCACAGTCAGAGTGTACTGTCTGGTTGTATTAGAGGCGCAGGTCATTGTGGGGAAGGAAACCTTGACATCGATCTTTGAATATTCTTACACGGCATCAATATGACCCTCTGATAACCGGTACAAAGAAGTGGGACGAGCGAAAGCTTTGAAGGAGGATGTGGAGCTGGAACCAAAGCTGTTTCAGCTGATCAATCACGGGGTTTCTTTAACATGACACAGTTGCAGCTGTGAATTTGTGAGGATTCCTTTAATATCACCGTTGATGGTGCTGTAAATTAGGGGTGTGATCCAAACTGGCCTCGAGATTTGGGAACAAAACGATTCCTGATGTATCAGATTTTCCCTATTATTGCTAATGGCTGCTTTTTTCAAACAGAGGTTGTCGGATACCATTGAAATCCCTTGTTATTTAGAAGGTGATTTAGAAGTACTCCACCAGCTCCGCTCCGACTCCATTACCTCGACTTTGGTTTCGCTGTAAAGTGCATACCCAATTATTTTGGTTTAATTTGTTTAAGTGTCTGTCACAGCCAGAGCTCGCAGCTCCACTAATGTCTGACAGCATATAAAGTTTGAAAATATACTTTTCTTCTCCGAATCAAAGTGGTGTCACTTTTTCTTCCTCGAAAAGGTAATTATGTAATCACTGAGTTAAAGGAAGGCTTGCCAGCGGTTCCTTTACTGGATATGAACCGGGTGATAACGTCAATGTTTGGGCTGAACGATTCATCTAATTTTTATTGAAAATTGTAATATGGTCGAACGCAATATACGATATACACAAGGGAAAATATGTGGCAGGTTTGGGGTGCTGCGGAGATGTCACAGCCTGCAAACGGGACGCTTCAGATGGCAAAATTAACCCCGTAATGCGGCGAACATCCTCACGGAAACCACACCGCTATCTTCTCTCAACGTTTTTCAGTTAAAAATTCAAAGACGCCAGAATCGTAACTCCTCCTGATATTGTGACTTATCATGCAATTACAATTTTGGGCATTTTTCCTCAAATCATTCGGCTGCATCGACTGCACGCGTGCGCCTCTTTGCTGTTCCGTCAACATCACTTTAAAAAAAACAAAAACAAAAAAAACATTTGACATTTGGAAAATCGATTGTTGACATTTGAGAACCGATTCTTAACTGCGCACATTCACGTCGCAATATACCACAGAAATTGAGAAGTTTCCGCACCTCTTTTGTGAACTGTTGAGCAGACGAAGAGCAATAATGCAGATGCCACGTCTGACAGTTTATAAAAACCCTCGCTCCGAAAATGATGAACTGAATTAATAAAAGACCTAAATGCCTTAAAAAGGACTCAAATGAACAGTAAAGAGTAGGTAACATCCTACACCAGTGAATCTTGATTTTAATTTTCACGGCAGGTTTTTACTACAATATAACCAACCATTCCTTTTCAAAAACATAAAAGACAGCAGTTTAAACAATCAATACTAGGGAACTTGTGTGGGAAGCCATACACCACGCAGTCAATAAATCTCTGTCCCAGTAGCAATTTTAATAATGGGGGCGTCAATTCAGCTGCCACTAATACCATTGCCATTATTTCTCAACTCTGGCTGCCGAGCATGTTTTCACACTATCCTGGTGAGTGTGTTGGCTCATGATGGGTCTTGTTAACTTTTCCTGCAAGCGAGTACCTTCTAACGGTCCTACGCACTGTGGTGTCAGGCTCCACGAGTCCCCTACTAGAGGCTCATGTTCCAGTCACGTCTCTGGAAAGGTTAACGGATCGAAGGTCAGACCCAGCTTGAGAAAGTGTGGCTGAGGCTTAATCCAACTGACTCGGATTGTGTGCGTGTCTAGGTTGCTGTGTTTCTAAAGGCCCCCGGTGTGCATGAACAGACAAAGACCACTAATCCAATTGTACAACAGCCTCCATAAGCTGCACACACCACACAGCCACAGGAAGAAAAAAAAAAAGGGGGGGGGAGGAAGGGGAACCCAAGAAGGAAGTAAGGAGGAAGCTTAAATGTCACAGTGTCAAGGAAATGTCAGAATAAAGAGAAAAGGGCAATCCAGTTTCACAAAAACCAAAGTGATCTCTTCAAACTGCTTTTGCCTGACGAAAAGCCCAAACATTCAATTCACAATTACATAAAATGGAGAAAAGCAGCAGCAGTCTCCCTCCCCACTTTGGCTTAGAAGTGATGTATCAACTGAAATTGCACCTTATGGGGTGCTTACCTGGCATCAGCTTCACTGTAGTACTCCCTGGCCACAATGTCTTCAAAAAGCTCTCCTCCTGTCACTCTGGGATGAGGAGGAGGAGGAGGCGGAGGAGGAAGACACACAGGGAGAGAAATAGTTAGCATACACAAACAAGCCCCAGTCACGTACATGGATAAAATGTCACTGTGTGTGTGTGTGTAGAATACACTCACAGGTCAAAGACTAGGTAATGAAAGCCTTCCTCTGAAATGCTGTCATGGAGTCTCACTAGAAGAGAGACGATGAGCAGTGAGACAGATACAAAGACAGGAGTCTGGTCCGTGAGCACAGTTCACATTAACGGCAGTTCTTGACAGTTCAGACGAACCAAAACAACAACAACAACAACAACAAAACTACAGTTTAGCAGCATTTTTGATCTACAAACCACTCAGAAAGCACATACCTCCACCAAAGAAGGTTCTGCTAATAACTACATGCTGCCAAAAGGGTCTGAAACAATTTGATCTAGATCGCCTCTGGTGGTTAATCTCTTGTTCCTTGTTACATTACCTGTGTTTCTACTAAATTAAATCAAAACCTGTCAAGTAGCTTTTCAGCTATATGGCTAACTAAAAGATCTAGAAGGGCAGTCCGTCAGGCAAACAACTCCACCAAAGCTAGAGCTGCACAATTTTGAGAAAATATCTAACTGATCATTTTCAACCGAAACTGTGATTGAGGCATGATCATTTTTGGTTTTAAAATTGGAGCAAATGTTAATTTTATGTCATTATTCTCATCCATCCATTTTCTACCTCTTATCCTGTTAAAGGTCACGGAGGCTGGAGCCTATCCCAGCAGCCTTCAGGCAAGAGGCTGGGTTCACCCTGGACAGGTCACCAGTTCATCTCAGGGCCAACACATAGAGACAGACAACCATTCACACTCACAGTCACACCTACGGTCAATTTAGAGTATCAATCAGCCTCGTCCCCTCTTGATGTCTTTGGACTGTGGGAGGAAGCTGGAGTACCAGAGAGAACCCACGCAGGAACAGGGAGAACATGCAGACTCTACACAGAAAGACCTCGTGCTCCAGCCGGGGCTTGAACCTGGAACCTTCTTGCTGTGAGGCCACAGTGCTGACCACTGCACCACCGTGCCGCCCCCATTATTCTCATATTTACTGGAAATACAATTAAAATGAAAAGTGTAATTTTTGGGGGGGTCTCAACAAAGCTTTTTTCTTAAGTCTGTAGACTAGGATGTGTAGGCAGGACATCTAAGCTACACCACCAGATTTCCTGACACACAGTTAACTTCTAACAAACATTCCCCCTTCCTGCGATTGGAAGACTGCAGTCAGTAGTCAACGGTGCAGCCGTAAGCCCAAGTAAAAGTTATGCATTATTCACAGTGAAACAGATTTGCCCCAAAAGTGAGTCGCTGCTTCCTCTCCTCACGCTACACTCGACCTCCAAGTTTGGTGACAGGCTGATAAACAAATGCGGGTGAAAACATTATCCTTCCTGACGGAGGTAAAAAGAAAGAGACCAAGGTCAGAGGAGTCACTTAACTACAGCTGTGACGCATTGATTTTTCTTTTCACTGCAGTGATATGACGACACAGGCAGTGGTAAGGTGGTTATCCACTATTTAATTACAACCCCCCCCCCCAACGATACTTGCATCGGCCTGGTTTTGCTCAAGTCTCTGCATTATCTGGCCTTCAGGAAGAGGAAACAACGCGGAAAAAATGTACAATTTATGGGCATTTCAGAAGAAAGTCTGTTTTAAACATTTCGAATATTTTCTTACAGTATAAACTTGTACTTGAACAAATAATACTGACATTGGTTGAAAAAAAAAAAAAAAGGCCAAAATTTCACATCTGAGATTAAAAATCCAATATTGCGCATACAAAAACACACAAAATAAGACATAATAGCTTAAAGAAATAAAAAGAAAAAAGCCTTTCTGAACACAAACATGGTTTCTTTGGTTTATCCGTCCATCAGCATGATGACTAAAAAAGTTGTGGATGGACTTTGGTGAACTCTGGCAGGATAATGAGGGAGGTGTCAAACCTGTGGCAGTTGTCATGACAGGAGAGAGCACACGAGCGTTTGGCAATTTGACAATATTTCTTACAACGAAAGAAAATCGGAATTGGAGTCAGCCAAGAGAACCGTGATCGGCGCATCAGTAACTCATAATGCAACAACACTGCGGTAGAGTGTTAACCCTGCCACCCCCACCCGCCCACCCCCAGAATGACAAAGCAGGATCCAGACAGCAGGGATCATTTGTTAGCTTAGGTTTAGTGTCAGGGGGGCTAAAGTTATCGTTACGTAAAATGAATATCAGTTGTATAATACAATGAAGTAGGATGGCCCTGCAGCAAGAAACACGAGTAACTGCGCTTTCCTCCTCCTCCCATCTTCACACTCTCCCTCCATCTGTCTCCTACTCCTCCTGCTTTCATGTCTCCATCTGTCTCTTTTTTCTGTGCCCTCCTTTGTCAAAGTTTGAACACAGACCATGCCAAAATATGTCAAAAAAAAAAAAAGTCAAAAGGACAATAAAAGAGAGGGTAAAAAATCTATATGGAGCAGGAAAAAGAACAAGAAAAGATGAGAGGCAATGGGTGCCTGGGGGGGGGGCAAAAGAAATCTAGGACACTCAGGATGGAAATAATGCAGAAGGAAGGTGTCATTGATTTTGTCGTTTCACCGCTTTTCTCCTTAACATGTCTGGACATCTCCATTGAAGCATTTTACTTCATCATTATATCATCACCATCATGTGAAAGAGACAATGTTACAGACTGGGACACCGTAGTGGACCGCAGTCCTGAAGACTGTCCAACATAGATGATGGAGAAATATGCCTGTCTTCATGTGTCAGCCCCCACATGCTCTTTATGAGTGTGTGTGTGTGTGTGTGTGTGTGTGTGTGTGTGTGTGTGCACGCTCAGCAGAGAGGCTGCAGAGGAGACAACTGTCATTCGGCTTCAGTTTGATAAACATTAGCAAAATAATTGATGACACATTAAAAATGACTGCTTGCACAGGCAGGGGAGGACGTGATGATTGTTCAGTAAGGTGTCCAACACACCACACACACATATACACGCACACACACACGCACGCACACACACACACACACACACACACACACACACACACACACACACACACACACTATAAACCTAGCAATGCTGTCAAAGTAACAAGCTGAAATCAAGAGAGAATTTCAGGTGTGGCCTCTGTCGGTCACTATAAATTCTGCCGGATGATAAAGTGTCATTACTGACATTTTGTGACACTGACACGATGATCGAAGACCAACAAAGCAAGTGCAGCCTCTTACAGATTAAAGGTGGATTCTTCAGAATTTGTAGTCTGACACAGAATATGAAAAATAATAAAATATCCTAAGAGAAAAAAAACAAACAAAAAAACTACAAAAAACACAATGCTATACATGCAAGTGAGGTCAGCAGAACCACTGAGTTCATGTCTATTTATTGAATTGTTGCGCCAGGCCTCGCTGCCCCTGCCTCATGATGTAATTCCATCGGTGAAAATCTGCCTTGAACGCTTCAGTGTTGTTGTTTTTTTTTGTTTTTTGCCACCGACTAATCATCAGATGCCCGGCATCTCGCTCTAAAAATAAAAAAGGATGTAAAAGGAAATTCCTGTGATGTCACACCTTTTATCCACAGTTTAGGCTACACGTTCAAATGGGTTTTCATTGAGTCTCATATTCTGATTCGAAATGGTTTAAAAGCCCAAACCGACAAAAATCTAGAACGTAAACACCTCTTTCAAACCCTTGGGATTTTCTGTCGACGACCAAGGGGAAGTGACAATATGAGTACTGCGTCATGTGAACTTGGGGTGGGAATCACACAGCAACTTATGATGGAACACAGTCACGATACTTCGCCCCACATGAGGACGGTATGACGATACCACGACTCTACGATAATCGGTGTGTTACAGGTTGACAGTTAACCGAAATTTATCTGTGAAATATCCATGAAAAACCCCAAAAGTAGCCTGTGGCCTTCTAAAATGTAATTACTTTTTCCTTGTAACATCTTTCCACCAAATGTGATCAAAATTTCATCCAGTTTGTGAGACATCCTGCTAACAAACGAACCAATCAATGAACTGACCAACACCAGAGGTGATTAAAGGGATATTTAAAACAAAAAGAGCAGCAAGAATGTGATTTAACACATGATAGCGTATTTTGGTTCGTTCTAGTAACCGCTGGCCAGAATAAAGAACCACGAATCACACGCTTGATCACATGCACAGAGACTCACCAATATTGGGGTGCTTTAGCAGACGGCAGATCCGAGCCTCCCTTTCAAGTTTCTGATGGTCTGAAGAGAGAAAAGTTGCAGTTTAGTTGAATTCTTCTTGACAGCATTTAAACACAGCAATGAATGAAGGATTCGGACTGAAATAAAACTCCAGATCGGCAGCCAAATATCACCACTGTAGAAAATAGAGAAGATAAAAAGATACAATCCTGCAATAGAAACATGTAAAAGTAGACCAGTGAATGATTTCTGCATTCTGCTTCAATTAGATTTGAGTTCAGAGGGACAGAGAGGGTGAGGAGGGTTGTGAAGCAAAGGTTCGCAGTCAGAGGTGGGCTGGACACGTTGCAGATATTAATTTTGCATCTTCATCCCGACATGGAGTGATACAAGCTAGAGCCTGTGTCCCCATTGGTCTTTTTTTTTGTTACCTGAATGCAAAATAATGCAGACAAAAAGGAACCTGTGCTTGCAGAAGAGGAAAATGATAAAAGTTCCCAGTCACAGGAGCGACGTCAATTTAGACAATAAAGCTGCCAAACATCCTGCCTCCATTACATACCTTTACATCCTTCTTCTTGTTCATGATTCGTCAGTCCGAACGCAAAATAGGAATTTATAACTGGAGTAGTTTAATAATTATGTTCACATTCTGAGAAAATACAGAGAACACCTCTTCACCTGTTGCTATCTGTGTTTTTTTGTGTGTGTGTGTGTGTTAGTAGCAATCATTCTTAGCATGAATGTAAACACGATGGGCAGGAACAAAGTCAGAGATAACAGCCGCCGATCAACTGGCAGCACAATCATCACAGTCTACTTGAGTGAGGTACGTGCATTTAGCAGATCTCTGCTGTTGGCCTGTTTAAAGGTCATTAACATGTACGCGGAGGCCAATTTGTGCGTTTGTTGCGAGTGAAGCATGACTGTAAAGTTCATGCCATAGAACACTGCAGTGTTTGCAATTCAGACTGGGCGGGGATGTTGGCAAGAACACACACCTGCCGTTAAACCCAGGATCCTTGTTCTAGGCTTTTCCTGAATCCTGTATTGACGTGAGTTTGCACAAGAAATGAAGGAACATAAACCGCATGAACTACACCCACTGAACTATTGCACGGACATGCAGATGAGGTCAAAGGTCATGTGGGGTAACTGGATCCAGCATGACTCAACGAGTGCGCGCTGTCATTGTGGTGAAGCCAAGTCGAGCCCGGAGCTCCACGGAGATTGCACCACACAGAGGCATCACTAGGATTTGCATTTGTTTCCCCAGTGCAGCAACAGCTTCAAATCAAATTCACATGCTGTTGCCGAGCAATCAACTATCGCCTCGCCCAAATGCAATACAGTTTGCGCAAGCATAAAAAGGGCATATTACATTAACCATTAAGAAAACAAAACATCAACAGCCCCTCCTCCTGTCTGCAGAGTCTAGCCGTCATATCTACCTTTCTTTGTCTTATTCTGTCTCACCTGTTGCTGACCTAGACTGTGTTTAAAGTTGCGCACATGTATTCCGAAGCTTAATTCTCTAATGCGGCGGGTTGCTCTTAAAAATCTGCAAACTCCCTTGTCATCCCTGTGCAGGTGTGGATTTCCCTTATCTGAAAAAAAAACAAGAAAATAAGGGAGAGACCCGACCCTTCTAATTACACCGGTGACGCAGGACAGGGAGACAGACAAAACGAAGAAGGGAGGATTACGTGGAACGTCCATTTGCTAGAAGAGGATCACAGCTCCCCTGTGAGTGAGAGAGAGTGTGTGTGTGTGTGTGTGTGTGTGTGTGTGTTTGTCTATAGCCGTCTACCCTGGTGCAGTGTCACTGCAGCACTCACTAATTCATTCAATCTCCTTATTTGTTGGTGTGAGAGTGTGTGGTAGAAGACAGGAAAGAGAGGGATGGAGGGTAATTATACTGGCACTTCCTGCTGCTCTCTAATTGGCCATCTGCTTCGCCGTGGGGCGGGCCCACAGCCATCTTACATCACTGACAATGTGACTGAAGGCTTCAATCTGTTTCATACAAGTTCACATCCAAACTGAAGACGACAAAAATACAAAAACACCTCTACTGGTGATGAAATATTTCCATATTGACAGAGTTTACCAGAGACTGTACACTGCTAATTTCCTCCCTCTTCATTTTCCCCTTCCTGCAACACTAATGAAGAGACCGCTCACAACCACTTTCCCAAATTAAATTGAGCAATATTTTTCCTCACTGACAAGAAAAAAACCAAATCAAAACCCAGCCCATCTCTGATTATGTTATCATCCATGTTGTCTCAATACGAATTCAATTAACAAAAACAACAAAAAAGTTAAATCGTTTGTTCTGATCCAAATCCATCAGTGAATCCATCAACTCGGAGTGTTTCCCCCTTGGTGAGCTCTGTTTCACACAGAAATGCAAAATGTGTCACTACAAATCTGGCTGGCAGTAATGCACGTATAAGCCTCTTTGCTGACCACAAGAAGAAGAGAGCGTGAACGCTCGCCGCATTTACTAGTCAGATGTGTCTGTAAGGTCTTCTAAGGTCTAAACCTCCAACTTTTTCTCTGCCACAGTTTGGACGCTCGGACACGTCCGAAAACGCAAAGCTCACCTGGTTGGTACACTGGCGGCTGGGTGGTCGGACCAATCTGACCAAGCAACAAGGACATTTTTTGGGCATTCAAACATCGAATAACCAGCAGAATCCCATGACATGTTGACTGTTACACAAATTTGTTGAGGGCGCTTTTGTCATTTTAACAAAGCCACATAAGCATCAGAGGAGAGACATCAATGTTAGTGTTTATGATTCTAGACAATAATTTCTCCTGTGCCATACTTCTGTCTAAGAGTCCTTCAGTCAATCGTTCTGGCAGGAAAATCCATTGAACACAGCAACTCAAACGGCCCAGTATGTGTACTCGTCTACCACGCATCAAGTAATAACTACTTGGTAGATATTTTTAAGAGTAAAGTGCAACAGCAACTGCCGCTATGGGGACTGAGTGGAAACTCATGGCTTCCTGATCATGAGACTGAGTCCCATTTCACTTGTGAATTCTTGTTTGTTTGCACTGACTTGTTTTGCTCTAACCAGTGTCAGAAACACATGACTTATCTCAGGTTCGCCTTCTTGGAGACCTTCTTCCCGTTTACCCTCCGAGGCCGAACATAAACCTTATTTGACTCTTGTGGCGCACGGAACATTTCTTCCTCGTAGGTGTGTCAATGAGCAATCTAATAATTCAGGCGAGAACGAAACCACGTGGGTTTTACACTGCGTAGCCAGGTTAACAGGTCTTAGGGCGCCTGACAAAACCCCTTTGTCACAATTCAAAATGGCTGCTCCACGCATCAGCTGCATGAACACTGTGAAAATAGCACCTTTATTTCTAATTTTGTACATTAAATCGGCGGTGCACAAAGAACCGTTCATATCTTATCTGCAGATGTGTTGCTAAGATATTTAGATGCACAGAATGCCACATGCGACGTTTTGGCCAACTGCTGTTACTAATGGCTGGAATCAACTACACGTGTGTGTGTGTGTGTTTGGTTTTAAATCCACCCTTTCTGTTGGAACGCGGTCAATTGGGGGCGTGACGTCACTCCCAGGTTCCGAGGTAAGTCAACCGCTGCGGTACAGCCGTTTCTGAAGCAAAATGCTTGTCGTCCAACAACACAACATAGAAGGAGGCGTGCTTTTGTTTTGAAGACTGAACGTACAACACACACGGATGCTGCTGCAGAAGTTGATCTTTTTTCACCCCCCAGCTTGCGGGTACCTGTCGGGCCTTTAAGCAAGTCGCACTGCGCAACAACTCCACCAATCAATAAAATAACACGCAGCCATTCGTGAACTAGCAGGCAGCGATTACACTGACCACTCACGCCTGCGCTGGAATCCGAAACCACTCTTGCTCGTTTGGTTTTTACACCGTTGACGTGATTTCCAACAAAGACTATGATCGGTTCCACGTGGGATGTGAAAATGAGGAATTTCAGAAACTAATGTCATTACCTCCACTGGCATTTAGCAGACAGTGAATACTAAACTCAGCATGTCATTGGTAAAAAAAAAAAACATAAATAAATGATTGATTTTAGTTGAACTTTTTTTTTTAAACCTTTGCTGTTCTCCAGGTAAATCGTTTTATTATATCAGCATATTAAAAAGCTTCTCAAGATCAATTATGACGTGATTATATGATACACTTTGATAATTCAAAGTCACCCAACAACAATACATATATTCCTCCTTTTTTCCTGATCTTCGTTCACCTTCCTAAAAAACTTCTGACGAGTAATCTCTTTTCTAAATGCATGAAAGTGGCAGAGCAAACCATTACAACTACACGACTGAACACTGGCACTGCTAGGATGAGAATCAGGTGTGTGTTTTAGTGCGTGGGTACTGCGTTTCCCAGCTGCCTACACACAACCACCCCCCCCCCCCCCAACTGCCTGTAGGCAGGACTATCCCACATCCAACTCTAACCTCCCATCCTCTCTCACTTCCTTCCTTTCGTTTACCTCCTTCCTTCTTTCCTTTCCCGGCCTCCCTGTCCCCCTCCCCTCTCCTCAGATTACTGCAGTGTTTACCAGAGCTTTGCGAGACTTACCCACCAGGCCACGCGTGAGGTCAAACTCGCCCCGTCAGGCTAAAAAAAAACCCACTCAAATCCTACCGGGCAAGCTGCCTTCTCATGCACTAGCTTCCTATGTATGTGTATACATGTTGCGCTGTGTGTGCATGTATGTGCATGTCGCATCAGGCTACTACAACTCTTCTCCTGGCACACAACCCCCTTGTTCCCTCCTTCACTATTTGCTTTCCTGGTGTGGAGTGTCAATGATCTCCTTGCAAGACTGTACTGTTAAAAAAAAACTCATCTGCTGGCAGGCTTTCTTCTCCCACACACATACACAGGCCTACATTGTAGTTCTGCCTCTGCAAGCGGCCAACAGTTTTCTGCTGAGCCCTTGCTTTTCCTTAGGGGTGTGGGGTGTGTGTGTGTGTGTGTGTGTGGGGGGGGGGGGCATGAATACCAGAAGCTGCACTATGTGGACACTTGATGGCATGGATAGAACAATAACAGCATTACAACACACTCACACATGCCTCACAATGCAGACACGCTCTATTAGTGTTACTCCTTGCTCTCTCTTTCACACAAATGCAATCAGACACAGACAACAACAGGGCAAACATGGAGGCGCCTATGGAATCCGTGGGGTCTTAGTGGTTGATGAGATACATTTAGCATAAGTGGATTAGCCTCAATACAAAGCAATCCCCCCTTGCAGAGAGACAAGAGAGGCAATGAGGAAGAGAAGAGAGAAAGACAGACAGAGAGGTAATAGAGAGCACGGAGGAAACGAGAACAAAGGAAGCCAGGTGTGTGTGTGTGTGTGTGTGTGTGTGTGGATGTCAGGAAGGAGTGCAGGGCCTAATTTGTCAGATACAAAAAAAGAGAAAGCAATTAAGCATCTCAGTCTGAAGCCAGGGGAGGTTCTGACACACTGACATGAGCTTGCGTCATCATTACAACATGGCACCAGGCATGTGCACGTGGGTGTGGAGCTATGCAGAGACGCACAAGTAACGCAACTCCACTTCACAAGTGGACTGCAGACTCACATGAGCACACTGAGGCAACAACTACAGCAAGAGATGCACAAGAAAATCCATGTCCTCTGTTTTGCTTTTTTTTTTTTTATATATAATTTTGCTCCAAAGTCTGAGGGCTGATATTTTTGTTTCAGTTTTTATAAATGCCAGTTTTGTTTTCTCCTCCACAGTTTCTTCTTCTTTGCTCAAAATAAATGATGTGACAATACGCATATATCTGATGTTTGGGCTTTTCCAAATGTACTGAAGATAAATTAACAAAACAAAAAACAAAACTCTTCTATTATTGCTGAACTGTTGTTGTCCCGTGACTGGAAAGCACTACATCAGTGTCATGTGTAAGTATTATTATAATTATCGTCATCATCCAGATATTACCAACAACTGTACACATTTATCTTATTCCACTCACGTCCATGGGACCTTTCCATGAAACACTTCTTCAAAAATTTGGACCGAGCCTGTGGCGAGTCCATGTCCGGCTTTGGGGAGATGGTGGATGCTACCATCCATCGCTGGTGGCTGACAGTAATCGACCCCTGGGCTCGCTACCCTCATAACCTCCTGATTTAAAGACCGTCCGTGCTGAGGAATTGTTGCGCCCCCGCGGTATGGCCTTAAGCCGGGAGTTCTGTCCCACTTTTCACTTGCAGGAAAGAAGAAGCTGCCGCTGGTGGTCACCGCTCTCACGCCTTCATGTCCCGTTTATTACTTTCTCATTAAACCAAGACACTTGGTAACATCAGTGGCTGCTTTGTGTATTTTCTGCAGGTCGCTGTCAGCGAATGTCCACCAATCAAGCGGTTTTTCCTTTCAGCGTAGCTTCCTCGGTATAGCTAGTGGGCAGGCTTTGTGTCAATTTAACACAACTAGGTTACACACACTTGGTGCAGCGACAGAGCTGCTTAAACCCGGCACGGGGACTTGTGTTGGGTTCACCTGGCAGGGATGGGACATTTTTCTGGGCTGAGTGAGACAGCTGGATGTTGCTGTCAGAGTGAGGGAGAAGCAGTGGCGTCCACTGGCGTTGTTTCACTAGCACATCATCTCAGCTCAGCAGACATCACCCGACCCTCGCATCTACTGATAAACAGACTGAGGAGTGGTGGGAATATTCAATACAATGTTTATTTAGGAGGTTTCTGATAAGAACTCCCGGCAGACGTGAGGACTGAATAAATGACTTCCTCTGGGATCGTGTGCGTGCTTCCCAGCGAGCATGGGTGACATCACATATTTATACAGTCACACACAATACCGAGGTAAAGCTGCAGCAATTAACCGTTCCATCGATCAATGGAAAATTAATTGCCGATCAACAACGTCACACATTTGCTGGTGCTTGACTCTTAAATATCAGGATTTGTGTTGGTCATTTATGCCAGAAATGGAGGAGTTTTTGGACTGTCGGAGGGACAAAAGAAGCCAACGTGAAGACGTCATTCTGGGCTCGGGGACATCGTGCTGAGCATTTTTGGGGGTTCTTGACCTTTCACAGACTCCAGCATTCAATATCCTGATTCTGGGGGGAATTGTCCCTTCACTCTGTCTGGTAGGCTATCCAGCAAAGCTGTAGATCAAATAAATGGAACCATTTTACTGCATTACTAAATTTACTAGATGATGAAGCACTTTGATTTGTTTGGAGCTCAATGGATTAGCCATAAACTGAGGTAACCTTCACTTATAAATAGTGTTAAATATTGTTTTTACAACACATGAACCACACAGCGCCACCGTTTATCACAACCACCGGAAGCTGAACTTTGTCAGTGTGCGATGTGTGTTACCGTACCTCTTGCAGACAGCTTCTTAGTGTTGATGATTTTTGCAGCATATTCCTGTCCTGATGACTTCTTTACACATCTACGCACCACAGAAAAAGCTCCCCTATGAAGAAAAGAACATAAAAAAAAAAACATTTTAAAACTCACTTTCAGTTCACCCATTCTCTCTTCTCTCACATACACAAAGTGTGACATTTGAAAATGCACCAGCGCTTGTGGCAGCAGTGGTTTGTTTTGAGCATGCATGGCAACAACCCGCATCTCTTGTTCTTCTTCTTTCCCTCTAACACACACGCGCACACACACACACACACACACACACACACACACACACACACACACACACATACTTTAGAGTCATCACAGCAGCAGTGCACGCAGTCTGAAAAGGTGAGTAACTGTCAAGCCAACCAGCACCAACGTAAAACAAGCCCGAGTGCTGATATCAGCTGTGGCGTTAGCGGAGTTCCTGCAGGTTTCAACAGGACACACATTCAAGACCTCTTTGATTAAACCCACAGACAAGCTAGGAAGCAGGTACGACTGTGACGGCTGCACAGTTCAATCAAACCTAATCACAGTAAGTTCCACTGCAATTTTTCAAATGGCATGAAGGTGCAATATTTGTTAGAATGTGTAAGAGAACAACATAACAGCGGGGACGTTCAGCCTAAACATCACATTCTACAAACACAACATTATAATTCAAGTCTTTGTTTGTTTTTTTCTACTAAAATTGGAACAATGACATACTGCAACAGTTGACACTCTCGCTTACATCAGGAACCGTTTCGTGATTGCAATGTCAGCCAAAATTGTCACAAACATTTTTTTTTTAAAGAATTATCAGAATCGAATCAAAAGGCCGAAACAAACATTTCAAAGCCGGTTTGAGACATTCTAAGGTGAGCAAGCGAACACTCATGATAGGCACACAATTAAGGATGGCTTGGTAGCATCCGCTGATACAGATACCAAGGCCTCTCTAAGACAACTAAGCACTTAATAATACATACCTGGGGTTTATTTATTTATGGTTTCTTTGGTTTAACCATCAGGGTTCCTACGCATTTTTAAAAATTAAAGCTACCAAACTACAAACTTCCACAACTTTTCAAGGCCTGTGATGAAAACCGTCTTGATCATCAACATCGTTCCATCCAACATAAGTTTGAAAATCGTTTTTCAGCCGGAGATTTCATTCAGTCGATCTTAAATGACCCAGGCCTTGAAACTGCCCCCCCCCCCATTTAATGACTTTTCCAGGTTTTACGAACCTCCAAACGTTCTACAGCAGCGGTTCTCAAACATTCAAGCAAGAGGAGGTCGGGGAAATGTCATGACTCGCTTGTGGTTTTTCCGACTTTTCAAGCAGCAACTAAACGCAGCGTCTTCTGTCTTCACTTGAGCATTTAAGTGTGAATTTAAACTCATGAATCGCATTACATTTCATTCATTATATACATATATATATATATACATATATATATATATATATATATACATATATATATATATACATATATATATATACATACATACATATATATATATATACATATATATATACATACATATATATATATACACATATATATATACATACATATATATATATATACACATATATATATACATATATATATATATATATATATATATATATATATATATATATACATAATATATATATATATATATATATATATATATATTTCATGATTTCTGATCCACTGATACAGAATAATAGCAGGCTGATATCACACACACAAAAAAAACCAAGATCAGCAAATCCTTTAACATTTTATGATGCAACCTTTTACCCCAAAAAGGGAATTTGATTTGCAACAATTTGGGGGGGGGGGGGTGAGCAACATGTAATGCATTCACAAGTTAACACACTTGGGTTATAAAACGGCTGCGCCGGAAAGCGCATGAAGCGGTGTGCTCCACATACTCCGCTCTGAGGAGTTTCACGTTGACCTGGATGAACACTCCATATTTTTCACCTGCGAGCTGCCTTTTCCTGAAAGAGTTGGGCGGCCTGTCACTGCTCCGGGTGATATAGGAGGGACTTTCAAGCCTGCTGCACTCGGGCTGCTACCACTTTGCTCTTAGCTTCAATTATTTACCGGTAAATGAGAAGTGACAGGTGACAGAAGTGCAAGTAGGTGCACTGATGTTGATAACCTGCGACAGAGCAGAATGCATTAACAAACGGGTACAGACACATAAGCCCAGGCTAGTGGTCAGTCTTGAGCAGAATCCGGGGCAGGCGGGCTGGATTCACTAGGGAGGATGTGGAAGAGTGTGTGTGTGTGTGGGTGTGTATGTGTGTTTGAGTGCAATCAGTGCCATCGATTACTGTCAATTATTAGGCAGAGAGTGGAAATGGCAGCTGGATATTTATGAGAGCCTAGCTTGATAAAAAGGCATAAATTCTCTCCAGTGCTGCTGGTTTTGGGAACATCAGGAGATATATATATATATATATATATATATATATATATATATATATATATATATATATATATATATATATATATATATATATATATATATATATATATATAAAGCCTCCACCGGCCAAGAACAACAGATGCTGCTGCTGCTGCTGATAATGAAACAGAGGAGGCAGTGGCCCGGTTTACTTGTCGTCATCAAAATACCGAGAAAACCACGTCATTGCCTCTTACACTGCAAAAGCTAAATTCGCAGCTCGTAGTAGGAGGATTTGCTGCCTCCGTCCCCCCGTGATGCGTGTATTGATAACGTGATCGGGCCGGCCGGTGTGCGGGTGGCTCAGCATTTACCGTGCAGACAGAACAACCTGGACCGACTCCTAACTTCCTCACTAAAATGATCCAGGGATACGTAACGTTACTCAACATGGTTACACAAATCATCTGCAGCTGCTCGGAGGGGAGGGGGGGGGAGAAGAGAACCCAAAAAAAAAGAAGTGGCCGGCCTAGCTTGCTAGCGACCACAGCCTCTGGACTACCGAGCCCACACTGAGCTGTCAGACCCGCGGGCCAGTGAAATGTCACTGGGCTACGTTTCCAGCGTCTCCCGGGGCCCCGCTGAAGGGGTCCGGCAGACTAGAAAATACCGGCTAGGAAACACGGAAGGGCTAACAGCTGTGACTGCACCAACCTCTGTCGGGTCTATCCGTCATAATTAGAGGGTGAAAGACGTAACGCTAGTGGGCTAACTCGGTTAGTTTATCAGTACCAGCGTGGTGGTCGCTGGCTGATGGCTGAACGTTGATACGTTGTCCTCCCGTTAGTGCGGGAGCAGCTAGCCGTTAGCCGCTCCGGTGTAGCCTTGGCTGCACCGCGGCAACCACTGACAAAATTAAAACAGCTCTCGCCCCGACTAGTCTTCGGGGCTACTTAGGCTAGCTACTGGTTGCTAGCTGGCTAACCAGAGATAATATGAGGCGAGGTTGCGGGGGTGGGGGACAAAACGACAAGACAAACACGATGCACATTGGTAATGCTGCTTACTTCCCGAGCTCCTCGTACAGCTGATACTCGTCGGTAAACCGAGTGGAAGTAGCGGTGGTTGCCATGTTTGAGAGCCGTGTGAGGGGAGCCCAAGCCTCGGGGTAGGACGGCGGCTGGCTCTCGTACGGGGTCCGAGAGGAGGGTAGCCTAGCCTCCAACACAGGAGTACCTATCTGACAGGCAGGCAAGGCTGAAGAGGAGAGAGGCGAGCAGAGACGGAAAGGGAGGGGCTGGGGGAGAGGAGGAGTGATGATGGTGTGTGTGTGTGTGTGTGTGTGTGTGTGTAGTAGAGGGAAGGAATCCTCGCGAGAATAGGCTCGTGCAGCATGAGATCGATGCATGTGTTATGGGTGAAAATGTGGAGAATGGGGCTCAGTTTCTTACTTTGCTTATGTTTGATCAGCTTGCTATGGTTGGGTTGGTTTTGGGGTGGTGGGGATGGAGTAGCTGCAAATCATAAGAAGATAAAAATAAATAAATAAATAAACGTCCAGGTGATAGTATCGACATCCAGGTGTGGTTACTTAAAGTGCAGCTTAAAATAAATTGAGGGGACGACCACAGCAGCATTTCTCCATACCAGCAGGGATACACCCAACCCTGGGTCACACCTCACTGCAGCAGCAGCAGCAGCAGCAGCCAGGCAAACTGTGACACACACTCTCTCTCTCTCTCTCTCTCTCTCTCTCTCTCTCTCTCTCTCTCACACACACACACACACAGAGTGCATAAGTAAATGCACATACAGACACACACTCAAGGGATCAATATTGATTAATTCAGGTCTTGCTCTCAACACAGTAGGCCTTTCTGAACCACTGATTTTGCCTTTTTGCATGTAGAAGAGAGATAACGACGGGCAGGGGAATAATACTGCCGCTGTATCCGGTTTCCCCTGACAAGCGTGCACCTATGTTTTTCCACAGAGTGAGGCCTGTTAGCTAGGAGGTGCTAAAAGATGGTGTCACACAGATCCAGAGTGCCTCACTAAATGTTTAATGTGGCATGAGTGGGAGGCCATCAGAGGCCAGGCGGGTGGGGCTGCCGAGAGCCGTAGAGCTAAGAGTTAGATGCCTAGTATACGTGTGTGTGTGTGTGTGTGTGTGTGTGTGTGTGTGTGTGTGTGTGTGTGTGTGTGTGTGTGTGTGACTGCATGTGCGAGTGCTGCCTGCTCAGCACTCTGGCCCAGAGGTGGGACAACCAAAAGTACATACACACTGTCAGAGAGAAATATTGCAAAATGGTGATTTCACTTGAAAACCTTTCTGCGTAGTTGTCAGCGTGGGAACAGAAACCTGCAACGCTGAAAAGTTCAAGTATTATGAAGCCATATTTGCAAGCACAGCCTGCTGAATCTGTGATTGGAGAGCAGCGGAAAAGGAGGCCAGCATGTGCATGTGTGTGTATGTGTGTGCGCGCGCGCGTGTGCATGCATGCATGTTCGTGTGTTATGTGGAAGACAAATGAGCACTGCAACGTAGGCTACTGGCCCGCTCCCGCTCTCCTTTTCCTACGTGCTAACCCTGCTGCCTCTCCTCCTCTTCCTCCACCTCCTCAGCCTCCACAGAAGTTATATAATGATGAACTCCTCAGCCTTTGTTATCTCACACCAACCACACACTACGCCTTGCCCGCTTGATGAGAGACAGAGGAGCAGAGGAGGGAAGAGGAGTGAGAGCACGGGAGGCCGAGAGAAGAGAAAATAGGATGGTTTTCAGCTTAATTTGGCTCTCAGTGAAGGGAAGAAAGTCTGTGCTTGGACTTAATGTGTGCTAAATTTGAGTCTAATGTCACCCAGGTTCTCGCTCACATGCCCAGTGACCACCACCTGGGTGCACAGCGATATGATAGAGAAAACTCAGCGTCCTTTTACATTCACTTTTGATTTTTGTAATGGAAACAGCTAAATACAGCGCCTGTTTACGTCGACTCAGATGATGTTCTCATGTCATTCTGCTGTGAGAAACACACTTGGGCAACCTGACTGTGAGGCAATTGCTAAATCTGAAAAAGCCGAGTGGGAATAAGAAACGCTTGTTCATTGGTTGTTCACGTTTCACCTCCCAGGGTTCTCTTACTGAGTCAGTAGAACACGAGTATCACTTAAATCTTTTTTGAATGGGATCATTGAAACTAGCAGCCAGTATGTGAGGTTCCACAATTCCATACTTTTTAAAAAAATTATTATTATCTAAAACAATCATGGGATATGATAAGGAGGAGATTTGAGGTTGGAATACCACCAACCTCCCGGGGAAAATGATCAAAATGCATCCCCCACCCCCTTCTTAACCGTCTAGTGGGGAGAGAGAGAGAGCAGGAGGGGGTTGTGTAGTGGAGTATGTTCGTCTACTCTGTCTCGCTCATTGATTCTTTATCTGACTGAAGTTTGCACAAGTTAGAATCTACAGCTCTGAGATATCAGCAGCTCGGCTGTTCTGTGTATTGATAAACCCGCAGTGCTGTCCGTGGTGCTGAAGTTCAGACGGCTGTGTCACAGGACCCCTTTGTCTCCGTCCTGCCCTCAGTCTCGCATGTGCTCTCTAAAGCTCTGTACATTTCCGCTTTCCGCTCTGGCCTGAGTCGGAAAGCCGGAAAAAAAGCGATGAATAAGTTGCATTTTTGTCTTGGCGAAACATTCAATTCAATTCAGCTCAAAGAACTTTATTAATCCGTTGTGAACTTCATTTGCACAGAGCACCAGCGAGTGTGCAGTTCACATACCTGGCGGCACAAAACATACTACACGTGTGTGTCACGGTGTTTGGTGAGTAAAGCAACGTCAGGTAAATGTTGCAAAGCACAATAAATGCATGATGAATAGACCGAACGCAATACATGCTAGGAGTGTCTTCCTGTTGTAGTCCTGAGATCATTAACAGGCTGACACAGAAGGAGAAATCACAGCCTCCAGACATTTTAAAGGTGTTTTTTTTTTCTTTTTAAATGTTGAGACAGTTTTAAAACTGTAGCTGTTGAGGAAAGATGGAGGTGTAGAATTAGTAACAGGACAATTTTGGTTCACTGCTTCCAGCAGTGATATTTTACGGGGGTGTGTATGAGTGTGTGTTGGTGGTGTTTAAAATTTTTTTTAAAAAAAATCACCACCTGGGTATGATGTGTAGAGTCAAAATATCACTTTTCTTACAATGGCCTATCCCGAATTGATATGAATTTGAGGTAACTCAGACTAATGAAGGTGAATATGTCATCTGAGTCATGGCAGTCTGTCTGCTCGCCGATGACGCTGATGCGTTTGAAACCATCCGTCTGGAGGGATGTGAATGAGTAACTGCTGTCTTCTTCCAACCGGTAACGTCGCTATGCCCCCTCCCCTGGCTCGGCTCGGCGCGGAGACGTCGATTGGCGGCGGTCATGTCGGGCAGCACCTAGGATTCAGAGCGTGTCGCTGATGAAATGTCAGTGAGCTCAGTCAGCACAGCCAAGATGAATAAATGATGGTTGGTTTTTGGACATTGCAGCAAAAAAAATAAAAAAATAAAAAATTAAAGGTGACATGGACTCAATTCCTGTTCAATTATTTCTCACTCATCAGGGATAAATAGAAGCTACAGAGGCAAAAACACAGGAAACACATCAACAGCACCTTTGTATTTATTAGAAAGTATGAGTATACATAATATTGAGCATGTTTAATGGGTCCTCTGAAGTGTGTAAAATGTACCTCTCTTTTTAAACACTCACAAAAAGATGGAGGTTTTTTTTCACCTCTGCATCACTACCTCTTTTACAACCCAGAATGCAGAGGGAGCCAGCCACATGTATTTAGCGTCAAGCTAACGGCGCCTCGTAGCCACCGACTACAAGCAACAGTTACGTTGTCCAAAAATGTGGGCTTGCAGACTCTCAAGAGCTCATTCACAGCAGCGTCCAGCCCACGCATCCCACTTGAGCCATGAACTCGTTCGTGGTAGCGCTTCTGGTTAATATGGATTTGTAGCTCAAACCAAAGTGTTTATGGATTACTGAGCATGTGACTGGATAAACTGGACATGGATTATACAAGATGGCGCCTTTGTGAGTTTGTAAACCGATATTTTTGCTTGTGTTTTACTTGAAGGCGGCCATTGGCATCAAGCTCATGATACGTGACCGGCTCCTCCTGCATTCTGGAATCAGGGAGAAGAGATGCAGCGCTCTAAATGCTTTGTTTAGTTCACGTTTAATTTGTTCCGTTTTCAAAATTGTCTCAGCCCCTCTCGTTGGTCACGGCGATTCACAGAATAAACTTTAAAATCTATATTTAAGTATTTCTTCATATAGAAGTGGCCTTTTTGATTGTACTGATAAAAATGAGTCAGTATTATACTTTTGATGGGATAATCACCTTTGTGCATCGGGACAGAGAAAAGAGGATGTAGCCAAATGCCATGCAAAAAAATAAATTCCGCAATCGTCATCATTATCATTGTTATTGTGAGAATAAAGTTACCACTCCAACGAGGACTACGACTACAACTACCACGAATTGATGTATATCTGTTCGCCGAGTTTAAGTACCACGTGTTGACAGCCGAGTAAACAAAGGGGTTTTTACTGAGTACAACAAATACTATCAGTCTCACCCAGGAGTCTCTCATGTATTCACAATTTTTTTTCCCCTGTGCTCACAGTACTCTGAAGCGTCATGTGACAGCCCTTGAAAATCTTGCTTTTGCTGACCTCTAGTGGCCTACTGCAGTCATCACTTCTGTTGAGTGCAGTCGCCGGCACAGCAGAGCAAACCCTTGTATTAAGACATGTATTAATCTTGCATCTAAAGACTGTCTGATTTTTTTTTTTTTTAAACAGGAGTTATGATGCAAAATCAATTGAGGTCACTGCCTTAGCTGAAAGAAACAACAACTTAAAAAAAAACAACAACATATATTTAAAAAAAAAAACACACCAACTTTCAGGTCAATTTTGCAGCAAACGAAACCGAGCTGATATTCATTTACGGGGAATTTGTGCAGACGAGAGAACCCAGCTTCCTGTTTTCATTGAAGTCACTGAGAGAGGAAGTTCAGACTCTTCTACTTGTGTGTTGGCTTCCTGAACCAGTCGGAGATGGGAGTTGCTGAATCAGGTGAGAGCAGCACTTTCAGCTTTGCACATTTCCACTTAATTTTTATTTGATCTGTTTCACGTAACCTTTCTTCAACCAGAAAAAAAAAAAGGTCCTTCTGAGTTACAAGGACTCTCCTCCCAGGGAGTCCTGGTCAAGACAGCGGGGTTCAGAATACACAAAAGAAAAAACGAGGCGACACACCACACACACACACCAGAATGCTAGACGTGACACTTAATATCAAGCTAAGGTACAAGCTAGTACACACAAGCAGCTAAGAAGGATATCAAGTCATGTCCACTCTGACTGACTTCTGTTTCAAACGCTCTGCAAACTGTCGGTGCTGCAACTGTTTCAGGGGATGTCAAAAGACAGTAACTCACGCAGCAACTTCTGTTTGGCTCAGTTCCTTCTAAACAAGAATGCTAGTGTTGGGTGGTTGCCATTTTTATGTGAAGAGCATTGAGAAATTACAACAAAGCTCAGTTCTCTTCAGTGTCTTTAGGAAATCTAGCTGACCTCCACCGGAGGAGGGACGTAGCAGAAGTAATAAGAAATACTTCCCTAACGGTGCAGGGCAAAATTCTTGCATTATGTACTGACCTAAAGTATTTAGTTATAGTACAATTATGTTGTGTGTTTTCTTTCCCAAGTACTGTAATATTGAAGAGAATACTGTTCTGTATTCTACTGCAGTGCAAAAATACTTCTACTAGCAACGCAGTACGTGACTGTGTGACAGCGAGAGTTAATATGTGACTGTTCCAGTGTTCCTTTGGGACCTTTCCCTCAGAAGTCAGAATCAGGACTACAGTAGATCATCGTGAATTACCAGATTATAGCAGATTATCAGATGCAATATTCAGAGTGGGGCAAAAAAAAGGATAGGGTTTAACAAATCTGCCGCAAAATCGAAAGGGTTCCTCGTTGGCCCGTGCTAGAACCTTCCAACAAATGCGGTGAGAATGGGCAACGTACTTTTGCACAATCCAGCTGAGAGCCAGACGAACGACGGCGAAAACGCCGTGGTGGAGGTAACGGTCAGTTAAAGTGACATGAATCTCCCTCTGGTTTCCAAGGCCAGGAAGAGCATCCACCCTCAGGAAAGCATGTCAGCTGCGACGAGAGGGAAGAAGATACGGCGAAATGGAGCAAAACGTCATCTCTGATAATGCAGAAGAATTCTCTCAAAGTAGGACACCAAGAATGGGCAGTTCCCTTTTTTTTTTTTGCTTAGCTTTGTTCTGCGCTGGAAACTCCCTCTAATTCTCTAATTTGTACACATCGTTTCCAGAATGTTCTACATTACCGTGGGAAACCTGTAAAAATGTTGGCTGAGGCAAAGGGTTTAGGATGGGGTTTTTTTTCTTTCTTAATATTAATATTCAACCATACAGGGACATTATTCTGAAAATGTTAGGTTTTCTTTCACAACATGACTACTTGCAGCTTCATGTTAGCCAGTGTTTGATCGCTACCACAAGAGTACAAAGGAATAATTCTGTGCCCCAACTGTGGAAAAACAAATGAGCTTTTATTTTTTTTATTTATTTTTTTTTTTTTGCATATCGATGTCTGGCATTTTGTGTTTGCTTTTTTCCCTCCTCAGGGTCAGTTTCCTCGATTCCTAATTTCCCCGCCAGCTACTCTGCCCAGACCGGCGGCATCGTGGTCGCTCCCTCCATCGTCAGTTCAAGCAACATCAACATCAATATCGACATCGTCTCCGAAGGCAAAGGTTCAGATATAAAACACGTGGAATAAGAACAGGATTTGACTTCGACTGATCTGTTGGGGTTTTTTTTTGCAGGAGCTCGTGTTTCATCAAAAGACGCGTTGAACCTTGATACCGAAGACAGTTCCTGTACTCTACAGTCTCAAAGTGAGTACTTCTGACAGTAGTTTCAGTTACTTTATCAGATTTGTACATGTACGGATAAAATGAGAAAATAAAAACCTGTCTCAAATTGTCTTGTCAGATGAAAAGATTGCAGAATGTCAGAGGAGTCTGAGAGACACCCTGAAGAAGAGGTTCAGTTATTTGCTTGAGGGGAAAGAAGCCAACAAAATCCCTCTGGATAAAGTCTACACCGAGCTCTACATCACCGAGGGGGGAGGCGGGGAAGTCAATAAGGAGCATGAGGTGAGACAGCTCGAGATGGCGTCCAGGATCCACCCAGAGAAATCCATCCACTACAACCAGCTCTTCGATTCCACGCCTGGACCAGACCCCCAGCCAAGAACTGTCATCACAAGGGGAGTCGCTGGCATTGGAAAAACCGTATCTGCTAATAAATTTGCTCTGGACTGGGCTGCAAAGAACTCAAACACAAACCTGGAGTTTGTATTTCCCCTTTCTTTTCGGGAACTGAATCTGATGAGGAAGAAATTCAGCCTAGTTGCACTTATTTGTGAGATGTTTCCTGCAACAAAAGACACAGGAATTTTCACAAACGGCGAGACCAAGATGTTGTTCATCCTAGATGGCCTCGATGAGAGCCGCCTGTCTTTGAACTTCCACAGTAGTGAACTGATATCTGACGTCAAACAGACGACCACGGTGTCTGTGCTTCTCACCAATCTCATCCGGGGACGACTGCTCCCTCACACTTTCGTCTGGATAACAACGCGCCCTGCAGCTTCTGGTCAGATCCCTGTGGAGTACATCGATCTGGTGACGGAGGTTCGAGGGTTCAGCGATCAACAGAAAGACGAGTACTTCAGGAGAAAAATAGAAGACCAGAATCTAGCAAACAGGATCATCACGCATGTGAAATCCTGCAGGAGTCTTCACATCATGTGCCACATACCAGTTTTCTGCTGGATGGCCGCGACTGTCCTTGAAAAGAAATTAACAGCGGCAGAAAGTAAAGACACACCAAAGACTCTCACGCAAATGTACATCCACTTCCTGTCCTTACATGAGATGGGCATGAAAAAGAGGTTAACTGGAAGACGAGAGAGCAACACTGAATGCATGCGAGCGAACCTCATGTGTCTGGGTAAACTGGCCTTCAGAGAGCTGGAAAAGGGTCGCCTGGTTTTTTACGAGAAGGACCTGATCGAGAACGATATCAGTCCCACGCAGGCGTCCATTTTCTCAGGTGTCTACACTCAGATCTTCAATGAGGAGCTGATGCTGTTTGAGGAGAAGATGTTTTCCTTCGTGCATCTGAGTGTCCAGGAATTCCTCGCTGCGTTGTACGTGTTTCTGACTTTCCACAACGACAACATCAACGTCTTGGTTAAGAAGTCGTCCGCGACGAGACGATTCCTATCCCGAGAGCCTTCGGAGCTGATCCTGTACAAAGGAGCGGTGGAGAAGGCTTTGAGCTCTGAAAGTGGACATTTCGACATCTTTCTGCGCTTTCTTTTGGGTCTTTCTATGGAACCCAATCAGATTCTTTTGAGCCACTTAATGACTAACAACAGAAGAAACCAGAGGACCAGATCAGAGCTCATTAAACACATAAAGGACAGAATCAGGTCGAGTCCGTCTCCGGACAAGTGCCTCAATCTCTTCCACTGCCTGAATGAGCTGAACGACCGCAGTCTCCAGGAGGAGATTCAGGGTTGCCTCAGATCTGGAAGTCTTCATAGAACCCAACTTTCACCTGCCCAGTGGAACACGCTAGCCTTCGTACTGCTGACCTCAGAGGAGGAGTTGAGCGTATTTGAACTGAGCAACTACAGCAGGTCGGAGGAGGGTCTCCTGAGGCTGCTGCCTGTTGTCAAAACAGCCACGGTGGCAAAGTAAGCGACTTTTAATGCTATTTAGAGAATGAATGCTCTTGCATTACGATGTTACGCCGTAAATGAATGAAAGGATCTTCTCTTTTTTAGTGTAACAACTGCTTTAATGTTTCTTTTTGTCGATACTTGGTGACCCAACATTTGAGGGCGTGGCTCACCGAGCTAAAACTCTTCACCAGTTCATTTGATGTGCAGCCACGTTTGGTGATATTGTACATAAAGTCGTGCTCAGATGCACCATTCATTCCGGCAGTGCCACATGTTATTTCTGTTTCATCGACTGCCAGAGAGTAGACTTAGGAATGGCAACAATAGCTCCTCCTTGTGGCCATTTGTGAAACACCAATATACTACTTGTTAAGTTCAATAAACTTGAAGCGATACTCCCCCAAACAAGTGTATGCTTTCCGGTCACAAATAAGTGTCTTGAGCTCATAAATATGTTTTTATCTTTGTGACTCCAGAATGCAGGAACATGCGCAAGCACCGTTAGCTAGAAGCTAACGTTGCTTAATGGCCAACAACTAAAAACAACAGCAAGCGTCCAAAAATGTCCATCTGCAAACTCTCAAGCACATCATCTAATAATAATCTAGTCGTCTTCATCCAACTTTATGCTTCCACCTTGATTTGAGCTATTAAAAACAACAACAATAACAACCAAACAATAAAAACAGAAATGGTAGTCCTTCCTCTTCAGCGTTAACATGAGCGAGCGCCAGACAGGAAGCTTTGTTGTTTGTCAATTTTTTTTTATTGTCATTAATCGTCGTTGATGGTTTGAATATATGTGACTGACTCTTCCTGCATTCTGGAGAATGACACCTTTTTTTTTTTTTTTTTAAGAAAACAACACAAAACATGTCTTTGTAAACTAAAAACACCTTTTTTTAAATACTTGAAAGTTAAAATACTCTTTTTGGTGAAGTATTGTTTTAGGTTCCCTAAGAATTATGTTCCTTAAACATGATATTCCATGAAAAAAATAAAAATTCAGCTGAGGAACAATTCAATACAATACAATTTTAACTGCAGGTTTTATTTGAATGTTTTCAGAATTGCTGCAGGAGCACAGACATACTTCTGGTAACTTGCAGCTCCCACACTCAGTTTAATCAGACTTTGAGCAATTTTCATTTCGCTTTTATTCATTTTGATCGTAGATGATATACTGACCCCAGTTCAAGAGTCAAATGTCTTCCAATTTTCTCTGGGTGATGCAGAATAAACGCGTTTATTTATTATCAAGATTTAATGATAATTTTTTGATCAGGGCAAATGCAGCTGGTGGACCCTTCTCAAGTTCTCATTAGCGCTTAATTTCGTTATCCTCAAAATCGCCGGTGTGCCCTTTTGTTGCTAGGCAACTTTCCAAATGGAAGTTTTGTATAAAAAGTCCCATTTCTCAGCTGGAACTGGGTGTCAGTTTAACATCAATTAGATAATTAGACGAGACAGGAGAAGACAATAAAAAGTGTCGCACAAAATGAATATCGTAAACAGTCCTGAACTAAAACTGACAGAATATCAGTGCCAGTATTCCACATCAGATTATTTTCCAGTCATTGAAATTTGGTCTCCTATCATCATGAATCCAGTTTTAGCTGGTTGGCCGTGTGGTTTCTTTTCCTCTCATGTAATTCTCCATTTTCTAACGGTATTCACCTTCTCCCAATTGCAGTCTAAATGCTTGTAACCTCACCGTGGCGTGCTGTGAAATCCTAACCAAAACAGTCACCAGCTCACCCAGACTTCGAGAGCTGGACCTGAGTAACAACGACCTGACGGATGAAGGAGCCGAACGTCTCTCTGGCGCACTGAGGAGCAGCAAACTACAGATTCTCAGGTTCAAACTCACCGACTTGATTACAATCTATCAAGTCGTACCCAGCTATGCCAAATGAATAACGTCTTTATTTCTTCAGACTGAGGAGCTGCAGCCTAACAGAACACAGCTCTGAAGCTTTGGCCTCAGTTGTCGGCTCAGCCTCCTGCCAACTCAAGGTTCTGGACCTCACGGACAATGACTTCCAGGACTCGGGAGTGAAAGAACTTTGTAGTGGACTTGGGAGCCCTCACTGTAAACTGGAAATACTCTTGTGAGTGGAAGAGGAGTTATTTAACTGTGTGGTTTCGTGCATTCAAACATAGATCACATATATACAAATATTCAACTATATCTGAAGAAATACCTCCCTTTTTGGAAGTTTGTCCCTGTGCAGAGTGACAGAAGAGGGATGCAAGTATCTGGCATCTGCGCTGAGCTGCGGTCTGAGAGAGCTGGACCTGAGTTATAATCACCCCGGAACCTCTGGCATGGAGCTACTGTTCACGCTGCTTGATGACCCGCAATGCAGTCTGCAAAAACTCAGGTAGTCACTTCTCAATTTTACTGGTGAATCAAGACTCTTGCCTCGCTTTGGCCTTTTGTGTACGGTAGAGCCCAGCAGTGGTTAGAGAGAAAAGAATTATATTTTGTGGCTACAATACACAACCTGATCCTTCAATTTAGTATTTCACTGCCACAACATCTAATTTATGCCCTCAATGAAGTCATTTTGAGGCCGCAAAATCAACTTTCGATCCAAATGTAATTGATTCATGGCCGGATGCTACAAATTGTTCTCTCGATTTAGCGTTTTGATGCCACAAGATATACCGTGATTTGTTTGAGGCAGCAAGATATAACTTGATCCCTCAATTTAATGATTTCATGGCCATGAAATGTAACTTGTTCCCTGAGTTGAATTGTTTTTTTTTTTTATTGAATCATGTCTTTTTAGACGCAAAATGTGACGTGTTCCCTCATTTTTGTTACTCTGAATCGGTGAGATGTGCCTTGTTCGGGCAAAATGATTAAAACGGGGAAAAATGAGGCCATGAATTGATTAAACTGGGGGCAACGAGTTGTATCTCACGGTTTCAAAATAACCCAAGAGAGGGAGCAAGTTACTGTGTGTCTTGCGGACATAAAATGGCACACCAGGGTTCTGCACTTTGAGGATTTAAAAAAAAACCCCATCTTTTAATGAAACATTCGTATTTTGACTTTGTTTTGTCAGTATAATGATCAGAAATCTCTTCTTCCCTGCTGTGTGATGTGTTTTAGTCTGAACGAATGTGGTGAGGACAGAATTCATCCAGCTCCAAAGAAATGTGAGTGATTTTCCATGGGGTTCCTTCTAATTTCACAAAAGCGTATTCCCTAATATTTATCTGCAGAGCCCCAGGAGTACATTTTTTGTTTTAATCTCACGGGGGACATCATGGATGTGTGGCCACAACTTAAAGGTGCGCTAAGTGTTGTTGCCTGATGTCACTCCTGTTGAAGTTTGTTGTAAACGCCAAACAAAAAACAGGGCAAGCTCGCCACTCCCCCCCCCCCCGTGTTTCTGTAAATGTCATGAACGCGCATCGACATGGAACGTGGATCTGAGCTGCGCTAACGGCGCTAAGATGAGTAAGCAAACTACAACTGTTCAGTGAGTAAATTTATATTCTGAGTCTGTATGCAATATGTTTATGATATCAGGATATATTTAAAATTATTTTACGAGCTCATACAAAAGAGACACTTCTTGTAGAGTTTGTCCTCCCTGGAATCCATGCTAGAGCTAGCTAGGACCGAGAACGGAAGCGAGGAATAACAAAATGAAAAATGGCTCACAAGTGTCATAGCTACAACGCTACTCAATCGACTCTGCTTATTCCCCAATGTATGCATGCACACGATCGCCCCCATCCCCAACCATCTTGTCAATGATTGGCTGGAACCTGGTTTATGTTCATGTGCACATCCTGTACACTCAGTGTTTGTTTGCCGTTTGTGAGCCCTGTGTTGTCTCCGGACTTTTTCATAGTGGATTCAGGGGGCAGGCAGCGAGCCGATCAAGGGGAGACGCCTACGATTTGAGACAAAAATCAAATCGAGCTGAGACCATGCAACAAGGCTTAGCGCACCTTTAATGTCACACAATCTGGAGATTTCCTACAACAACTCAACTCTCATGAGGTTTCAGAGAAACCGAGAGGTACCGCACGGACCACAACAAAAACAGACAGGCGTTCATTCCTTCTACTCATTAAGTCTTCAGACAATTAAACGATCACTGTCAGTCTGCCGCTGTGAGAAAAATGCATTTTTAATGGGCGGAGTTTGACGGTAGCCAGTTGCCCCATTGGATTACATTTCAGGTTGATCTGGGGCTGCAGGCAGTTTCGCCCTTGCTCCGTACTGGGAAAAAAAAAAAAGGTTATTTCCACCACTCACTTAGACAGAAAGTGAGGAAAATAATATACAGGTTGACAAAAAAAGCCTATTTAAAGTTCCCCTTTAAGGTGTGGCTACAACACGCATGATGTTCCCTCAGGTTAGAAACGTCTAAATCCCCTTTTCCCTTCAGGGGTTCACTAACGTCCTCGGTCTGTTGTTTGATCAGATTCCATTACAATCACCCTGGACCCAAATACAGCACACAAAGATCTTATTCTGGATGGTGACAACAGGAAAGCAACACGCTGGACTGCGCAGTCGTACCCCGATCACCCAGACAGGTTTGATTTCTGCAGACAGGTGTTGTGCCGGGAGGGTCTCACAGGACGTTGCTACTGGGAGACCGAGTGGTGTGGAAGAGTTTTCATAGGAATAGCCTACAGACGGATTCCCAGGAAAGGAGAGGGTAACGAATGCTGGTTGGGGCGAAATGACTCCTCCTGGGGCCTGAGCTGCAGCAAGGACGGGTACAAGACCTTTCACAATGGCACAGACTCGGCTGTAAACATCCCCCCGCGCTCCAACAAAGTAGGAGTCTACCTGGACTGGTCAGCTGGGACAGTGTCCTTCTTCATGGTGTCCTGCGGTGCTCTGACTCCCCTCCACACCTTCCGCACCACCTTCTCTGAGCCCATCTACCCGGGGTTCTGGCTGGCCTGGGTGGATTCCACGGCGTACCTGTGCTAAATGGTGGACACCTTCAGTGGACCTTCGTTTTGGTTCTAATGTGAATGAAATATCTACCTCAGGATGTTTAGTTGGGGGGGGGGGGGGGGGGGGACTGTCAAACTGTAAGCAACTGACTTTTTAAAATCGCAGCCGTTTAGAGCGCAAACCTGGTCAGCAGTCATTTTACCCGATAACTGGGACTTTTCGGCGCCTTTGAGGAAAACGTTCGGGACTGCGGAACATCGCACACGTAAAAAATTTTTTTTTTAAAAATCCATGTCCAGCTCAACAATGTCAAGATGTGTTGTTTTATACATCACTTTACACTCACTCACTCCAGTCACCATCGAACCGATCAGCTGATCTTACTCCACCACATACATGCTCCCATACGCCTTTTTGCCACGACTCCTAGAATTTCCGGGACCGCAAATTTAAATTTTCAAAAGGAATGACGCTCGGTGAAACGGGAGTGAATTGTTTTAATCAGGTGAGGGTTGAAGCTTCAAACAGCATCACGTCCTTCCCAAATCACAGGCGATACTCAGGACAATCGAGAAAAAAACCCCACTTTTTCCTAACTGTGACCTTTACGTCGTCTATCTGAAGCGATAAGAAGAAAAGAACTTAATTCAGGATAAGATTCTTGGGGTGGTATCAACCCTACAAACCCAGGTTTGTGCCTTTTGTCCTAAATAAGTTTGATACTCACTTTTAAGGAGCGTTGCAAAGTTAAAAAAAAAAAAAAAGAATTTGATAACATTTTTAGCAAAAGTTGGAGACACAAAAATCAACATGACGAACGCGAGGACCACGATGTTGACTTTCACTTTTAACAATCGTTTTATTAGCAGTCCCAAGAGGCAATGAAAAAAAAAATCAAAGAAAAAAAAAAAAAGGAACAGAAATTACAGTCGAGACGGTGGGTCAATCAAAGTCAGTGAACATAAAGACGGAACAGAGGGCTACACACGCACGCACGCACACACACACACACACACACACACACACACTGTTAAAAAAGGGAACACAAAGTGAGAAATGAAGACTGAATTTAATGTCGTGGGAAGTGCGTGTGTGTCGGCTGACCCCTCTGTTCCTCAAGAGAAATTCACCAGGACCAACCCCCATGCTCACACACTGGCATACACACAATCTTATCAAAAAAAAAGAACAAAACAAAAAAAACAAAAACAAGCCAGTCAAGGCATCCTCCCCTCATCAGTAAGAACCACGATTTCATATTTAGGCTATGATAGAGAGACCCAACCAGTAGCAGCTCACATCTGTTCAGGCGGGCTTTTAAAACGGTCATTTTCTATTAATTCTGTACAGATTCTATATACACACCGGACACTGCCAGTGCGGAGACACTTCAAAATGTTTTAATTGTAACTCCATGTCCGTTTATCTCAGGATATTCTGTGCTCACGTCTGTCCAAGGACACAAATCTCAAGGTCGACACCCCCCCCCCCCCCCCCCATTGGATTGTAATTGTTTTCAATCAATTTCATCTCCAACCTTTTGCTGTGCTGCATAGACTTATAACGAATGGGAGCTTTATAGAATCACAACCTCTTCACATCAAAAAAAAAACCAACCTTCTGCACTTAAAAAAAAAGGATTAAACCAATTACGAGAATTATTTTCAATATATTTATATTTTCAACAGATTTTGAAATCACCCCCCCCCCCCGATGCTTTTTTTTAAATGATTTCTGCAGGTCAAAAGGTCAGCGGTTTGAGCCGTAGCCTAGGGATTTACGGTCCCACGTTCCCAACTAGAAAAATAACAGACAGGAAATAAAAAGTTTGCACATATTTGGAAACAAATGTGCACACACACCGGATTGGATCAGTGAGGGAGAGGGGGCGGGGAGGGCGGGAGAAGGCCATGATTCAAGAAGAGACAGACAATCAGCATTTATTTGATTTCATATATGTCTTGGTATGTAGATGTCCCTCACTCTATTGGGGTTTCAACCTTATAAAAAGAGTTTTGCTATTGGAGGGTAGTTTATGCATCCTACACAGCCTTTCAGTGCTAGTTAACACAGACAGAACACCGACTACACTCAACATCCGCCGTCTCTCGCTCAGTCTGTTGCATACATAATTGTTCACTTGTGTATATACATCAACCCTCCCTGTCAGTTATTCCCCCCCCCCCACACACACACCCTGCTGTGTCGGAGCAGTGATTCGAGGCAGAGTAAAGCTCTATTAACATTGTTTTACCTCTCGCTCTGTCTCCCTCACGCACACACACACACACACACACTCTCACTCTCACACACACACGCACGTCGCCCTAATACACAGTGAACTCTGCCAGCTCTGGAGGTCAGCTGACAGACAGCGAGGGGCGCTATTAGGTTGTTTTTTTTTTCTCCTTTTATTATTATTAAAAAAAAAAGAAGAAAAAAAAAAGAAGAAAGCGCTTTCTTTCACAAGGGAGGGTGAAAGGTGACCAGGGAGGGGTCGGTGAGGGGGTGGGTCATACAGGTGACGGTGAGACTTGGGGGGGCCTAGCTGAGAAGCTGGCGGATCTCCTTGTGCATGTGACACAGGAAGTCCACATATGACGCTCCCCCGCTGGCACTCTTGTCCTCGACTAAGAAATGCCTGAATATGAGCTCGGCTCTGTCTTCCTGCTTCACCACCATCAGCTGTAAAAAAAAAAAAGAGAGAATACAAAGTGAGGAAAGAGGTGAGAAAGAGGAAACGGACGGGCGAAACGGTCACAGGAGACCTACTTTCATGTATCGTGATCTCTGCGCTCTGAAGGAGTCTACGATCTCTCGGAGTCTCTGTGAGAAAGGGTTGTCAAGCACTGGCAGACTCGTCTGAAACAAAAAAAACGAGCCATGGAGTTAAAGACCCTATTCACTATTGAACTTCAGGGATTACTCACGAGTAAAGAAGGGGTTAACAAACGCGACCAACTCACCATGCTGGAATCGATCTGGCTGAAGCTCGATGTGCCGAAGATGTTGAGCAGCAGCTCCTGCTGTGCGCTGGCTCCCACCCACAGGAAGAGGTGGAGGCCCGTCTCCAGCAGGTACACGCCGCCCTTGGACAGCCTCTCCTCCGAGTCCCTCACCGCTGTGGGCAACGTCCCGCTTTCCAACTTCATCTGAAGCAGCATGGCGAGATCAATGTTAGTGCCGCCAACTACTGTTGAAATCCAAGCGCAGCCGCAGGCTACAAGCGCAGGTGCTACACATGAAAGTTAGCTCTTGTTTCTTTCCCACTCAACATGTTTTTAAATTATCTGTCAACAGTCACAGCGTAGATTTTCTTTCACTTAGCAGATGTTTGCGTTGAGTGTAAAAAGAGATTTTTGATCGTTACTGTCGACAATGTTCCATGAAAAAAATAAGCAACAACAAAACAAAACAAAATAGTTTTCTGGATAATAGGTCACGAAGGAATGATCCCCCAGCCTGGATTAAGGACGTGTGTGAACATAGGCACAGAGCCACCGATGTCCCTGTCTGTAATTATGCTACTTCCTGTTTTTACTATCATTTTTTTCCATAACCGACTGACCAAACAATTAAGTGACCGGAACTTGGGAGTGGCGTCTTGTCTCACCAGTGGCAGCAGGCGAGGGTAGAAGAAAACATGGGTCTCTGAGACGTCCATGCAGCTGATCAGCTGCCTCAGGTAGGCTCGGTCGTCCAATGAGACGTCAGCTCCCGGCAGCAGCACGTCGCTCTTCAGGACACAGTTCAGGTAGACGGGTAACAGCTTCATGCACTCCGGGAGAATCAGCTGGAGAAGACACGGTGTTTGAGACGTGAACGACTAAACATCCAGATCAGACGTGAATGGAGGGGGGTTTCACCTTCCTATGGTGACCCTGGTATCAAACTGTACGCCAGAGATTGTTTGAGGCGCATAAAGACTTTACAGAATCGGAAATTTTAGGTCTTGGAAACCTCACATCGAGGTCCGGGTTAAAAATCGAAATTTAGACCTATGCAATTAACTCTTTCCGACACTGGTGAGATTCTCCAGCGATTTGGCTTGACGCTGTCATGCTGTAGAGGGCGCTGACGCACGCCTGGGTCCAAAAACAAGTAAGGAAAAGCTCCTGAACCTGGAGAACAGCAGCAGACGGACGGATGCTGCTGTTCTCCAGGGGGCCTGTTGTGCTGCACCAGGCAGCAAAGAGCACTTTAATTAAGCCTTTTAATTTGATACTTGAAGCGGGAAAAAAAGCACCTCTCTGACAAACATGCATTTTTCTCCAATTTTTTGTCTTAGAATGACAGTTATTCATCATAAACTTTCATCTTTTTTCTGACATTTCCTTTGTTTTCCCCCATAATCGTGGCACAAAACCTTCTGGGGTTCTCCAAAGTTGAGGGAAAATGTTCAAATCAAGTGGCAGGAAAGAAACAAAACAAACAAAAAAAGAGTGTTGGAAGAGTTCATTATAATGGCAGCACTGCCTACAGCGCAATTTTCAAACTGCAGGAAGCTGCAACATTTGTTAAAATCCCATTTTGAATGAAAGTCTGTGCTGCTGCAGAGATTTCACTCCACTTTGTTCTGCAGACTTAACACAACATCTTTTCCTCCATACAGATGAACACCAAAAGCCACTTAAATGGGTTTTTCAATGAGGGTGAAAATGATGTGAAAACAAGTGTGTGCTGTTGTTACAGTCAGAATAATCCCAATTGACTTTAAAACAATAAACGCAGTATTATACATATGAATAAATAAATGTGTGTGGGTGTGTGTGTTGGATGTAGATGAGGTTTCTGCTACCTGACCAGCTGATGAGGGACTCGCACAGTTCTTGCGGTAGCAGGCCAGGATCTGAGCACACTGGTTAACAAGAGTGTCCCTCACTGCCTTAGTGGGGTTGTTCAGGACGCCACGGAAAGCTGAAAAACACAAAACGTGCACGCGCGCGCACACACCTTGTTAGACAGCATTTCACGGAACATTAATGACATCTTTCTTCGCGGTCAGACACACGTCTGAACAAGCTGCAGGGTGAGCGAATGATGTCTGACGCTGTGTTGAAACACTCAGCCAACAACAATCATGCTGCATTGTTGCGGACTGGTTAAATTCAGACGGAAGCATTTTACAGGGCCAACCAGAATTTCCATACTGACGTGAGTTTAGAAGCAAGACCGTGAGTCTGTGAAAGTCTTTGGAGATTTCAAATTATTGAGGTACCAGGCTTGGCCCTCCAGTGATAGCCACACACACTCCAGAGCAATGAGGAAATCCTCACCATATTTGGAGAAGAAGTTGATGATAGTGTCGGTCTCACAGTTGCGGTAGAGGTCGGCCAGCTGAGAGCAGCAGTTGACCGCCATGTTGTGGACACGTAGGCGCCTTTGGCCGCTGCAGCTGGTGTACAGGACCGCACACTGAAGAGAAACAAACCAGACCGTGTGTTGCTTTCTCTCAAAGAACTGACGGGCACTCACGGTAGCACTTGTCCAACCAGCACCATCCAAGAACCTGGTTCAGATTCAGCTTCAGCCCAACTTTCTTTCTCTACAGTCGTTTCTCTGCTTAGGAGACGAGGAGCCAGTCGACTACAAATCCATGCATGATGAACATCAGCATTCATTCCACCATCACGAGAGATCTGTTCAAAATCTCTATCCAAAAACAGCTGATTTGGAAGCTAGAAACTGTGGAAGTTACTGGCACAGGCAAGAAGCTTTCATTCCTCCATGTTTACTGTTGACAGCAGAACTCTCAATGCTCGCTTTGTGTCTCCAAGATTGGAAATGCAGGGCGCCAGCTACAAGTTACTGCCAAAGCCAACGAGACCTGATAAATACCCGAGTCTACTGCAGGGGGATTTGACCCGGGACTGAATGCTGATTGAGGCTGTTCCTTTCCTGGGTATATGTGGGTGTTAGAGAGCTCTAATCGGGCTCAAAGGGGTTTTTTCTTACCTGCATGAGCGCTCCTGTCTCCTCACTGAGCTTGTCATCATGTTTGAACTCGACAGTGACGGCCTTGTCACAGTCCAGGCCCGCCAGCTCAACGTCGGTGGTGTTACTCATGAAGAAAGAACCAAAAAAGTCTGTCGCTCGAATACCTGACGGAGGAGTGAAATACGACAGGCTGGTAAGTGAAAAGTCATGACGGCAGTTACATCACGTTTCTCTCTGCTTTATTATATTCGAGATTGAAAGACATTTTTTTATAAATTAAGTTCTGTAATTTTTGAGGAAAATTGTTCAGTTGTCATTCTCTTATGAAGAAGAAGAGAAGAAGCTTGTTCACATAGGAAATATTCAAAATCAGCATCAAAATTTACCAGCCCACATTTGAATGAAATGGTTTAGTACAACATAAACCATTTCAGTCAAATGTAGGCTGGTAAATTTTGGTTTTTGAATTTTGTTTAGTACAACATAAACAAGTATAAGAGTAAATCTAATAAAAGCAAATGCGGCAAATTGCAGGTGTTTTTGAAGCAAATTTCTGTGACTTTTCCAACATTTTCTGGCTTTAATTCCAAAACTCTACCAGGTTCTTCATGGCCACATGATCCACGCATCTTCCTCTGATGTCCCAACCAATGAGACTCACCTGTGCTGGTTCGCACCCTCATGACGGCGTCAAACCCTACTGGTTTCTGAACGTCTCGTCTCAGGTCGTTGAGGAATCTCTCCTGATCTGACTGGGCCTGAGACGAAGGAAACATCAAGTACATGAAATGCGTCCAGTGTACAATCCATTGCAACACCTTGAAGAAGTCTCCCCGGGTAGAACACGGAGCAGCCCCCCCCCCCCCTCACCTGAAAGTAAGTGTATTTGTAGACGGAACCCCCGGTGGAGACGGGAACCACCCCTAATGTAGCAACGTCCACATACTGATTGGGAAAGAGAAAGAGATCCACGCAGCATCCCTGAGCTACACACTCCTTAGCCAGGCTGTTGTAAAAACCCACTTGAGGCTGAAACAGAGACTGAAGAAGACAGCAAGGAAGGGAGTGTCAATGTGGACTCTAAACACATGGAGTTTTTCCTCCTGCCAATCACCCAAACTCAGTACACACAGAAAATACAACACACGTTTAAAAACCTTTACCTTTTCCTTATCTGTCCCAATCAGCTTCTTGTCTTCTCTGTTCTTGAGTTTTCCAGGCGCTTCAGCAATGGGCAGGGAAGTGTGGAACACAAATAGCTTCCCTGCGCAGTCAGCAGCCTATGAAACACACACACACACACGCACGCACACACACACACACACACACACACACGTCAAGTGTCGGAGGACTATTAAGAACCTGAGTAGTCGTTCATACACATTTTTCACTTTCAGCCTGCCAAATTTTTGCGGCCTGATAAAAGTTCTCCTAAGTTGAAGAAAGATTCTGATGACACATCTTTTTAGAACTGCTCCAGGGACAGGAAGCCTTACACAGAACCAAGAATATTTGTCCTGTGTTTCCACAGATTTATAGTCATTTAACACGCAATTGCCAGGAGCTGACAACCTCAAAAAGGTGAAGTGCTACCTTGAGTGCCTCAAGTCCAGCTTGTATGACTGGTCCAAAGACCGTCTCTGTCTCCCTTGTGTCCGCAAACATCTCTGGGATCTGGTCCAGCAAACTGGAAAACAAAACAGTGGATGTCACTGAACTGGACACCTCACACACACACACGCGCGCGCACACACGCACATTAGCCTTTTTGTTATCTAACCTCTCGATGACTAGCCGGCTCTCGTTTACGTTGACCAGGAAACCATCTAGCAGGGGTACGAACATGTCCGCCACGTCAGACACCACCAACATCTGGGGCTGGGCCAGGCTGGACTTGACATTGTAGAAGTGTAAAACCTTGTTGTAGGTGACAAAACCCACCCGCACCACAGAGTCCACTTCCGGGTTCTCCCTGGACACGAAGACATGAGAACAACTTGGCTTGAATTTCATGTGATTGTTGCTGTTATCCACTTAAGACTGAGTCGAGTAAATTCTGAGGTCGATAAGTGATGATTTAATGCCCTCTTTTTGCTTTATATATATTTTTGTTTTGCTTCATTTTCTCTTTCCTCCTCCTCCTCTTCCTGTCCTTCCAAACTTCCCTGTATCCAGACTGCCCCCCTCCCACTGCTCTCAATTTCCCCTCTCACATTTCCCTGCAACGTTCCATTCATCCCCTCCCTTATTGAGTACCTGGGCAGGTAATCTAAGAGGGTCTTGAGCTCCTGACAGACGATGTTGACCATGCCGCTCTTGACGGCGTTGTAGGACACATCAATGAGGAAGATGAAGGCTGGAGGCTGAGGAAGCTTATTGTTCTGTTGGAGATAGAAAAAAGCGCCAAATATGGCGTCATGGGAACATTATGGCAGTTTATTAACAATTAAATGAAATCAAATTAGCAAATCCCATGATCTGGGATTATCAGAAAGGAAAAGCGGGGTATTAACATCAGAAATGCTCCTCCAGGGGCATTTGACAGAGATGTGCAGCCTGAGTTTTTACTTTCGCTCATCACATCACTCTTTTTTAAATCCTCAGACTCACTTTACAGTAGTCGACAGTGGCCAGGAACTCATAGCTGCCCAGCGAAAGCTCCGGTCTGTCGTAGCAGTCCACCCTCTTTCCGGTGTGGTCCAGATGCTGGAAATAATGTGGAGGAACTAGAGGAAGGAAAAACAAGAGAATATTGATACAGTAAATATTGAGCAGTTTGATTGACTTAAAGTACAATGCGCATCAACGATCTCTCTCACCCTCTGTGACACAACTGCAGAATCCACACTGGAAGCGGCGTCCTCCCTCTATAAACTGCATGTATGGACACATATAGGCTTTGCAGCGGTTGCAGCGGATCGGACCCCCTTCCCCGTGGTCCACTAGGTACGGAGGGGTCTGGTAAAAAGGGCCAGTAAAACAGGTAAGAGAGAGGTACTTTAGCTTCATCTAGAAAACTCACAAAACGTAGGCTTGTTCCAGTAACTCCATGATATCAACCTGAGTAAATTACTCACTGGGAACATGCACACACACTTGGGGAGGGGGGATGCTCACCTCATCTGGTGGCAGCGTGGCGAGGGGCTTGATGACGGCAGCCAGTGGCACTTGCGACTGCTTGGCCATATCTGCTGTGCAGGGCATGTTGTAGGCCGTGCAGCGTATAAACCTGGGACTGGCATTCCCTGAAAAAACACACACACACTTATTGTGAATTTATGTGAGACACCATGTCAAAAGCAACGACATTTCTATGAAACGTGTTAAATTTTAACCAAAACATCTCAACTTTAAGTCCTCTAATGCCCCCCCCCTCACACACACACACACACACACACACACACACACACACACACACACACACAATTATGAACCTACCTTGGTCTTTGACCTGAAAGCTGGTGGTGACCAGTGGAGGGGCCTGGCCCCGGACTCCTGTAGTGAAAGGCTCCGTGCTCTTTGCCTTGTCATCTTCTATGACTTGGATCTATCGTGGAGAGAAGCAGACACAGACATCCCAACTATTACGCGCTCGCAGCGTAAACACACCAGTGTGCACATCACTCACTGTCCCCGGGCCTCGATCAGGTCTCACGCTCCACACAGATACACTTCACACAACCTTGTCACACATATCATACGCCAGCAGCTGCTCGACACAAACGGAAAACCACCAGAGCTCAAGCATGAAGTCACTGCATTCAGAGAGCAACAGTTCACAGTCCAAGTGAGGAATGGCACGGACTCATGCTGAAGTTGTGTAGTCACAAACAATAAAAACAGCTGCCAAAACGTAGAGAGGGAATTAAATGGCATCCAACAGAAATGAATCCAGGCATGCAATCGTGTTTGTTAAAACATGTAACATGCAGAGGAGTCATTGGGGGGGGGACTTTTGACATCACTAGAATGAGCTGACTGAAAGCCCTGGTGGGCCACACGAACACAATGAAGTGGGGGGGCCATCAGTTAGCAGCAGGGATAGCCAACACCAGTGCAACATAATGATAGCGCTCACCTTAACGGACACTTGCCTTAATACAAATCCTAAATTAAAAACTTACACTACCAATTTTAAAAACTAAAATATTATGAAACGCTGCTACGTCCACTGGTGTTCGGTTTTGTACCTTTATCCAGGGCCAGTGTGACAGTTTGGCAGTACTGCAGTATAGGGGTGTAACTGTTACTGTACACACAAATCACCGTTTACTACATTCCTCGATTTTGAAGTCGTAAAAATCGGTTTGCAGTACAAATGGCGGCTTTGTCTGTCTTGACTATTGTCTGTAAAAAATACAAATTAATAAAACCTTTGTAAGAAATCTGTTACTGCATTTGCACTCCGCTGTTACGTAGCTTTATCGCTCACGTTTGGGTATCAAACAGGCGAGTAGCTACGCTACTGATGATATTTTTATGTGTTTAGCTGATAGCTGATATTTGCCAATAGACATAACAGATGCGTGTTCTTTTAATTTCAGAACCGTTACACCCCTACTGATGATATGATGACAGATGTTCATATTTCCAACATATTTACCATGTGACTACCACTGACTGCGAGAGGTTTAACGGGTAAAGAACAAAGGGTGGGAAGCATTCGGGTAGCGCACACAAACAAGAGGAGATGATGAGAAAGGAGGAAGAGGCAGGCGCACAGGAAACTTACTGGACTGGGGATAGCGTCTGGATCTATTCTATGTCTTGATTTCTGCACAGTCGGCATGTCAGATGCTTGCTTTACATTCAAATGTTTGTCCAGCGAATTTGTGTAAAACAGGACAAAATTAATGAACAAAGAGTGAAGTAGTAAAGAGGAGGGCGAGTTGAGGAATCTCAGTGGCAGGGGGAGGGGGGGGTGCTGTGCGGCAGGAAGAACTGTAGTTATTTAGACAAAAACAGCTGTATTGATTCTAGATGAGTGATACTGTAGAATAAGACAGTCAAGAGTGAGTAAAGCCAGTATAGCAGGAGCTTGTTAAACATACGCTAAGCAGCAGAGAACACACAGATTAGAATACGACTCCTGCGGCGCTAGCAGTGAGTGATAGCAACAGGGGGACATTTTTGACTCTGTAAAGTGATATTCACTCTTTCATGTGAAATAAACACACACAGATAAAATCAAGCAAGTAAAATTGGGATTATTATCTGACCTGGCCATAAGAGACGCACTAGAACATTAGGACAATTGCTAAACACACATTAACTTACTTTATACACATTCGGCATTAAATCTGGTTGTACAGAATACCATATTTTAATCAGCTAAATTCAGTAATGTTTGGTATGCAATAATGTTGCCCCTAGTGGTGCATGGTTCATGCTTCTAAACGAAAGACTGAAGTTCAAGTTTCTAAAGAAATACATATAAAAACATTATGTGTTGAACGGTGAACAGTCAGTGTGGTTCTGAAAACATGAGCTGTTCAACACTCACTGGGCTAGGAATGGCATCTGGGTCAAGTCTTTTCTGTGCGGGAGGGGCCGGAGCCGGTGCCGGTGCAGGAGCTCCATAGTTTGGTTGACCAGGATAAGGACCCGCATAGCCCGGCTGAGGGCCTCTTACCTGCCCGAAAGCACCTGAGGAGAGGAAGAGACCAGCTGAGCACTGGTGAACACTGACAATGATCTAATTTCAATGTTGCCTCCTCACCGTTCTGCTGAGGGGGGTAACCGCCCTGCATGCCAGGCTGAGGTGGAGGCTGCTGCTGCTGCAAGGGTCCAGGTGGGCCCTGAGGTCCTGGAGGCAAGTGATTGCTCTGGGCCATGGAAGTAGGAGGCATCTGAGCTCTGGGAGGAGGGGGACCTGAGTGGTAGGGTGAAGGCTGGGATGGCGGTGGGTGCTGTAGAGGTGGCATGGGGCCTGGGTACTGGCCAGAGGGAGCTGAAGTTGGAGGAGGACCAGGAGGAGGAAATGACCCTGGCTGGGAGGAAGGAGGGAGTGCTCTTGGTGGGAAGGAGCCCTGGGCAGGTGGGGGCGGGCCAGAAATGAAGGCAGGCTGGCTAACAGGTGGGGGTGCTGAGCAGAAAGGAGGCTGAGCAGTGGGGAAGGATTGTTGGGGCTGTGACACTGGTGGAGCAGGGGCTTGACTGGGTGGGGCAGCAGGAGCTTGACTGGGAGGGGGAGCGGGGCCGGAGTAGGAGGTGGGAGGAAAAGTTTGCTGTGAGGAAGGAGGCAGTGGTGCAGGGGAGGGGAACTGCTGTGGAGAGGTAGGAGCAAGAGACGAGTTGAACTGCTGCTGAGAGGGCGGGCCTCCGTAGTATTGCTGAGAAGCCGCCGGGCCACTGGAAGATGGCGGTGGCTGGGTGGGTGCGGAGGATGCTGGGGGCGGAGCTTGGGTGTAGGAGGGCGAAGGTGCGGCTGAGAAGGCAGTGCTGACTGAATGCTGGGAGCTGGGAGGCGGTGCTGAGGAGAGAGAGACAGTGTGGTTGTCTCCAGCTGACCTGATGAGAGACCTGCTCCTGCAGCTCCATAAACTTGAACTCTACCCCGATTATAACTCACCATATCCTGGTCCTGCAGGGGTGGGGGGGCCAGACGTAATCTGCATCCCAGTCATCTGGTTGGTGACCTGTTGCATTGTGGGTGGGGGACCATACTGTTGAGGGTAGGAGTGGGGGGGCCCCGCCAGGTTAGCAACCCCCTGATTATATGGCTGAGACACGGCAGGCCTGCAAACGCACACGTCATTCACATGGTTTACAAGCACATTACAGATGTTCCGCTGCGGAGGCTTCAATAAAGAAGAGAACGCCTTCAGGTCCTTGTAAGAAAAGACTAAACGTGATACGAAAACCCGCCAGGATGGTCTATGTCATACAGTTAAAATAAGAAAACTCAGAGTAACTCAGGATATTTTGCTCATGAAAACCATAGAATCACAGTACTGAGATTCTGTGATAATCATTACATGGCGTGACACTTCATCTACAGTACATCATAGTATTTGAATAACTTCGGAAAATATCGCTAAAAACCCCTTTCAAATAATGCCCTTTAGTTGATGGTGATATATTTCCATCCCTAACTGACCACATGAAAGTCTTTGAGGAACATCAAGCTCAGTTTTCATCATTTGTTGAGTTCAAAGGGACGGAGTCACACAGGAATGGTGCTAACCTTCAAATTAATGAACGGCTAGTAAGACTGCAAGTTTTTGAAGCAACTATGCAAATGTCATTCAAGTGTGAAGGGGAGGAGGAGAAGGAGAAGAAGAAGGAGAAGAAGGAGAAGAAGAAGAAGAAGAAGAAGAAGAGTACATTTTGTTTTCAAACCAAAGTCTTCAAATAAATTAGCAAATACCTGGGTGGTGCCTGCGTCATCGGTGGGGGTCCGTTATGCATGTCCCCCTGACTGTACTGATTGTACAGTTGAGGCGCTGATACTGGTGGGGGTCCAGAGGTGGGGGGGCCCCTTCCAGGACCTGAAATGCAGGAACAAAAGATAATTAACCCTATTGAAAAAAAGGTCTAAATAATTCCACGGCATATTCGGTTATCATTCATTGTCAATGTAACGGATCCTCACGTTGAGTTTAACATGCCCTCTGCATATGATTGTCTTCTCGTATTTCATCTCTGGGATGAGGAGTGCAGATTAAACAGTGAAACCTGTTGATGTGCAGTCAGATTCAAGAGATGAACATGCTGCTCAGGGCTGAAATAAACGTCCCGTAACGGACTATTTTGGGGTGGAGCTTCTCTGTATGCAAGTCAGATTGATAACTCTGCCTTTTTCAATCCTGACCATGACACATTTCCTCATGCAGCGTCTCACACACACACACACACACGCACGTGCACGCACACAGGAATTAGAAATGTGTTGGTTGGAGTAGATAAGACTGAACTGTTTCACAGCAAATGAATCTGCAACTCTAATGATCAGCTTTCAAAAATTCATGTAAATCACAGTTTAGACTTGTTTTTTTTTCTGTGGGTTGAAATGCTGGTCAGATGTGTCGGATCACGCAGATCCGGCACAAACACAAAATAACACATCGGGGTTTTTGTTTTTCTTATATGTAAAAAAATGTTTTTGGTGATAATAAAGGTTTGTAACAAGTAGAAGTCTGCCTCATGTTGTGCAATGACGAAAGAATAAAATATTATACCTGCGGGTAGAGAGAGACTTGATGATTACAGAGCACATGGAGTGTGAAATAAGCAAGAAAAAGAAGGGAAGTTACCTAAGTCAAGAGGAGAGGAGAGGTCTAAGACTGGGTTGGCTGCCACAGCCTTAGAGGGAAAGCTTGTGAAAGGAGAATAACCTGGAATACAAAAAAGGGAAAGAAGGCGAATACAGACAGATGTTGGGAAATACAGCACTAGGAAATGAGAAAGCAGGTGAGATTCCAATCAGTGTGCACCAGCAGCAGAGTGCTTTCCTGGGATGTAGGAGATGGGAAGCAGGAGGAACACTCCAAGGTTAAAGCCACGTGAATGCTTGAAAAGCTTCACAGCTGGCCGGGTCTCTCTCCCCCTCATAGGTTGTTCTAGACAGCAGGGATGGGAGCTTTACTTTACCTTGAGGTGGAGCTCCAGGCTGGTAGGCTGACGCAGGGCCGTTGTAGGGTGCATAGGGGGTAGGGTATCCCCCATCCAGGGCACCATAGCTGGGCTGCCCGTAGCCAGGCTGGGGCTGGCCGTACGGTGAGGCCATAGGAGTGTGCTGGTTTACATTCATCCTCAGTTCATCCCTAAATCTGGATACAATCGGAAACCAGTCACAACATAGTCATGTAAGACCGTTTAAGCTAACATGTTACTACCAGGTTTCCTGGGGACTAAAAGTCGTGGGGGAAACACCGACAAAACTTCAACACAACTAAAACTACAGATCTCAGACAAAACACCGACAAGTGCCTCATCTGTCCTCTCAGATAAGACGCTGACCCGTCAGTTTCCAAAAGGATGGTCAAATATTTTAGCTCTAAACGCAGAGAGAGGTGTCTCAATTTTCTCTCACGACTGAGACGGAACGAACAAACTTGGTAAACACTTGGTATCAAACTTACTTACAAGTGCGATGTTGACATTCCACCCTTCTTTACTGCTGTTTTATATTTACCTTGGCCACACCCACATCTCATTTCCCATTCAACCTTTGAGTTTACGCTCTGAGCAAAAATACATGCTTGATAACGAAGATTATCACAAAACGCCTAGATACCCTTTCAACAAGTTAAAATATGACAAAACCTATACCAGCAGCACAACAGGTCCAATCCCCCAGGCATTTTCTCACCCGTGTGGACACATTTGAAAGCTTGATATTGTTAATTGTTAATAATGGACAACAGTTTGTTTTGCTCACTTTTCAGTTGAAATTAAGAATCTGTTAATAGGAGCCAGAAGTAACTCGGTAGGGCAGGTAACCACACCAGCACGTATATTTCTCCATATCACATGTGCAGGTGTGTACAGCTGGGGTCGCCTAACTTATATGACAGTGTGATGAGGATCATCTAACAAACACGGGATAAACGAGTGGGGCCTTTGAATAATTCAGCACTGCAGGTGCCACAACGAGAAATACAATCGCCGGAGCCGTACAGCAATTGAGTATTTTGGGCCTACAAGTGACCCACATCCAACTGCACTCAGGCTAACTCGCTAGCACTTTACAGAAACTAGCTTCTCAAATTCAAAACTACTATTATATATATATATATTGAAATACACTATAAAACTGGTTACTGGCATGTCAAACGGTCACCCTATATGAACCCAAGTTTGGCTATAGCGAGGCTAAAGCAGAATGCTAGCGAGCAACCTCAGTGCCGCATTACTGTTAGCTTACGTTAGCAAGATAACATGTCAACCAAAACCTACAAAACACAAGAGCCACGAGAACGCTAAACAAGGCTAGCGGTGACTACCGTGAGAGAGGACGTAAAGAAGAAGACGGACACTAAATATCAGATTCAACACAAGTCAGGAGATTTGACTTTTAAAATAATACAAAAACATGCTAATGGGTCAAACGATGACAGCAACAGTGTCGGAATCAGCTGTGACCAAATCACCACAACCGGAGCTACCTAATGTTAGCCTACTAGCTTAAGCTAAGCTAGTGACTTTCAGCTAGATCATACAGCGACACTCGCCGTGCCATAGCGGCAGCTAGCATTAGCTAGTAGCTACCGTAGCAAAATCCCGGATCCCCTGTAAAGCCGGGCAGGGATGTCACACATGATCTAGTGTGTAATTGAAACCTACCTCCAAAGTGTTGTAAACTTAAGGCTATCCTCGGCTCGGGGTAAACTGACAAACCCGGTTGCGGACAAACTCTAAAAGCGATGTCGTCCCGGGGTGTTTCTCACTAATCCCTTCTTGGTGTAAGAAGCGGACATTCAGCGGAACTGCTGCAGCGCTGTGCCACGTCCACATCCGGACACCGCAGAGCGACTTCCTCCACGCCAGGCTCCTCGGTGCAGCGCGGGGAGCACCAGCACCTGAACATCACCAAGGTCCCGAGTTTGCTATCAATCAACCATTTACGTTCATTTAAAAAAATATCCACTATTTATTCTTCAGCTTTGATACGGTCGTCTCGGAACTGGTTAGGTTCTTTATTTCAGGTGCAACTTTTTTTTTTTTTTTTTAAGCAACGGTTCTTACAACTAAATATCTTTAAATAATTCAGAAGGCGTTTTTTCGTCCATTTTGTGATTTATGGTAGCACATTTCATGACAAGTGAACATATTACACGTCACTCTCTTCATCAGCCAAGATATTTAAAAAGAATATTTAATGAGTACTAGAGGCATATTACCATACTTTGTTTTCGTGAAGGTTTGCCATTGTCTTGATCTTTGGAAGTATGTTCTCGGACCTAACAGATCCTCCCAGTCATAATAACATTTGTGCAAGAGATAACATCTGAATTTGGCCAAATATACCAAACAAACAAACAAAATAAAATAAAGAAATACATACCAAATGTTTACAGTGTAAAATGTGAGCCAGCTTAGTGAGCCATATACGATTGTCCGACTTGGACATGATTTTGATGCAAATCTCCAGCTTGTGGGACTTGGGCCAAATACGGGCTGATCCTTTTGGAATTAAACCACATATGAAATAATTCTAATCTGCAATTTAATCTGGCATGAGTTTGATCAGGTGATAAGTGTCAGTGCCAGTGCCACATCCTGTGACAGTAGTTGAGTGAGAGACGTAGAAGCTGATGCGCCGCAGCTTTTCCCGATACTCGCTGGTGTAGGCCTCCAGCCCAGATTTGTTGGGTGAGAAGGTGAGTCTTGATGGAAGAATCAAATGCTAGGAAGCCCTCAGAGAGACCATAACTCCATCGTGGCGCCCTTTACACGCGTGTTCACTTTCATGCTCGCTGTGAGACGTGATGAGCCCCACGCAAACGTCTGAGTGTGGCTGCCTCAAACCAATCTGGAGGTGAAACTTGATTATATTTGGATTTTGCATGATGGAACAGACGAAGGCCTGCAAATATCACTTCCTCCATCCACTAGGTGGTGCTAAAGAACACATATGTTGTATGTCACATCATGGCAACTGTAATTTTCACATAAATCAATTGCTTGTTAAATCAGGCTTTCTTCCTGTAACCACCGGGTGGCGCTATAACTAAATATCAGCTCTTAGACACCTACAAGCAAGAACTCCCTCAAATATGTGAAGTTCAGGAAAGAGCTGTCCCAACAGTTTTGTCTCTCTATGGTGAAATATCCAAATTTTCCATCTTGCTACAGTAGCGTCGTTGGATCTGATCGACCCACTCAGATGAGGATATCAAGATGCATAAACATGTAAGTTCCTGTTTCCACTAGGTGGCGCGATGACTACTCCATCCCAAAATTGAATTTACTCTCCCTTGGCTCATACTTGACCCCGTCGCCGCGTTTGGTGAAAATCGGCATCACGTTTTTTGAATACTCCTGCTGACAGACAAACACCACCGATAACATGACCTACGCCATGAATGCCATCAGTACACAACTCACTCCAGCGCCCGTGAAGTCATTCAATTGTATTGACAGTAAACACATCAAGATTCCTAAAATATTCCCCCCCACACACACACACACACACGCACACACAGACACACACTGTGTCTGGTTTGAGGTTGGAGCGCTTTTAGGAGATGGAGACAAATCCGTTGCTGGCTGAGCTGGGGGGTTGAGGGACTGGGGTTGGTTATTTTGGGAGTGTGTATCAGCAAGCATCCCCTCCTGTACAGAGCTCTTGAGAGTGACATGGCAAGTGTTGAAGTCAGGGGAGGATAGATACATACACACACAGACACTTTTGCCCCTTCTCACCCTCCCGAGCACCCACCCTGCGATGCATACATTCCTGTATGAGCACGTGAAAGCCAGCAACCCCGTCTCTTTGCGGGTGGAGTGATTTACCATGGTCACGGAGAGGAGCGGGGGACGCAGGAGCCTCACACACTGATTCCCAGTGAGTGAGAGGAAGTGAAGAAGGGCAGAGCGACATATAGACCGCAGCAGGCTGTGAGCAGGAATGGTAGCTGAGGAGATTGTGGTCTCCCTGTCTGGAGGATCCCCCTGGGGTTTCAGACTGCAGGGAGGAAAAGAGCAGCAGAAGCCTCTACAGGTGGCGAAGGTAGAGTGAAGCGTGTGTGTGTGCGGGTTGCAGAGAAGTCTCCCTGCCAAGGTGGTAACATGAGTAGAGGGATTTAATAGAGACTGTAGCCATTAATCAGAGTCAAAGGCCACTTGCTGTTTGCTATGTTTGCAATTTAATCTTCAGTCAGAATAGAACCTTTACAGTCCAGATAAGATCTGCTTAATTGAACATTATTGCATCGGTGGCATGGAGACTCCGGATGTGTTTCTGAGTGGAAAATAAAATCAGATGAAGAGTAATTTGAACGACCCTTGTGAGTGCAATTGTGCAGAAACATTCATTTGAACTGGGATGGATGAGCTCGCTGCTGTGGTGGAAGAACTGTTCAAATACTACAGTTTCAGAATTTGCCATTACAAGGAAAAGTCCTGATTTCAGCAAGTCAAACTTCATTAACATGGAGAGAATTAGCGATACTTCTCTGGGTAGATTAAAGCTTCTTAAATGAGAAAAGTGTTGAATAAATGAACAATGGGTCTCATTCGTGAAGACTTGTTTTATTTTTATTGGACTTTTTTTTTTTTCTCACAATAGGAGTTTTTTAGCCCTCAGTTTACTGACAGGACCTGACACCTGGTGACTGTAACTCCTTGCCTCTGACTTCTGTTTTGTACCTCTAAAAACATTAAAGTCTTTACAATTCCACTAACAAGGAGTTCACGCACACACATTCAGTAGCAAGGAGTTACAAGTAGCCATCAGGCTTTGCTTCCTGCCTGTAAGACTAAATTTAGGGCTAAAGAAATCCTCAAAAAAACAACCACATGTCCTACAGTCTTTGTGCCTCAAATGTGGGAGAGTTGAAGTATATTGTAGTTGATCAAAAAAAGTGAAACACAAGTCCGTCAAAAGTGAGCACGTGCTGGATTTTTACACAGACTTCTTGCATCCTGATACACTGCACTGGACGTTTGCTGGTATTTTAATTAACGTGTGTTTGTGATTTTGTGTGTGTGTGTGTGTGTGTGTGTGTGTGTGTGTATGTGTGTACAATACATAATACCTACACAATAAATAATGCAATGATGTCGTGAACATTGTGGTTGCACTCATGAAAGTGCGCCTGCTGCTACACCACGAAGTAAATAGATAATTAACTTGTATATGATTTGTTAAAGTTGCACGACACTTTATACTTTATTTTAAAGCCTCGTAAATTCCTTCTAAACTAAGTTTGGTTCCTCCAAATTCCTTTTGTGGCTGAGTTTATTTGTTGACAGACCACAATGTTCTCTCTAATAAGAAAAGCTATTCTGGAAATGAGGAATGTGACCTTGCTCACACCGAAAGTTGGCCAGTAAACTCATAACCTGTCATAACCTCTGATTGAGAAGGGGGTGGGGGGGTGGGGGGCTAGCGTGGCTCTGCACAAAGGACCACTCTTCACTAGGGATTTTCAAGCAGATAAGGTCACTGTAATGGGAGTTTGATTATCCTTTTGTTAGTGTGTGTGTGTGTGTGTGTGTGTGTGTGTGTGTGTGTGTGTGTGTGTGTGTGTGTGTGTGTGTGTGTGTGTGGTTGGACATACCTCAGATAAGCCTGGTTGGTAAAGTGCACAAGCAGGAGGATAAGAATAGCTCATTTAAGAGGAGCTGGAAGCTGCTTATGGAAAAAAAAAAACCTCTTGTTAACATAGAAAGTTACAGATGAACACACACACACACACACACACTCACACTTTTCTATCCCAGGAAGTTAATTCTTACACTGTCCTGTTTTCCTTTTCTGGGTCACGCGTCACTCAAGCGTGTCTGTCTTTGTCTGTCTAGAAATGTGGTGGATTTTCCTGCAATGTTTTATTTTTGGGTATGTTGGGAACATATGGTGAGTGACAGGCATGCCCCCTGGTCCAGACTGGTGATGCAGCTGTTCAGACCCCACCCCCCCAACCCCAACCCCTTTCATTATGCACACTTGCGAATATGTGCACATTTGCCAGAACTGAAAGGGGCAAGCTAGAGTTCGTGCTTGTGTACTTGCATGCATTGGAATGAGGTAACGGTAAAGGAGGAATCGCGTGTCCTCCAATGTGTCCAAGTGGGTGCTGGGACACACTTTCCTCCTCTCAACATTCAGACTGTGATAAGGTGTGTATTAGTGTGCCAGGAGAGATAGGGGAGGGCCTTATCTGCTTCTTTTAAAAGAAACTGCAATCTAGAGGACAAGAATACTTGCCTTCCCATCAATCACCCCCCCCCCCCCCCCCGCATACACACTTCCTGAAAGATCCTATGACATCATCTCTTAGCGACCTCTCGGAACAGCTGCACGACTTCATGAGTTATTCTTACGCACGGAAGATGGATGCCAATAGGGGAGAGTCGCCATTTAGCTAAACACACGATGAAAGTGCCCAGCAAATTAGGTCCCTGTCAGCTGTATTTTAGCCACAGTGAAGCTACCTCCGAGCGTAAAACCCCTGAAAATGCATTTTATTCTTTAATATTTCCCAGTCAGGACATCATATAAAACAATGTCATTACGATGAACTTCGGATGAGCTTTATTTTATGTTCAAAAACTGATCCCCATTCACTTCAGTTGCCAGCGAGATTACTGCATCGCCGTTTGCTGTGAATCTCCGGCAGTGTTTTGCGCGTGAAAAAAACTTCACCCGGCCTTCCGTCACATGAGGATGTATGGAGAATAACTGAATTTGCATCTTTGGCTGAACTATCTCTTTGAGGAGCTGTGGGTCTAAAAGTGAAATAACTCGTGTAAGATGAACATTTTTTACAAACATAGCAAAAGAGAAAACATATATTCTGTGTGTTTACTGAAGCTATGAGTAATAAAGTGTTTTTAATTGCTCTCCTCTCTGCAGGTGCGCAGGCGCAGCAAAGCATGCAGGGCCGGACTGAGGGAGCATGATGAGCTGGTTGCTATTGGCGACCATATGTGTGCGGAGCTCAGCCATGCTCAGGCCATGAGCCTCATAGATACACAGAGTGCTACACTCCACCTGAGGGTTAAAAGGTCACTAATGCAGTGTACCACACACTCCTCGTTGAATGATTCCATATCATACAAAGCTGTAGCAGGAATTTTTAACTACTTTATATTTCCAGGACCCCCCCTGGATTCCACTCCTCATCTTACTCTGGTCGCTCTGCATCTCCGCGGTCATCATTGAGGGTCCTGTCTCCCCCCGCTGTGCCCTTGACGTCCAACCGTTCCTCTATTCTCTCCTCCACCGGGATACCCAAGGGCATCACTTCCCCCCCAGATAGTGAAGCCTACTATGGCGAGACTGACAGCGATGCAGACACAAATACGAACGTGCTTCGCCGCCAGCGTCGTACTCCTCCCCATGCGCGCTCGCCTTCACGCTACGACAACCAAGAGGAGGAGGAGACGTCTGAGATGAGTGGGTAAGTTATTATCAGTCAGTTATTATGTCTCTGATGGTCCACGGTACAGAGTACATGATTGAACTCCATCTCAAAGATGGAGATCAGATCTGACTTTAAAGTCAAGTTCAAGAAGTTAAGAGATCTGAATCTGAATACGAACAACCTTTTCTGTTTCCTGTATTTGTTCTCAGATATGAGAGTGCCAACGATGCAGGGGTGTCAGTGCAGGGGCAGTGGGAGGGTCAGGGTCTTACTGGTGTCCCTCGCAGAGACTTCATCTACCAGCCCCTCCAGACGGAGTGGACAACTCCAACACACACCCCTCACACTCTCACCCCTCACACTCTCACCCCGACACCTGATCAGGAATTGGTGGAAGCAGAAGGAGAAGGGGATAGTGGCTTCCAGGAAGCTGGAGGTGGCATAGGGCTCACCTGCCCCCCATTAGTGTCTCCTGAACGGGCAAAGGAGGCTTTGATGTTGGGGTCAAGGAAGCACCTGGTGCCCATGGTGGGACCACAGCAGACCCCTGTCAGCGACGAGCTCTCCACCACCTACATGGACAAAGCACGGCAGGCCAGTGAGTAGACGTCTAACAATAACGATACAATTATTATTATTGTTGTTCTCATTATCATTATTATTACCAGAAATAATTCACTTCATTCTAATATGCAAATCAGTTTTGAATGTCAGCTACGGATCTTTATTAACTGTAAACTATTGTTTATGCATCCAAGTTGACACACAGATGAGTATGGATGCTATTGAGAAGCCCCACAACGATGAGAAAAGAAACAAAGCAAAATAGAAATTAATCACCCAAGGAAGGAATCAGTTTTGAAAATTAAGCAGTAAAAAAGAAAAATTAAAAAAATAGAAGTTAACTTTCAAAATGTAGTTGCACTGTCTGTATATTCATGTAAGTAAGCGTGTGTTATTATTAAGACTGTGGCGTCAGTAGAAGGATGAGATAGCCTTCCAACAGGATTTGTGAAGCTGAGGAGAAAATAAACACTTGTAGTTGGATCCAACCTTTTGCATCTATACAAGTTTGAGAGTAATCCACCAGCTGCTGGCCAAAAACAGGAGCATCTCCATTTCTTGCTGTAATGTAACTCTTTCCATCTTGACCACAGTGTTTTTATTTAAAATTCCAAAGATCCCTTGGCATCTTTGCTATTTGCAGAGGCACCAACTGCAGTTTGAAGTCCTGACGCTTAAATACGGCTACAGTACCATCTAGTGGTTATCTTCTGAAACTGGAACATCGATCAGTCAGTTCAGGGCTGTCAGTGATGAGGTGAAGTGTGTGTGTGTGTGTGTGTGTGTGTGTGTGTGTGTGTGTGTGTGTGTGTGTGTGTGTGTGTGTGTGCGTGTGCGTGTGTGTGTGTTACTCTGAATAAGTGAAATAAGAAAACATGAACTCTGCTACATATTTGTAACTGATCTTCTTATGGCTGATGTTATTTTGAGGTCATAATAAAAAATCTGACCATACTGAAAATAATTGTTATTGATTATATTTCTTCATGGATGTTTTAAAAGCAAGATTAGCTCACAAAATTTTATTAATCTTATGATATCATCTCAGTAAGGCAGAGATGGGCACGGCTGATCAAAGTGAATAGTTATGCTCGGACTGAACTATGACCTCATTTGTTGCTGTAATGAAACGCCTGTCTTTCCATACTAGAGCCTGAATGAGTTAGGACTCAGGGCTTTACTATGGGACACATGGTGACTGAGGTGATCGGGGACCTGCCCTTTCTCACATTACACACACACACACACACACACACACACACACACACACACACTGTGGGAGTGTTAGCACTGCTGTCGTATCGTTGTGTTTCTGTGTGAGTGCAGGAGCAATCAGGAGAGTTATGACCAAGCTTCTCTCTATAATTTACACCTGGCATGCAGGGACACCTGGTGTCTCCCAGGAGAAAACAACTTTTAATGTCTGTTTTTGCCCCTTGATTTGTATGACAAAAAAAACAACAACTAACAAATCCTTTCTCGGCTTATTTTTATTATTGCATGTGAAAAATTGTCAATAAAGTTAGAAAAAAACAGTTTCACAGTGCTCTCATGTGGATGCCACAGGACTGTGGTATCCACATGAGAGCATGTCACAGTCATTTATGAAAAAGGAAATGAGATACCCTGTTTTATCTGAATTCATGAAACACATCTTTCCCGGAAAAAAGTTTTTCCTGAACAGTTGAAAGATGATGTGAGGCTGACTGCTAATGTAGGAAAGTGAAGGAGCAGCCTTTTTTATGTTGTTTTTAAATGAAAAATTATGTCAAGTATGTTGTTGACGGTGGTGCAATGGTCAGCACTGTCGCCTCACAGCAAGAAGGTTCTGGGTTTGAGTCCCGGCTGGAGCTCGGGGTCTTTCTGTGTGAGTCTGCTTGTTCTCCCTGTTCCTGTGTGGGTTCTCTCTGGTACTCCAGCTTCCTCCCACAGTCCAAAGACATCAAGAGGGGACCAGGTTAATCCAGTCTCTAAATTGACTGTAGGTGTGACTGTGAGTGTGAATGGTTGTCTGTCTGTATGTGTTGGTCCTGTGATGGACTGGTGACCCGTCCAGGGTGAACCCCGCCTCTCGCCTGACGGCTGCTGGGATAGGCTCCACCCCCCTACGACCCGTAACGGCATAAGCGGTAGAAAATGGATGGATGTTGTTCATCAGAAAACTTTCAAGAGACTTTTTTTTTTTCAATTTAAAACTCATTAATTCACAGAAACGGGGTTGTTTCTTTTTAAATTTCTAAATTTGAGATGAGATGAGGTTCAACTTTACTGTGACTACACATATACAAGGACAGAGTAACGAAATGAGGTTCGGTATCTCACCAGAAGTGCAATTAGCAGAAAGTGCAGGAGTCCATGCTATGTACAAAAGTGTTCACAAGTAAGGTGCTGTGTATATTGTACAGGTTATGATATACAGATTAAAGTGCAGATTCAGTTTAAGGTGCAAGTTTTAAATTGTGGTGTATTTATACATATGATATATATGATATGGGGATACATACAGATTATAGGTGCTATACAGACTGTTGACATATTGACATTTCATGTACTTGAGTAGAATCTTTCATATGTTTAAATAGTACCTTCTGTTTTTTTAGGCTTGTATGTCTCCCCCTTAAACTGCACCAGAATTATCCTCTGGAGACAATAAAGGGTTCTTTCATAAGGCCATCTATATTATTGTCCATTCCAAACATTCTCTCACTGGGTTGTTGTTTTTTTTTTTAAGGTTTGATCGAGGAACATATACAGATGGAATCCTCATATATCATGTTAGATGCACACACTAACACACACACACACACACACGCACACACACACGCGCACACACTGGGTGATGCAACTGTCTAAATATCCTCTGGTGAAGGGTCTCCCCATCTATGCGTGCATGATACAGAGCCGGGACAGGTGTTTGATGTCTGTCAGGCTGACAGGAATAGTGGGTTGACATCATGCGTTCGGTTTGAGTTGCTGCACGGAGACAAAGGTCTTTACATGGGCTTTTGCCCCGAGAGAAGAGCTGGAAGACAGAGACTGAACGTTTCCCTACTCAAAACAGAAGTGGACAGAGTGAGGGTGTGTGTGGGAGGGTCTAAGGGAGGTGAAGGACACACACACTTATGAGATGAGGGACGTAGCATCTCATTCAGGTTCAGATGTAGGTGGACACAAGACCGTGGACACGGGTAAGACGGATTCAAAAATCCTATCATGCACAAGTTGCTTTATTTATACAGAGATTCCTCAGTAATGCATATTAATTTGAAGTTGAAAGTTTTTTTTTTTGCTTTAATGCAAGAGTTAATCCATTGCCGTGATCTGTTTACACAAGATAATGCTGTACTCGATGGGCGTTACTGTTGATCCTTACATCTTGATCTGAAATTAAGTTAAACTAAGTTAACAAGCGAGCTATAACTTGTGGCTGTGCTATATGTCCACGGTTAGAGCTGTATAGACTAGATAAAAATAGGATACAGAAATACCGTGACGCAACTTTAATTTTTCCCCTCTGAACTTTGTGACGTGAATCCTTGCGGGTAGAAATAGAAGAGAAATCTTAAAACGGACATATCAAGTTTTGTGTCCTCTGACACTTATTTTTGTTGTATCGTGCTGCGGATGTGTTTGTGCGCCGTATCAAACTCTATGTAATGTACAGTGAGAATTTATCTAAGATGAGCCAAGATACTGAAAAGACTCAAATACCATTGGACACCTGTGCGTGTGCACACACAGACAGGAACAAATAAGCATTTGTGCAGGACAGACAATGATCTAACCTTCACGGAGTGTGTGACTCAACGCTGGAGAGCAGCAGGAATTCTTTGTTCTAAATCCATAACACATACTCCTGTCTGTCACTGGCCGTCCTCACAGCAGCTCCTCACTGAGATAAATCAGCCTACCCAGGGTCAGCGAGGGTTATCAACACTGTTTTGTCGCCTGCAGCTTACTATGTACCCATCAGAAACCCTATTACCATTCCTCTTGCTTCCTCTCTTGTTCATTTTGCTTTCTCCTTCTTTATCTTGTCTTGCAGAGTTGCAGCGTGGGGAGAGTTTGGTGGAGAAGCAGGTGAAAGAAGCTCGTACTAAATGCCGCTCGATTGCCTCTCTGCTGACTGATGCCCCTAACCCAAACTCGAAAGGGGTGCTTATGTTCAAGAAACGCCGGCAGAGGGCCAAGAAGTACACGTTGACCTGCTTTGGCAAAGCTGAGGGAGACAGAGGCGGCGAGACAGAAGGCGAGACAGAGGAAGAGGGAGGGAGTTCCATACTCAGTGGCTCAGAAGTTGATGAAGAAGGATTCTCAGCTTCATTTGACCCCACATGGGATAGCGGTTATTTGGACTTGCTGGACAGGAGAAGCTCTGCCTGCCCATCAACCACACCAACTACTCCAACAACACCAACAGCCAATCACAGCCCAGGGTTTGGAATCTCAGCCTATCAAAATCAAGGACTCGTGACCCCTGTTAATCAAAGCCAAGGGTTGGAAGTCTCAGGGATCGAGGGCTCAAGGTTGGATAGCAGCACCAATAAGCAGCCAATCACTTCCCAACCTGCTCCTAAACCTGCCTACATGTCTCCTCCAGCTGTAGCTCTGACCAATGGGGGGCCAGTAGCTGTTAGTCGGGCTAGTGTTGTTTTGAGCCCACCCTCTCAAACACCCTCGCCCAGTCAAAATGGGCACAGCAACCTTAATCTGAATCCTAGCCCGGTCACAGACTCAGACTATCACCTGGACACCAATCCAACTCCTAATCCATCAGTTCTGAATCGTACTGCCCGGCCCTTCACCCCTGGCCCCACCCCTTCTCGCGCTTCTGTAACCTCTGTCATGTTTCGCCCACCCCAACCAAAACCATCACCCATCAACCTGGTGACCAAACCTGTGGCTGCTGTCTCCATGGTGACCATCACACCTACTCACTATCCATCAGGGCCAGATGCAAGGAGAGCTGTGTCAAGTACCTCGTTATACATCCCTCCCAGAAATAATAACAGCAACTCTCCCCCCTCAGTCAACTCTCCCCCATCAAGTGTCTTGTCTCCCTCCTGTATGTCTTCTGCACCGTTCTCCCAGACTCCATCTAACCCACCACCATTTTCCACCCACCCTCTGGTGCATGCTTCCCCCTCTGTCCCGTTCTTGCCCTCTGTTGCTCAAGGTACCCCCGTCTATCCGTCACCTGCTGAGCCCTTCTCCCCTCCAGCTCCACAGCCATTTCATTCTCCCCCTGCTCCGACTTATCCACCTCCTTCTGCTGGAATTTCAGGACTTCACACAACCCCAGCACATCCACCGACCCAGGTCCATGTCTCTAGCCATGCCAAGCCTGCCCCGCCTCCTCATCCTCCCACCCAACCTCCCCCGCCTTCATCCTCTCATCCCTGCATCAACATGACAGCTGAAGTAACTCCCAGCTCCAATGCTGTCATAGCAACTGCATCACCTCCTCAGGCTTTTCCTTCAGATTCACTGGAGACACGTGAACAGCGAATCTCAGTCCCTGCTGCTCGCACCGGCATCTTAAATGACGCCCGTAGTCGTAGCAACAAGAAGCCAATGTTCTGTTCAGTCCAAAATAGAGATGTTTCTCCAAATCCTGCCTTGCTGTCAATGGTCCAAAACATGGATGACCACTTTGTGAGAACCCCTGGTGCTGAATCTGGAGCTGTACCCAGTAGTGAGGCTGGGCATGAGTCAGGGCCTGAGGAGGACTGGCTGAGACTGGGGGCTGAGGCCTGTAACTTTATGCAGGCTCAAAGGGGAACCAGGCCACCTCCTGTAGCCCCAAAACCACAGACCCCTCAGGTGCCACAGCTGGCAGGGAAGGGAGGCCAGCTGTTTGCCAAAAGGCAGAATAGAATGGATCGGTATGTGGTAGAAAGATCCCCTTCGGTCGCTGCAGCACCTTACGCTCCTGCCCACACGAGGGAGCCCTCACCCACACCTTCGCTCCCTGCCACTTGGAAGTACTCGTCAAACATCCGTGCTCCACCGCCCATCAACTACAACCCCCTCCTCTCTCCATCATGTCCCCTGAAGGCCCAGAAGAAGGCAGATGTGACCAAGACTGGACCAGCTAAACCTAAAGGACAGAAAGGGGGCATCAAGCCAGTGGACATTATGGGCCACCAGCCCTACCAGCTCAACTCTTCTCTGTTCAGTTATGGGGGCGGAGTTCCCCAGGCCACTCCCACCCCTCAACAGCAGGCAAGTGGTCCCCAAAAGACTGCACGAGTGTATGAGGTTAAGCGGTTCTCTACACCCCCTCCGATGGCTTCAGGCCCTGCCCTAAAAGTTATCGTTCCTCGATCTGCCACAACACTCGGAGAACCACTGTGGGCTTCTGACACCACATCTCCTATGGCAGGGCCTCAGCCTACAACACTCTCTGCTCCTTACCAACCACAGTGGGCCACTTCCCCTCTGTCTCCCCCACCTGCCCCTACAGCCCCACTCCCACAGCTCCCCACCTTCTCCTCAGCTCCAAGTGCAGTCCAACCCCCCACTTTCTCCCACCTTCAACCCTCCACTGCACACCAGGCCAACAGGCCATTTAAAAGTGCCCCAGATCTGAGTCCTCTAGGACCTCCTGGTATGCCCCGGCAAGCGGACATCAACACTCAACCTAACAGGGTTCCCAGGCCTAGATTCAGCACTTCCAACCTGGGTCTGCAGCCCTGTGTCTGGCGCCCTGGATCCACAATGCAATGAACAAGATTCTGGTCTAGACATAGAAAATAGAGCCACATTTTTAAAAGAAGTCCTTGTGGTTTTAGTATTACAATTTTTTCATTTATTGCCATTTTATTGGCAAGTATTATCTTAAAATCATTTTGGCTTGGCAACTCATGCTGCACAATCGATCACTGTCATGGGATCTAGTTGATTCAGTTATCAGATGCATTTGATTATAATTCAAATGGAGCACTGTGGTTTTGCAACAATGTATTGTGAAAAGGTTAAAACATAGAGATCAAAAGCAGATTAAAAGGAAAGAGAGAGATGTTATTTAAAACTGAAATGAGGTTTTGTAAATATAGGGAATTCTGATGAACATAAAAAAAAGAAGAATAGTGGATGTGACAAAGACAAGACTTGTGGTGAGAGAAATCTGGTTTTCTGAGAAGGCTATGATGAAAAGGAATGCACAGGAGGCAATGATGAAAAGATATTTTTAAACAAACATGGAATGAGATGTTAAAAACGCAGCTTTGACTTGTCGCTTCCCCTCCACCAGGGAGGTAATATTTCACTGGCATTTGTTTGTCTGTCAGCAGGAGTACACGAAGACCTGGGGGCTTCGAGTAGAATGAGCTTTCCCATGATGTACAACATAATATGTAGTAAATATGTCTTCTCTAGAGCCACCTAGTGGACACAGGGAGTGACATTTGCACCACAGTGCATGCTTGAGTCTGCTCCTTCACGCAAAATCCAAATAATAAAAGGTTTCAGCACCCTCTCAGTGTGAGGAACAGTAACATACTCTGACATGTGCAGGGGTGTGAAGTCCCACGACTGGCTGCTTGCAGTTTTAATTAGGGCCCACGCGCAAAAGTGCCAGGGGCCAAAAGTTTGGCTTCGCAAAGGTATGCGCTCTCTGAGTGCTTTCCAGTTTCCTTCTATTGATATTTTACAAATTGTGCCAATTTTTTTAGCGGTAAGAGTAACTATAGTCTACGTCTACTTCGGATATACGTATGCTGAATATGCGTGTTGAATGGTTTTGGGTGTCTTTTTTGAGGTTGCATTCTGCAGTGCTGCAGGTTTTTCTGTAGTTTGTCATGAAAATGAAAAATCACGATTGTCACACAAAGAATAAACAAACAAAAAAAAAACTTTTACCGTAGACTTAATTTCTGTTTTGTTGATATGAAACAAGAGAAGTATAACATGTCTGTTTCACTGTGATTCTTTTCCACAGAGATAGGCGGCTGAATAAAAATAGACATGACTCACCTCAGCTGTCCCTCTGTTTCTTCCTGTGTCAACCACGTCAACACCGGCTGCCACACCTGGCACCTTTATCTCCCGCTCCTCGATCTCGCTTCGTTTTTCGAGCTTTCACTGTCTTGTTCAGTTGTTGAATTGCTCTCTGCAAATATCAAGTTTAAGGTGGATTAATTGCATGAGTTTAGACATGAAGCAAATGTTTCTCTTACTTTCACCACATAGAGGCAGTGGAGGACCAATCATTTAGACTGGCTGTGCTGCGACTGTTTTTGACCTCTGGTTTAGTCACAGATTTTATTTGTCTCTGAGATGAAAATCTATAAGAAATGCATGCGTGGAGGGCAAAGAAATAAAAGACAACTAATAGAAAAGTATATTGTAACCACATTCGTGACGAAAGAAGGATTTTTAAATCTGTTATTTAGCTCTCTAGTCTTTGCTTGCACATCTGATTGTTACGATTAAAAAATTTCTAATTTAAATGCAGGATTGCTGGCCTACATCGCAGAGCATTTTTAATGGTAGCCACCGGATGGCCTTGGAGTTGTGAAACCCAACCACGGCCACGAAAAAGGATCTAACCTTTGACCCTAGACTGGGATTAGGTTACAGATGTTGCTAACTTTACCTGCTAACTATAGAACTGTCCACTTGTAAGCTAAGCCGCCGTGCTAGTGGAAGGTGCGACAAAAACGGTTCCAGAGTTTTAAGAAATACATAAAAAAGCTGAAATTCTTTACATTTTTGGCCATTTTGGCAAAAGTATTGGAACCTCTCTGTTGTCAATCTGCCTTTCTCTTTTAAATCTCTCACTCAGTTACGCGCAGACGCACATACAACCCATTTCACCTATTTCTGGAGCTGTTAATCTCTAGCTATTTGGCACGGTGCTCAACTCTTAATTCTGATGGCTTTTTTACAATGTGATTGAGAGCGAAGGGGAAGTGCTACCTCGTCCATCCTGCCTCCCCTCACTGCACAGACAAATCTCTGTCCTCACTTGATGGTGGGTTAACTAGAGCACTGTTCAGGGTCTAGGGTTTCAATGGAGGTCAGATCATCGTCTGTGTATTTTAGAGTTCTTGTTTGCTTACTGCTTTCCAATTAACTGATCTGGTTGATCAACGAGTTGAAGCTGTACCAAGGCACGGTCGAAATCTCCAAGAGGTTTTGAATAAGGTTCTGATCTGGAGACTATGAAGGACAATGGTTGACATCATTTTCCTACCGGTCAAACCATTCAGTGATGGATCTCATCTGCTTTCTCATTTTTCCTCTGGTGCCCACATCATTTTTACATTTGAGCCAGGAAATTTGTCGGAAGCCTTCATATTCCCATGAAGCATAGTGATGATGATCAAAAGCCTAAATCTTTATTTGTCAGTGGATGATGGTGCCTAAGGGAAGCATGGATAAAGCTTGTAATCGGATGTTTGTTGGTTAAATTTCTGGACCAGCAGGATGAATCTGGATAGGGAGAGTGAGGAGGCAGTGCTTACCCCACCCTCATTACTTTCACTCAGGTGCTATTGAGCAAGACATTTAAGCCAGACTGCGCCAGTGGAGATGCTCAGTGGCCAGCAGATAAAATTGTGGTTGTACGAGAAAGATGTATGCATAACTGTGTGAATGTGGTCAGGCTTTCTCGTAAAAGACAAAGAAGTGGAAACAACATTGGTTTAACACCAAATAAACCCTCAGAACAAATGGAGTTTCATTAGGCCCCTGTTAAATGGCAAATGCTAGCATGCTTGCTCAGGGCTCGGGCAGCTAAGTGATGTTAGGCTAGGAGACACACTCCTATAGACAACAGCCGACCCTTTCCAATTGGCTGGAGTGACAGAGCAGCAGATTATAGATCCTTTATAGCTTTATTCCAGGGTTGCACTAGCTACTGCTTAAGTCAAAAGGAGAGGAAAGAACTGCCATGATGCCAGGCACAAACAAGGTTTGTTGCAGTCATGCCCAAAGGTCGCTCGGTGGACAAAGTTGTACAAAGAACCTGAGTGAAAGTGGAAAACATAACAATGCCGTGGATTCTCAAATGTTTTCAGATCAAAATCCACCCCCCCCCCTTCAAAAAAAAAAAAATGGGTATCTCCAGGGGACCCAAATGTCCAAAAATAATATATTGTGAATTATTACAGCCTCTGATTAAAACAAGAAAATATCAAACCACCCAAAAGTGTAGGCTGCACCACTTGTAGTCTGTGACGTGTACAATTTCCAATGCTGCCTTAGAGTCTCTTTAAAAAAGATTTTTCACCTCAGTGCTGCTTACTTACCATAACTAATTTGAACAATTTCTGATTTCCAAGCACCACACCCACCACCCTGTATATCCCTCCTCTCTCCACACCCCTCCCCACCCTCCAGTACCGGTCCATAGCACTGGAGTAGCCCTGCTGATAAGGTTTCACTCTCTCTGGGGTGAAGAGGAGGGGAAGCAGTACAATACCAGCTCCAGGACTCTACCTGGGAACCTATATTCCAATTCTACTGACACTCACCTATTCTGGGAGCTTCAGGGACCTGCGTCTTCCTGTGGATACCTGGGTCTTAGGTAAGACATTAGAGAAGTGATAGCGTGATTGCAGTGATAAGACACACATGCCTTGAGTGTTGGTGGGTTTCCCGGCACTGATACTAACTGTAGAGTTCAGTCATTCCGCACTTTCACTTCAAGGAGATGTTTTATGGTCAGAGGATCAGATTTTTGGAAAGGCCCCGCAGGAGAACCTCTCGTGGGAGCGTGGATGAATTAAGGGAATCTGAGAAACATCTCACTGAGTGTCATGAGTTTAAATTTCACTAAACGTAGTTTAACTTTTTTTTTTTTTTTTTTAGCTGATTCAAATCATACTTGTCACACTGCTCATCTAAATATCACTGAAACAAATAAGAACCAGCCAGTTCTTGCAACTTCTCCTTCTTCCATCACCTCTTACCTTTCCTGTGGTGTAGGGAGGAATGCGGTCCACTGAGTTTTTAGTCCATGAGTGACATACGTGGACGTATGTGTGGATTTGGGAATGTGCTGACTGATGCCCTTCCTTCCCAGCTGTCCCCTTGAGATTTATTTTGGAGCTAAAACAGGCTGGTTGTGGGGGGACAGCAGCGTCTCTTCAATCAGAGAGGTGGTAACAGAACCCCGGTCCCCGCGGGGCCCCATCTTGCATTTCACCAAAAATCCCAAAACATTTGTAATGCCTGGTTTTTAATCTGTGGTCACTGACACACAGTAAATGAAAATCTTGTTGAGTTTATGGGATGGTGTGTGTTCGTGTCTTGTGCTGATGACGGTCCCACTCGCCACGGCGCGATAGAACGTGGGTCCATATAAATAGCTCACACAGAACTGAATCCCAGGCTAGGAAATGAGCCTCAATTACAGAGGATGAAAAGCAATTACATTAACCATCTCCCTGTGGACAGGCCCTCCAGCATTTTCCTTTGTACTAGGACTTACCTCCAGCCAGGCATAATTGCTTGTGACCTGCACAATAGTCAGCGACGTACCGCCAGCCTCAATGTTGATGTTAGGAGGCACAACCTGCCACTGGGAATTAGTGTCCTTAAGGACATCAGGCCTTTATGCTACATGCCACACCACAGTGTTCTTTCCTCGATTAGAAACCCAAGAAAGATTCTTGCTGCAGTTGGCAACTATTTGATCATAAACAAATTTACAAGCCTATGCAATCATTGTCAGGATATCTTTAACACCTATTCCTATCACATTTCACTGCCTGTCAGTGTCTTGGTGCTAATTCTGTCAGGGTCTCTGCTGGATGCCTGACAGTCCAACTGCAATCGCTCTTTGTCAGGGAGAATCTTAAAAAGTATCTAATCAACTCACTTTAAAATCCATTCTGTGCAGGTCAGGTCAGGTTGGTGTAATGAAGATAAATATTGAGTCCAGATTATGAAAAAAAAAAAAAAAATCAGATAATTAAATACAATGAAATATTTTTAGTACATAAAAGCAAGAGACTGAAAGAACTGAATCTTGTCTGATATCATTTATGTTTGCCAAAACAGTTTGTACCCTTTGGAATCTTGTGCTGCATTGCCCATTTTAATTTAGTCTAATTAAAACACATAAAACACATTTTTGAAATTGTTTTTCAGCATTTTATCACCTATCTGACCGGAAATCTGACCTCGATTTGACACATGCATCACCGTGTCAACATAAATAATGTGATTTATTCACATGCGCATGGTCAGGGGCCCACCTAGGTCGATGATGTAGTCTGCTGCTAATTCATTATACACATATTTAGTCAATTTTTAAACCTGTTTCTGTTTCCATATCAACACTGACATGTTGTATTCAACATAATAAAATCTTGTAAGTGTATTTAAAAAATTATTCTCCACCAGGCCCAACAGTCTTGAAATTTCTTGTCATAGTTCAATTCACAAGAAGATTTAATTAATTAAACTGTCAATGAATAATTAGTGTTTATTATAAATCTTGAGATTTTGCTTTTTTACTGTTTTAATGCAAATTTAATAACAACTACTGCGATATCGTCAGACAACTAAACTCATTTTATTCCCATACTGTGTTTATTTATCACGTTATCTTGAGAAATGGGACAAGTAGACGAATGATTGCATTAAATAGTAATTAAAAGCATGGCTGCTCGGAGCTTCCACAAATTATGAGGTCCTCAGCTCAAATATGTAATTTTCCCATTAATCTGCAAACAGACGTGAATACAAACTCTTACAGATAAAACTTAAGGTGGGATTAATTCTCTACTCTCTGGTCATTATGAGTGTAATCCTTCATCCGGAAAGGTGCCAGTTAGAGTGGATTATGATTATTGATTGTTATAAAGTCATACGGTTGTTCTGTCTTGGTCCTTAGCCATGTCTCTGACAAATGATGCCCCTTCTAACAAGAGGAAGAAGGCCAACAGGATCATCACTGACCTGTCCAACATCAGCCAGAACGGTGAGTGACACATACTCTCACACACTCGCATCATTTCAATCGCACATTCACACACATTTTATTTATCTCCTACACGGTTTGATCATCTAGTCCAGAGTAAACTGAACTGTGTGGATGTAAATAATTGCAAGTATTACAATCACACGAGGAGACGAAAACAGCGTGACAGGTGGGGCGAGGGTGATTCTCAAAATTGTGATCAAATAAATGTCTGAGAACATGTGAAACGAACATTTGACATCGCTAACATCATTTTTTTCGTGAAAAAATTGTGTAATTAAACTGTAAAATCTCATTGTGTAAAATGTTTTAGAATGGTAGGGGGCAAATAACTTCAGTTCCTCCCACTGTTGACGTGTCCAGTAGGACTTTGGATTTTGCATGGTGTCAGCATGTAAACAAAATTATAAGCAGATTATTTATTTTTTTCTGCCATTTAAACAATAATAAAGAATTGTAATGTTTTAAATAAGGCCAAAAAACAGAAAAAAGAGTGAAATCGTGCAGCAACCACAGGCCGCTCTTTATTTTACTAGTAAATGTTGCACAGTGCAGATTATAATCTTTACTGTGCTGTAATTTTCTTGGTTCAGCAGTTAAGCCTCTCTTGCTTAACAGCTCAACCCCGCCTCTATTTTTGTAAAAGTCACTTTCTGTGCTGCAGAGATTTTAGGCTCTGCAGGAGGAAGAAGACACTCGCGAAACATCATTCATATTCCCAGACTTTAAATTGGGAGTTTTAAAAATAGCCTCCTGTCTGAATTTGGGGGAAATGTGCATTAAAATGATACTCAAGAGATGATGAATTGATGAATATTTGAATTTTTAAATGCGCTAACAAGCTTAGGCGGTGATACAAAAGTACTTTCCTTCCAATATTTTACTTGAGGGTACTTTCTAAGCAATTTCCCTCTTACTTTGAAGAACTGTAGTGTTACTCTAACAGGTAGTTGCATGTAAGTATATATATTTGGAGGAAGAGTGCACTATGGCTTTGTACGTTTTTGCTGGTAAAGCAACAGAAATAACGTAAGTTTGACTGTCATGGCGGCGCAGGTTAAATAAACTAAAAACTTGTTAGAATGTTAGCAAGTGAAACTATTGAATGTTCATACAGGAAATTATGATTCAGACTCAGAAAGTGTGTCTCACTGTTCTGTGGCGTCCCGTCAGCGAATGTTAGAGAATGCAGTTAGCTTGGCTATCATCAAACGTTAGCTTTCTGAGTTAGCATGTATGCACACCTGTAAGCTAAAATTGCTAACTGGCACTATATATATATAACTCTACCAATGGGAAAGTTAAAATACAGTTCAACTGTGAATTTACATATAAAACATCTTATAATAAAAACATATTTTTTTATTTTATATTTAGATTTTGTATTGATAGGGGAATTACAGTTGACTGAAGGGCCAAAAAAAAATATTTTGAAAATCAATCAGGAGACAATTTGGAAACAAGTTGCTATTTTTAGTATGTTTGTCCTTCTCTCAGAGTAGGAAACATAATGTGATGTATAAAAGCACTTTTACACACAAACATAAGACACAGTCTTTTTAATCTCCAGGCTGTCATTCGACAATCTGCTGCTGTCTTTCCCCTTTTGTGTGTCTGTCTGTTTTCTATCAGCCCTTCTGCTTGCACATCTGTAGCCACATCTGTATGTTTCTAACAGTGTCTGTTCAGTCAGCCAGTCACTCAGGGGCTTATCCCGCTTATCCCTTATTTTTGCTCCAGTCAATGCCTGCTCATATCCATCACCCCTGTCACTGTGTCATTCTCACTGTTTGCCTCATGCCTCTGTCTGTCCGTCTGTCCCGCCGCCACATGGCTCTGTCGGTCTGTCCCATTTCCCCCAGTCAGCAGCCAGCACCAGTTTCACATTCTTCTGAATTAACGCTTTAATCAATATCCTCATGGGAGAGTTCACTCTGCTCCTCAACCTCAATAATTCTCCCTCTCTCTCTCTCTCTCCCTCTCTCTCACACACACACACCCCTCCCCACAAACACACTCTTAACACACCCACTTGCACAAGTCTGATTTACGAGGCACTGCTAACAGCTCTCTGCAGCATTGCAATTCCAACTCCCCATTTTATAGATGTGAGAGTTGTGTGTGTGTGTGCGCGCGTGCGTTGGTTATGGCTGGACTCCAGGTGTTATGAATGATATCGGAGTGTGCGTCTGTGTGTGTGTGTGTGTGGGGGGGGGGGGGTGGATGAGTAAAGTGTTTTATGAGAAGCTCTGTGACGCAGGAAAATCCATCAGATTTCTCCATCACACACTCACGGGGGTGGGGGGTGGGGGGGGCGGTTGGCATTGTAAGGATTTCCCTCCACAAAACGTTCTACCAGGAGAACAGCCTATGACATCCCCCTCGGGCCATTCCTTCATCTTACTTTGGCCTACTTAACTCTAGAACGCCCTTGGTTTCACAACCACACAACGCCTGACAGCAGCTTTCAACCCTGATGTTTCAATCAGATCAGGAAAAGACGACCAAAAAAAAAAAAAAGACTCCAACATCATTTATTCAGTATGAGGAAAAGCAGCAGTTTAAAAAAACAAACAAACACTTGAATCACAGTTACCCGTAATTCATTCTTCCAAAAGACATATTTTCTCAACAGTCTAAATAGTTTTTTTTTTTTAAAGATAAACCACATGAGTGTTTATTTAGATTGATTTGCATTTGAGTCTTTCATTGTTAAAATTTTTTTGTCTCATCGTACTCAAGAAAATCTCTGGTAGATGAACAGTCTAGAGAGAGAGAGAGAGAGCTCACAAATGACTTAATAATCTAGATGAGCGTTAATTTAGATTCATATTAGTTTTAGTTGCATTTTAGCCATTTGATTATTGTTAGTTTTAGACTTGTTTTGGTGGCGTAAATCTCAAAGAGTCCCCAGCAAACATCTTTGGTCTAATTTTTCTGGATAAGATCAACATGATATAACACAGCTGAGTGCCAACCCCCCAAGGCGCGGCAATTAAATTGATTTAGCACCTTTCATTCTTTCTTTATTAGATAGTTGGTGGCATATTACATCAATTTAACTTATTAATTCCACATAAATCTGCATATGGTGAATTGCCATCAATCGTATAAGACTTATCAAATAAAAAAAAAAATCGAGTCAAACTTCATTTGCTGGATGCTGACACATTTGAGAGAAACGTCAAAGTACATTTGTAACAACACACGCCTGCAGGGGAATAAAAGCTAAACGTTTTAATTCAACCCTTCATCTCGCAGATGATGAGTCCGACCCTGAGGCCACTGAGTTCGACCTGGGCACCAAGATCAAGACACCCAAGGATTTGATGCTGGAGGAGCTCTCGCTGATGACCAACAAGGGCTCCAAGATGTTCAGGATGAGACAGCAGAGAGTTGACCGGTTCATTGTGACCAACGAGCACATGGTGAGAGTTTGGAAGCAACTGTATGTGTTCTTTTATATATATATATATAAACAAACACATGTATGTCTGTGTGTGTGTGTGTGTGTTTGTGAGGTCAGACTTTATCTTTCTCTTTTGTCTTGCAGCAGAACCTCCAGAACCTACTAATGTCCCCTCCCCCAACTCCCCCAAAGCCTGAGCCGCCAAAGGAAGAAGGTGCTGACACGTTTAACATATTTTGACTGTTTATAGCAGTTTTGATGGTTTTCTTTAATCTGGAGTCGTATTTGTTTCCCCTCTCCCTGTGTCTCTCAGTGGTTGAGGAGACAGTGGATGAGGAGGTGGAAAAGCAGATGAAGAGTAAAGAGTACGTACGCACCTACATATCGCCCTGGGAAAGGGCCATGAGAGGCAATGAAGAGCTGACAGCCACCATGAAGACCAGCATGCCTGGACCTATTCGGATACACCCAGAACTTCCCCTGTACAAGAGCTTCAACAGGTACATGCACACCTGCAGAAAACAGAAAAAGCATTGTTTTATGGCCCAAAGGTATCATCAGTTATTCAGGAGATGATCAGTATGAGATGTCTTCAGCTGGCTTATGTTGTCTGAGCAAGACCACAAGGAAACTGAATTGATACTAGAAAATAATCAGAGAGCGCATACCTCCATCGAGGTAAATGTCTGTTATATCAGGTTTACTTCCTGTAACCACTAGGTGGTGCTACGACTTAAATTCAGCTCCTGTCCATGTGCTGTCCAGCTCCAACTGTTTTGTGTTCTATGGCAAATTAGTTGCCATGTCATGGTTACACTACAATGTCCAGCACCGGAGACACTTGGCATAATGGTGATTTATAACGCTCCCTGTTTTTGTTCCCCTCTTTCCTCCTCAGGACAGCGCTGCCCTTCGGTGGCATTGAAAAGGGCTCCAAGATGCTGACCTTCGAGATCCCAGAGATCAACATTGCCCCCGATGAGCCAGAACCCCTGCCTTCTCTGCAGGCTGACATCCGCTCACGCCCATCTTTCAACCGCACGCCTATCGGCTGGGTCTGTAGCGAGGACAACTCAAACACCCTCATGGACCTGGACAACATCGCCTTTGATGGAGAGACGGATGATCTCTGAACACACAAGCACATTTAAAGTACATGTGGTCACACTACATGAAGAACACGCTCTAATATACCACATGACATAAGCACTGAAGAACAACTGATTCTACCCCGAAAATGTGTCGAAATGTACTTTGTTTGCATGGCAAGGAAACTGACAAAAAATACGTTCTGGTGCTTTCTAAAATTTTTATCCCCTACAGTGAATGAATCTCTTGATGATTTTGCATATTGCATGCTAAGAAGAGACCTGTGTGAATTAGAAATTGAAAAAGCACTCTGCACTCTTATAACAATGTATTTATGCAATAAAGTTCCCCTTTCTTTGATTGCCTCACTTGAAACACTGCGTTGTCCTCCTCCAGAGGGTCTACAGGAGGGGGTTTTCTACCTCAAGGCCCGCATCTTCAAACTCACAATACATATGCACATGCATCATGGGCCTCTTAAAAATACAACCCCCATTTATTTTGGTCAAACATTTCTACTGTAATAGCAATGTCTCTTTGAGGTGTGTTACAGTAATCCAACAGGAATCAGATGTATTCAGGTTTAAAGTTTTTTAGCGTCTCACTTGCAAGCGTCAAACCACAATCCATGCATTGGGCTTTTGTTTGTGCTTCCTCACACCCACTGACAAAACTGTAATTAAAGTAATGCAGATTGTATCTATGTGCATATGTAGAATTTTCAGTGAGGTAGTATGGCTACATTTGATTTTTTTGCAGCAGTAACTCCCATAAACCATTAATTTAGCATTACCCGTTAGCCGGTTTGCCAACTTTCAGCATCTCAAGTTGATGATGTCGCTTGAAAGAGATCATTATTAAATATTTTAGAAACCTTATACAGTTTAAATAGATATATTTCCATCATTTTTTGATTAATATTCTACTTTATAAGAAAAAAACATTTCTCTTTTTAATTAAAAATATAAGGTGAGCTTCAGAAACACCTGTCTAAAGTGTCGCTCTGGAGAGAGCTAACAGGAAAATCTTGAATGAAAATGCTATTTTCAAGGTCAATAATAACATTTCAAACTCAATATTCAATTACTGTGTAGCCCAACCACTGTAAATATTACAGCTGTTGTTTTCAAAGATGAACCAGAAATAGACAAGTGCTTTAAGCAAATTAAGCAGCTGCTCTGGGCTCCGAAACCACCAAGGGGCCTTAAGCAAGCACATTACAGTTCCCCAGGGCCTGTAGTAATCTTTGTCATCATTTCAATGTTTTCATAAAGCCGGAAGTGTACTGAAGGTACTGTTTTAATGAAAGATGATGTGATTAAAAAAAGAAAAAAAAAACCACACAAAGTATTTTACTCCAACATGAAATAAAGCAGGAACACCCTGACAAATCACATCAGGACGTCTTATTTTTGTCACTCACAGGACTGTCTTGTTAGATCCTACTCAGGCATTTGGATGGACATGAGCGTAGGAGGAGACAGTTAATAAAAAAAAAAAAAAAAAAAAAAACACCAGAAAGGCCACAAATGTAAGCAATAAAAAGGACCTATACTTTAAATTTAAGGGAGACTCTGCAACATTTATGGGGAATTCACATTGTTATTGCCAATAAGTGAATGGATACCAATGTAGCTTGAAAATTACTTCCTCTGTTCCCAAAAACATGTAATATTCTTAGTTCTAGGTTTGATTTTGATCTTTTAATGAAAAACAAAATGATGTAATGATTCTTTGTGGTTCTAACTATGCACTGCATACAAACAAGAGAAGAAGAAGAAGAAGAAGAAGAAGAAGCTCGACTGGCTAGCAAAACCAGCTAACGTTAGAATATCTCTGGCTACATCAGCAATGGAGTCTGGCAAACCACGCAGAGCACCCAAAAAACAAGAGCCAAAATTATGATCGTTCCCTATCAAGTTGTTACTTTTTTTGCCTAAACTTAATCAGAATTTGTTATTTGTTGTCTCTTAGCAATATTACTAAGGATTGTTCAGCGGCCCCTAATACTGACGTGCCAAAATGCAGGACACTGGGATCTTTTTTTTGTCTTTTTTACCACACTACTGCAACATGATTTGAAATTAAACAATTGATGATCCACCCTTTCATCCATTTACTATACATCTTACCCATTAAGGGTTGCAGGGGGAGCCTGGAGCCTATCCCAGCTGACATTGGGTGAGAGGCAGAGCACACCCAGGACGGGTCACCAGTCTGTCACAGGGCCATCAGGAGAAATTAGGGGCTCAGTATCTTGCTCAAGGATACTTCAACATGGTCTCCGGGGGACGTGAAGTTCGAATGAGGTGAGGTGTAACTTTCTTTGTAATTTCTCCCACTTTTCTCCCAAATTTTGCACTTAAAAAAAAAAAAAATTGTATTTCAGTTCCACTCTTCTGGCTTCCTCTCCATTTAACATTAGCCAGGCAATGGTAATTAAAGAATAAGGATAATTAATGGTCATCATGGCATAGTCAGTATCGGAAAACAATCATCTTTTTTTAAAATATATGGGACCAACAATCGAATCTAGTTTGCGTCTGATAAAGCTAGTAGCAAGTGAGCTAGCAGATGAGGCTGAGCTAACGTTAAACATATTTGCTAACCTAACCGTGAGCTTTCATGAGTTATTGACACATTCGGATGTGTTCTCAGGTGCCAGATAAAACTTTCTATGGTCACTCCAGTGTCTTTCATTTTAAAAACACAAATGTTTCACTTGGTTTAGCTGAATTCAGCTCAATATATATGTGGCTGGCTCCCCCTGCACTCTAAAGTCCCAGTGAACTTGTTTGCGAGTATTTAAAAAAACGACATACAGGTTTTAAAAACGAAATTATTACTACCAAATAAGATTGTGGGGTGGGGTAAGGTTAGAATGTTTGCTTAAAAATATATATATGCATTGTCTTCACTTACTGCATGAAGGTTTTGACTGTAAATCGTGCAACTCTGCAATGTGCTAAGTGGATGTGTGACTGTCTGTTACAGAAAAGCTAACATGCTAAAGTTGGAGGGTTGCGTGCATGTGTTTGTAGCCTATGTAAATTTAGTGTCACACAGGTGACCCACTGGATGACGTCACCACCACCCCAGCACTATTTTCGCCTCGCGCCCAGAAGGAGGCGGCATCGCGCTGAACAAACCCGCTACGTCACACACGCACAAACACACACAGACACACACACACACACACACACACACACACACACAGACACACACACACACACACTGTGGAGAAAACGGCGAGCCCGGAGCGGTGGCTCTGTATCGCGAGAGCGGCGTGCCGCGACCGCAGCGCTGGATGGCGCTGGATACGCCCACGGCTCGCCCTCTCTCCCGTTAAATCACACGGTGGGACACGCGATCGGACGGAGACTGGCGGCGACAGCACCCGGGGTGAGTAAAAGCTTGCACTCTGAGCATCGCCGGGGCTCTATCACAGTGGGGGGGACGCGCATGTGACCGCGCTGGACTGACTACCTCATCTGTCATCTGTAGAGGTGTGTGTGTGTGTGTGTGTGTGTGTGTGTGTGTGTGTGTGTGTGTGTGTGTGTGTGTGAGTGAGTGAGTGAGTGAGTGAGTGAGTGAGTTTTTTTTGTTTTTTTTTTTGGGGGGGGGGGTGTCAGCGTGTTGGCCAGATGTGTTCTCGTCAGTGGAATTCTCCTCCTATTAGTTTTTGAGGATGGTTGTCTTCATCCTATCCATCATCATCATCATCGCCATCACCGGCACGAGCCGGAATTGATGCCCGTGCTCTTTCTCCAGCTGTTGCTCTGTATCTGGTCAGTTTCATGATTCCATCTGGGTGGTCGGGGGGGGGGGGGGGGGCAGTAATCCCTCATACGCAGCTACCACCCTCGTGGTAGTCCCCCCTCCCAGGTTTAACTCATCGACAGGTGTTATTGTTCAGGTCGTCCTAGGTAGGCTACTGCGCGCGTGGCTCATCTCCGGTACTGCGTGTTTCGTGTCTCGCGGGTTGCGGGTTTTTGGTGTGTGTGCGCGGACTGTGTAGACTTGTTGATGGATGACCGCAAGACCGCAGCCTAGACGGATTCACGCTCCGCTGTCATCGCTCCCGGCGGCCGCTATTGATTTACCGTTGCGGTTTCGATCTGCGTGATTGATGACTTTGGACCCCGCATCACCACCGCCAGCTGACGTCGTCACGGCGACGGCGGCCGAGACAGGGACCTACCGATGGCTCACGCGCGCTCAAACACGTGAATACTTATTTACACTTCCCGTCCCTTCAATTCCCTCACAATGTTTGGTCGAGTGCTTCAACTTTTAGTGATTCCGGAACCTGCTTCAACTAAGCCACAAAGTTACGTGACACAGACACAACATTCACTCCCACACACACGTACACACAAACTCTCTCTCTCTCCCTCTCTCTCTCTCTCTTTCTCACACACACACACACACGTGCATGAGGACACAGCTACGGCAGCATCCTCCAAACTGAGCTCAAATGTCACCTTGACATTTAAGATTTCATCAGTTTTAGCATCTCGGAGATGAAACTGCATGTAAGGCAGGAATACCTGTTCTGCTGTTGATGCAGCTGAGGGTGGGGGGGGGGGTATGCCATTTTTAGGGGTCAACAAATGTGTGTTTGTGCGTGTGTGTGTGTGTGTGTGGGGGGGGGGGCAAACTGGGATCTGGAAACATTCAGCTGCCTGCTGTGACAGGGACATGGCATGGATTCTATTGAGTGGAGAGTCAAACAGTGCCTGCACTTTATTATGAAAACTATTATAAAGCATAAACTGACAATTCTTTAACTAAGAGAATGTAATAATACATTTATTTTCATTATCTTATCGTTGACAAAAAGTTTGCATGTCCAAAACCATTAAACTAAAAGCGATTTTAATTATTTAAAACAACTCACAAGTGGAGGAAGTAAAGGTTAAAAAAAAATTAAAAATATGCAGAAATATTTCCCATTTTTCTAATATACCTGACTATTTTGTATCAGTTCTTGGTTAGTAAGCAGTCTTTATCGTTAAAGCAGACCCTGATGATAATTACTATGTTTCATCTGGTAGCGGTGAGGCGAAAGTTGTCTTAGGTGCATTCACACTTGACATACAATATTTGTAATATGAAATGTGAAGCTGGTCGTGTCAATACTTCGGACATATGGAAACACAAACACAAAACATACTGAATACACTTTTGCAAATGCGTACACACAGGTTTTTCCGATCAGGGTAAACCATTTAATCCTAGCATTGCGAGGAGAGGAGGAGGATGACATAGACCAGGTATTTTCACTTGTGAGCCATGTGGAAATCCAACCCTCCATTCTTACATGAATCTCTGTGACACCTGAGATGTCTTTGCGAAGCTTCTACCCCTGTTAATTTTTTTTCTGTCCTTGCATGTGTTGGAAAAATTGATGAACTGCCCTGAGCTAACGGGCTAAGAGGTAGCTAAAAGGCTATCGCCCTGAGCTAAAGAGCTATGAGATAGCTAACGGGCTATTGCAGCTAAGTGTTGAAAACAGATGAAATTGGCTGCTCATCATGGGTTAATCAGCTGCATCATCCGTATTATTTAGGAATCACTAGACAAATCTACGTCACATGTCATTATTTAGACTGTTGTTTTTGCATTTTATGGCCTGTCTCTCTAGCTTGAGTCCAGAATTCCTGTCCCAAGCATTACGACCTTTTATACAAAGAGTAGGCATGTACCGGAAGGCAAACTCACATAACCTTTACCAGCAAAATAGTTTGTTCTTAGTCTCAGCCGAGGGTGAACACTGTGCCAAAATCCTGGCGTCCCTCGTTCCTCTCTCAGGGATTTTTCTTTGGGGGGAGTTGCCACTGGCATCATTTAAATTCTCAAACCAATCAAGAAGAATTATGTGATGTCATGTGTCACTATGGCGGGAAATCAGGCAATTCGACACGTGACATGAGCATCCTCACATTTGTGGAAGAAAATCTCCATCCTAAGGATTCTGGACTGGTTAATCACTGTGGAAAAATGTTAGTCTTTGGCTCTTCTGGTAATTTCTTGGTGAGTGTTTTTACGTTTTACATTACGAGTACCAGTTCATTGTTATTTGAAAAAGTAATCATTCAAGAAACCAAACTGACAGCATTGAGAGAACAAACAAATGATCAGTTTAGGAGAAAAGTCCTTTGAATTCACTTGTATTTAATTCCACCTCATTGGTTTAAATCCACTGAGCGTTTCTTTCTTACGGGTCATGTGCGAGCGATCCCGGCTGGTGTCTCGGCCTCTCGGGACATTCATCGATTGTTGACATTTCGCTCGCAGAGCTCCCGCAGCCCCGTGGCTCCGGCCAGGCTTGGGTTCATGTGTGGGATTAGAAGAGGTTGTGGTTTTAAAGGAAGAGCAGATTAAACTAGCGGAGGATGAAGGAAGAGGAGGAGAGGATAAGAAAGGCATGCTCTTATGTCTCCTTTGACCTTTAGCATCCACTGGGGTGCTTTTTCTCTTTTAATCATTTCCAGCCCTCTTGGACAGGTGGTTTGGTACTGGGTCGAATGTCCACTTATTCTTCTCATTTCTGTCTTTTTCTTCTTGGCCATTCACACCTATTTTTTTCTTACCCACCTGCTCCTCCTACTTTCCTTTCCTTTCCTCTGCTTTCCCTTCTAACAGTGTGAACCCTCCACTCCCCACCCCCTCACTCTGTACCTTGACCTAAACTGTAAAATCCTGACATGTTTCCCAGCATGCATTGTAAATAAGGGTGGTTATGTAATAGCCTAAATATTAAACAAATACTTACACCTTTTTTTATATTTCCTACTAATGGGATTGGATGTGCACACGTACTACGGTGATAATGGGTTGCATCTAGGTTATAGTGTGTGTGTGTGCGTGTGTGTGTGTGTGTGTGTGTGTGTTTGTGTGTGTGTGCAGATACGTGAGTGTTCTCACACTTTAATGTTACACAGTATGAGGAGAGAAATGACCTTCAAGTTTGAAAAAAAAAATCTCGGTAACATGTGCAGCTGCATGTGTGTGCCTACTGTACTGTGTGTTCACACACCTTCACACGAAACACACACATTCGGTGCGTTTAACAAATTTTTAAATTGTAAGTGGGAAAGAAGGGGAGCGCGTGAAGCACTGAGGGGAGGATGAACTCAGGGCTCTCCCTATTGTCAGCTCGGGCTATTTGAAGTTACACATAACCCAGTTATAGGGAAACCACTGTGTGCACGTGAAGAGACGCCATGCATGTGAAGTTTTTGAGGGAAAAAAAACAGATGAATGGAGGAAGAAATAGAGAGAATGAATGTAAAATAGAGGTCAGCGGAGAGACAATGAGCAGGAATGGAGTGAATGGGAAGATAGAGCAAAGTGCTGATAAGGACAGAGGAGGAGAGGGTAAAGACGAGATTGAGACTTTTTTTCCCCAGGATGTATAAATGATACTTTTCACATTAATGTTTTCTTGAGTGGGAGTGAGACAGCGCAGAGACAGGCGATTGTCCCCAGGGACAGTATCAGCTCTTTGTTCAGCTTGCTTGACACTGGTGTCAATGTCACCGAGCCACACAGCGGAGAGAGAGAGAGAGAGAGAGAGAGGGAGGGAGGAGAAACAATGACTGTGTATTCACAGATCAAAACAATGCCATCAGTTTTTTTATTTCCATTTCAGTCTTTTTTTTAATTTAAAATGAATTCCCCCTTGTACATTTGATCATAATAAGAAAAAAAGACAAGAGCAACATTGGATGTGGACATACAGCATCGATTTATGTGACCTTCCGGGATGCTTTGTCTGATAGAGGGAAAAGTAACAGACTGGGAACGGCATTTAACTCAAGCTAAGAGGGAAAAGTCTTAGGAATGTTTTACTCGTTTGACGGATTTTCAAAATGACGGATGTGGACCAATGCTACATTAATCGACGCAACGTGGGTCTCAGAGAGGAAGGATCAATCAGGCAGCGTGCCATTCTTCACATTCTGTCCTCACATAAACTCCTGCAAACCTCTGCGTGTTGCTTGATGAACTCAGAGAAAAGGAGGAGCAGACGAGGGAAGAGGGAGAAGACAAACAGGACAGCGGGGGGTTGGTAATTAAGCGAGAAATAAAAGGTGGAATGGGAAATAATGTGAGGGAGAAAATGCAAGAAATTTAAGCGGGGAAATGTGAGGAAAGGGGTAGAAGTGATGAAGGGATGGAGAATGACAAAAATAGCAGGACAAACGCCAAACAAAAGAACAAATACATTCTGAGGAGGAAGGAGTGGAGCACCATTCCGTGGTAGCAATTTTCACTAGAATATTAGCCAGATCAACCATGTAAAAGCAGAAGTAGCATTTGCAGCACTAGTAATTGTAGGAGGTGGAGTTTTAGTTGGAGGATTCTGACAGTATGGCGGAACCATAAAAACAAATGTCTGTCCTCAGTGCTCCCAGCTGTGCCCTCACTGGCTGCCATCGATTCACAAGTAATCATCTGCTGTCATTCTGGCACTCTTGCACATTCAGATATGAAAGCAAAAAGCATTTAGCTTTCAGACTCTTAAAAACATACAAGCCATCTAGTCGTATGTGTATGTAGTATGTATGTATGTATGTATGTATGTAGTAGCTATGACCACCTGGAAGTCACAATGTGCCAGTAAAAAAGGGGGTGGGGGGATCCGTATATAGAGGTGGAGGGAGCAGAATGACAGATGAGTCATTTTTGAGGCTACTTGGTGGAGAAAGCTGTTTTTGTGTGAGCGTATGTGATGTGTTTTTTTTACCCATTGAGAATTTCTCTGAGGTTTAGGTTGAAGTGTGAAATGAGGCTGGGTTAAGGTTAAGATTAGCTGACATTGGGGGAGAGGTGAGGTTCACCCTGGACGGGTCGCCAGTCCATCCCAGGGCCATCAGGAGCAATTAGGGGTTCAGTATCTTGCTCAAGGACACTTTGACATGGTCACTGGGGGAAGAGACGATCGAACCAGTGGCCCTTCAGTTGCGAGACAGCCACTCTACCTCTGAGCCATGCCGCCCCTTCCAAGTCAAGTCCTCTACTCTTTTCCTCTTTTTACTGATTAAGAATAAAATCCATACTGCTTGTCCGAAGTGATCCAAGAATCCTGAAGCCTCACCCTGCCAAGTTTTTTTTTAACAAACCTCACTGACGCCATGGCTTTAGCCTAAATGTTCGTTGTAGCTCCCAAGCATGTCGACATTGGTTTTATTTGATGTTTTTTGTTGTTTGTTTTTTTTAAATCTGAAAAATTCATCTCCATTTACTTCATTTGTTTGGGGGATCTCTGCAGCATCACTGTAGACTTAAAAACATGGCCTGACCTCTTGGCCTCATAGCGACTAGGTTCGAATTTTTCATTTTTCGGTGAACTGTACCTGTGAGGACTTTACTTGGTGGGATTTTGCGTTTCATCTCTAAAAGAAGGAGAAACTCACACATTTTGACGAAAGATTCACGTCCCTCTTACAAGAGGTATACCAGGTGCACACACACTCTCAGACACACACACACACACACACACACACACACACATACACAGGCTTGCACGCGCTGTGTCTGTGCCTGGATGTACAACCAGTGCTCTCACCTCAACATCACACGTGGAAGATGTCCTCCATGTGTGGTCGCTGTCTGGGCTGTGACCACAGACTTCCACCGGTTTCCTTATGTCTGCCGGCACAGGGTCAGAGAGTTTGATTGACTCGTGCCTTGACTCACTCTGGCTTCCAGGAACTCTCCACCATCAATACACATCATCGTCACTGGCCTGCCCTGTGTGTGTGTGTGCGTCTCTGTGTGTGCTCTCTCAACCAGTGCAGCTCCGTGTGTGTCTCTGAGTTAAATCACATGGTTCGGCTTTTCCCCCCGCGTGCCTGCTGCTTGGCCTATTTCCATGGTAACTAGCCGAAGATGTGGGGACGAACACATGCACATGTGCGCGTGCATACACGTGCACAAACACACACACATACATAAAAGCCACATAAACAGCACTTGTGCGATGGCTTGCCAGAGTGATGTTGGTTATGTTCGGCTGTAAGGTGCAGCCAGAGAGAGGATGTGTGATCGCACACTCCACACAGGCTCAGTGGGACACGGACACAGACACACACACACACAGACAAGTGCGTGCGCACACACACACTTTATGCTGAGACAGAAGCTCAGAATGCTCTTCTATAGAGGAAAAATGGCAAACACGGGTATGCCAGACAAATCCCTCTATAAATCCTGTGGCAATTTGGATTTGTTTGTTCATGGATGAATGTGTTGAATCTGAATTTCAGTTCTTTTTGCACAGATAGTTAGATAGATAGATAGTTAGATAGATAGATAGTTAGATAGATAGATAGATAGATAGATAGATAGATAGATAGATAGACAGAGAGATAGATTTCATTTTCACTGATGTATTTCACTTGCCATCATTTTCACGATGCCCCCCCATATCCTTTTCTCCCCTCATCACCCTACCTTGCCACCCAGATCCCATGTGGCCAAAATGACAGCCCACGCTGCCCGCCTGCTCGCTGCAGCATCCATGCGCTCTCTGGCCCTATGCCAAAGGGGTGCTGTGGCAGCATCGCAACCCGGCAACCATTCAAGGGAACTTTGCCAAAAGTGGGGAAGCTATAGGGGAAGGGAGAGAGAGGGAGAGTGGAGGGGGCACTGCGGATCTGTTAGCTGCTGCCCTGTGGTGTTATGCAACTTCCTGTACACACAGACACGCGCGCGCGCACACACACACACACACACACACACACATATACACATTGTAGGGTGACAAACAGAAACACATAAAGCCTTTTTTTCTTTCAAGCTCTCTCTCTCTCTCTCTCTCTCTCTCTCTCTCTCTCTCACACACACACACACACACACACACACACACACACACACACACACACACACTGATGCTTGAACAAGCCTAAGCTCCAGATAATGTCCCTAAATACTGATTATGAAATGACATAACCGTTTTCTCCAAGTGCTCCCTGTGTCATAGCCCTGATGCAATGTTACTCTGGCTAACACATGTTCATGTGGCAATTTACATGATTCATGGTGCAATCGCAATTAAATGATACGTTTGAATTAATTTAGGCCACTGGGAAGACAAACTTACTTGCTGAAAAATGCACATCTCGCTGTGGTTGTCATGGGTAACTGACAGCAGTTTTCAGGATGCTTTACCCTCTGCTCATGGGTAATAGAGAGTATTCAGGATTTTCATATGCAGATAGATGAGCACAGAAGGTTTAATTAAAGAGAAAGGTAGGCAGTAGAAAATATATTAACGCATTTTGATTGAGTATTTGATCGTTAATTTCGATATCATTGATCTGAAGTATTTAGCCCAGTAATATCCTTGAAACTTACCTGAATGGTTGTAGTCAAATACCTCAGCTGCTGACGGTGCTGAGGCCAATAAGCTGTGCATGTGAAGGAACACTGCACAGTGCCCAGTTAGACACCGTATCCACTGCTAAATTCCTATGAATTCAAATAAATAATTATAATGATAACAATGGAAAGTTTTAAAAGATTAAGAATTCCCCCAAATTCCCTTGGTTAACGTCATGTAACATTATTAGAATCATCTCACACCTTAGCAACCCTAATTATTACCCCAATACAGCACCATGCGCTGTTTGTTCACATAAACACGGCCGTCATGACGATGACTCATATGATTCAAAGTGTTGTCTCCTTTGACAGTGATTTATTTTCTGGATCTTGAGCAGACAGGGTGACCATCTTCAATCAAATTTCCACCAACACTCAGCACTTTGGACTGGCGGCACTCTAAGAGCTAATTAAATCCAGAAAAACATGTCTGGAGCGTTTTTTTTTTTTTTTTTTTGTGTCAGTTTTTATACCAGTTCTTTCCTTTTTTTCATATTAATGAGACACAATAGAAATTGTCTGCGATATTTTAAATGTTATAAGAGACACTAAACCCCAGTGCAGCAGCAGTTATATTTGGTGTCACTGACTCCATAAAGAAGAGATGAATAAAAATACCAAATTCTTCTTACTACACTGCTTATAAGAAGAAGAATATTTCTGCACTGAGACTCGAAAAAACCCACCCGAAGTATCGAAATTGCTGAGTGACATAATGATGAATGAATCGCGGTGGAGGAAATAAAATACTTAATTGGTAGTAATATAACTGCATGATTAGAAATATGAATAGATAATTGCACATGGCAGTTTGAAAAAGTATAAATACATTGAAAATTTACCTGAGGTAGATTAAAGAATGCAAGATTAGCTTTGTGTTGAAGTAAAGAGGATAAATATTGTTTTTGCACAATATATGTGGTGAGTGTGCTCTGGTGGGTTGAACGAGAATGGAGGTGCTGTTTGTTTTGAAATAATTACCAAGTTAAATGATATGATATTTGAAGTGTGTTTTTCTGAATATCAATGTTTCTGAGCGAGGATTAGTGACTAACTCCTGGTTAACTAGTTGTTGTTTTTTTTGCTAACGTGCTACACCGGAGCTGGTTTGCTGCTGCGAGGACTAACAGGTTGGTCTTTGTGTCTTTCAGGGGAAGTGAGAGAAGAGAAGAGAGCATCAAAGGAGTCCCCACATGGGAGCTGCAGTCCTGCCTAATCAACATTTATCTGACAGAATCTGCCAAAGGACGCTTTGGACACACTCTCATGTCCTCAGACATAAACTGCTAAATCCAAGGAGCTAAAAAAGAAAGAAAAAGAAGCCAACTCTGGCCCTGGCAGCCTGAGGACAGATTCTTAAGTGAAAAACGGCTGGCGAGGGGGAGGGTTGTATGGGTGCCAAATCCAAGACACACCTCATCTTCTTGATCTACCGCCACCACCTCCATCCCCTTCCTCCCTCCATTTCTTCCTGCACCTTTCTCTCATTCTCCTACTTTCTCTCTCATGGGAGTGACATAGAGGCTTTGTCTGCTGCCCCGCCCCTTCCCCACCTTGCCAAGGAAACGGGGGCATCCAGGTAGTGATGTCGTGGAAGAGGAACTACTTTGCATCGGGCGGTGGAGCAGTAGGCGGGGTGCAGGGGCTGGTGACCCCAAGAACCATGACCTCTATTGCACCCAGTAAAGGCCTGAGCAACGAGCCGGGACAGAACAGCTGCTTCCTCAACAGCGCTCTGCAGGTCAGTCAGATAACACACATCTGATAGAATTAGAACGACTCTTTCAGTCCGCTTGGATTATTGATCCCACCTCAACCCTCCACCTTCGATGAGAAATCAAACAGTTCTCACTGAGATAGCAGGCAAGGTCCACACTCTAAGTCTCCAGGCTCCAAATATCATTCAGACAAATAACTTTCATTTGTGTCATTGGAGTTGGAGAACCTTTTTTTTTTTTTTCCTGAGCAGAATTAAACCAAAAACCTAAAATAAAAAAAAAATCCAGACATGCAAGGTGCTGGAGCCTGGAAACCATCACGCCAGGTGTCTTCGTGCTCATGTCTTTGCTCCTGAGGCTTTTGGCCGTCTTTCGCGGCAGGACAACATTATTCATTGTCATGTTATTGTCAAAACTCTGTAGTGTAACTGGATTTTTCTTGTGAAAAAAAAAAAGATAAAAATGTCATGATAATAATGTGGGACAAAACCACTGAACAGGCAGCATCTCAGTAAGACTGAGACAATCTTTATACTGAGAATTCTTTAATAACAGCTGCTTACTGCACTGGCAGGTTCGTCATCACAAGGAACAAATAACCAGTTGAAGATTGGGTGCTTGTAACAAATCATGAAATTATTTGATGAAAACAAAACAAGTTAAGGGATTCTGTCTGATTTCTGCTTGATAAGAAGCAAAAATGAAAAATGAATTCTTTATTCCACTGTAAAAACACATCAGCTCCCCCCCCCCCCACCTTTAGAAATGTAAATAATTTTGATTGCTGTGCTGTATTGTAACAGTTTTTCTCATCAATTCTTGAAAAAAAATTGTCAGCACTGTGAAAGTCAATAGTTGAGAAAACACAAAATGTCAGGGCAACTACATGCACTTGAGGTCAGCTTGTAATTATCTTGTGCAGTTTTACAGCCGTGCAGTTTAGACTTTTATTTACAAAATAATAAAAGTTGAGCCAGCTCATTAGGTTGCGCATTTATAAAAACAGACAAAATGTGTTTCATGTAATAAATAAAATGATAAAAGTTTTGCCAACTAATTCTCTTTGAAGAGAATTAGTTTTATTTTCTCCTGAATTTGGAAGTCGGAGTAACCCTCAGAATTCAAAATTCCGGTGCAGTGACTGCTCTCTTTTCATAGCAGAATTTTTGAACTGTGCTTTGCTGTTTGACTTTCCTCCTATTTTACACTGATTAAAACACACATATGCGTGCATCCAAACCCCCCTCACACTGCAGTAAACTGATATTTAAGCGTGACAGAGAGGAGATTAGTACCATATTAAAAGGGTGTTTGCATGTTTTGGTGGATTTTGGCACCGGTGCCACTCTGGCCTGGATGTGAACATCTAGTGTATGTGTGGAGATGCTTACACTGCACTGCTGCTGCTACTGCTGCTGCATCGCTCCCGCTCTTCACGCACACACACACGCACACGCACACACACACACACACACACACACACACACACACACACATACACACACACACTCACTCTTCCCTCTCAAGACTTCCAGCTGGCATGAACATACCTACACACGCACACACACACACACACACACACACTCGCGCGCGCGCCTCTTGACTACTGATTTGAAAGAGAGAGAGAGAGAGAGAGAATAGATGAGTAGAGAGAGAGAGAGAGAGAGAGAGAGAGAGAGAGGCTGGAATAGAGGAGGGGTTGATGGGGCAGAGGCTTAGCCAAGTTGACGAGAGTTGGAGGACAGATGAGAAGAAGAAAGTTGCTGAAGGAGGAGAAGAGACAAAAGAGGGATGAGGAATATACAGTCAAGTGAGGAATTAAGGGGATACTGCCAAAAGAGTCCAATAAGGTAAGACAGATAAGACAGCGAGAGGAGGAGCGGGGTATGGACAGCGGGAGGGAGAGACGAAGAGACAAAACAAAGTGAAGGACATGAGGATTATTTGTAAAATGCTGAAATGCCTCAACAAAGGCGTGTAAAGCAGCTTCAACGGTGAGAGAAACGGGCCACTTCAAGGACACACACATGCATAAACACAGAGGAGAGAGGATGTTTATCAGGATACGGATGAGTGAGGAGAGACGAGGAAATGTTAAAATATTGAGATGCCTGTTGTGTGTGCACTTCTGTTCATTTGAATTACCTCAGTAGACTCCAGCTAGCATCTTAGTGTGTGTGTGTGTGTGTGTGTGTGTGTGTGTGTTTGTGTGTGTTTAGCGGGTGGCAGGTTTGAACTTCATATTTATGCCTCTTTTCCAGACAGTTTTGTCAGGTGTGTGTTTATCTGTATAGTATCTGGATGATGCCCCCTGCTGTTTTTCGCAAGCAACTGCAGTTCTTTGCTGATCAAAACGCAACTTGCTACCTCTGGCATGCTAATGTGGTGTCCTGTTCATGTTGAGCTTCTTTCACAATGCAGTTGTGTGGAATACGTGTGTGGAGCGAGAAAGGAACGATAACGTGGTAGCCCGTTAGCTTTTGTTAGCACACTGTTGCATTTGCTACAACACTGTTCGTACGGTCTCTGCTGAATTCAGGTTCAAAAGCTCCAATTTTTCAAATATCCGATGCATATTCCGAGCTGAAAAGAAAAAAAACGGGAGAAGAAATTCTGCAGACACATTGCGAGTTTCTCATGTGTATGAATAGACTTCCTGTTGACTTGCTGAGAAAATGAAAGTTGAGAACATTGCAAACTAATAATTGTTTCTTCAAAAAATTCATCATTCAACATTCAAATGTCAAATAAATATGACTACTACCACAGTTTGGGTACTTTTTTAAAATTTGGAATGGTGGTTATTTCCTTCTGAATTTAGAAGTTAGAGTTGATCTCAAAACTCGAAAATATGCAGTAATTTGTTAGTAAGTCTTTTTTGTTTTACTTATAACTTTGAACACATTGAACAGAACTACAGTATGAGGAAAGCAGCTACTAGGACTGTATACTGGCAGAATGGCTGCAGCTGAAGATTAATTCTATTATATTTTTTTTCAAATTTGGCTCATAAAATAATGTTATTAGAGATGTCGCTCGCGTATTCTCAGAGCTCTCTGATTTTGAGTCACAAACCCCCAAAGATATTAACTTTAATCCAATTGAAGCAAATCCTCACATTTGAGCGTCAGGCTATGTTTGCTCACTGTAGTATTTACCAGTGCTCCACTGCTGGTGTGTCGGCAGAATCTGAAACGCTCTCTCGCTTTCTTGCCCCCTGAAGGGACCCTCGAGCAAGGCAGTTGGCCCTCTGCTGCCGGGCGCCAGCGCCAACATCACAAGCCATGGTTGGTCTATTAAACGATAGCGAAGGAAGGTTCTCTGAGACGTTGGCGCTCAGTAAATGTGTAAATAAAGGTTCAAATAAAATAGCCGAAGGAGTTTTGAGCTCCTGACTTTGAGGAAGCAGAAACACGCTCCAAATACCTCATTGTACTTCATTTGTATGTTTTAACTTATAAAGAATCTTGAAATAAAAAAAGGAGACTTTTAATTCAGTTTGCTCGGTTATTAAACAAACAGAAACTACTGATTTGTAAAGCTGCCATTATTTTAGTCGAAAACAACTTCCGCTGTAAGGCGCCCCCCTTTTCTCCTGTTTTTTTTTTTTTTTTTTTTTTTATCAGATAATGAGGTTCTGTGTCACTTCCAAATTGTGTGCTGGTATGTGGAGGAAGTTTCCCAAAGAGTTTTGATGGAGTCATGAGTGAAGCCTCTTCTCACCCAAACTGACTACAAGGCCACAATATGCTAAAAAATAAAGTTGCAAATGGAAGTTTCGGGGGGGGGGGGGGGGTTAGAAATAAAAGTAAGTTTCCCTAATTATTATTATTAATGACAAGCAAAAATATATTATGATTTATGCAGCTTTACAAAAACTAAAAATAAAAAAGTGTTTGTTGATTTCAGATGTAGCAGTAATTTAGTTCTGCTCCAGGACAGCCTGCAGGACTGATTCTCTTCATTTCTGGTGTTTTGAGGACAAAAGACTGAGTAATAAGGACACGTTTTTCATTATTCAGCACTTATACGTTCTAACTGCACTGCTGCTGGAAACGAAAGGACCAAAAAAGATTAAATTTCTTACAAAACACCTAATTCAAATAGCTTTTCTGTGTTAATGTGTGTTAGCAACGCCAGCTTCTGATTGAACTGACTTTTACTTTGCTGCCTAATGATTCAGACGGAGGAAAAACAGCAGAAGACGCATACAAACGCTTCCTCTGGCAGGTGAATGTTCAGACATAACAAGAGAGAAAGTGGGATTTCTGTGAGATGAGGTTCACTTAGTCCAGGCCTGACGGCAGGATGAGATATCTGAGGTTAGGAATGGCAACTTTATTATGGAGACACAGTTTTACACATGCATGCACAAGACATGTTAAAATTAGTAACACCATCGCTATCATTGGGTATATTTTACCTGATATAATATTCCTGATAGAATATAGTTTTCATCAAAATGTATAAAAGTACAACGCTGTATGCCAAATTGAAGTACTCCTCTTTAAGTTCCCAATATGCAATGTCACATAAAATTAAAAAAAAAGATACTAACAGCAGCAACACAATGTAAATCACATGACAAGAATCGTGGGGGTGAAAAACCCCTGACGTTAGTGTTCTAGGGTTTAATACAAAAAAATAAATGATAATAATATATCCTTGCATATAATAGGCCCAAATATGCACCCGTATCAGACAAGAAATACTTGAAAAGAGACGCCTTCACCAGTTGTGAGCCAGGTCATGGAGGGAAACCACAGCAGGTAGAGCAGGTAGAGGGGGTGGATCAGGTAGAGGAGGAGGAGCAGGAGGTAGTGGAAAAGGAAGAGCAGGTGGAGGAGAAGGAGATAGAGGAAGCGGAGGAGCAGGAGGAACAGGTAGAGGAGTAGGAGGTAGAGGAGGAGCAGGTAGAGGAGGAGGAGGTGGAGGAGGAGGCAGATAACAGCAGAACTTAACATGCAGTGATTGTAAATGCTGGTCACCTACAAAAAAATGTCCTTCTCCTCGTAACGTGTACTTGCATAGCTGCTGTATTTCCCTCTCTCTCTCCATCGGTGTGTATTACACCTATATTTAGCAAGCTATAACATTATAATTTATGTGTTAATAACCCCTCCCCCCAGAAGAACTGGCTCATCTATCTCTGGAATGTTTGTCCTGCTTCTCTCCAGAATGGACCTCTGGATCAAAATCCATGTTGTTACATTGCACTGATGCCTACAGTTCCACGCCATTTCCAGGAAGTTACAAACCAAATAATGCTTTAAACATCTGTAAAATCCATAATAAATGTCCAAAAGATCCTCACAGAATGTCACCAGTTCGGTATCCCTGTAAATATGGTCTGTTTCTTAGATGTGGTGTTCTTGTATGCTGTAACAGCAGAGTTGACATTGTAGATACAGACTATCATCAACTCTTCTTTTCGATCAGACTTCAATGTAAAATAATGTCATAATCCCTGTATTCTAATACATTCACAAGTGACTGGGATGTGGGGAAAATTCCAAAGTGTGGGAAAACACATTGTTGGACTCTGGAATATCCTACAAGGAATGAGAGCTGAAAGAAGAAGGTGTGACATCACGAGACACGGCAGCATTTATGGCCAGAGAGGAGAAATGTTCTCGCTAAGAAGTCCCTTAAGTTACAGTATGATTGAGGTTTGATTTTTTTTTAGATGATGTCAAACACTACTTTCTAAATTCATCTTTGTATTGCGGCTGGTTTTTGTTTCGCGAATGTAACATTCGCCTTCGTGCTAGCTAAATTAACATCATCCAAGTGTTAAATCAGACGAAACATCGGCCTCTTGAGCTTCTTTTCTTGGAGCGATTCAGTTTATAGCTTCATTTTTTTTTTTTGTATTCTGATGGCAAAAACTATCATTTATCTTGGATGTGTGGCTTGCTTGGTGTGCTCTTTACAACCAAGTGTTGACCTTTTGGAACTTTCCAACCTCCCAGCTGCAAGAGTGCGTTATCGATTATTGATTTATGGCCAAAATCATCCTCATTCTGGAGTGAAAATTGACAGCTGTACCACATTTGAAGGAAACATGGTACTAAGTACATAGTGAACCAAAACTGAAACAACAGCAAACAGATAGATAGATAGATAGATAGATAGATAGATAGATAGATAGATGATAGATAGATAGATAGATAGATGGATAGATGGATAGATAGATAGATAGATAGATAGATAGATAGATGGATAGATGGATAGATAGATAGATAGATAGATAGATGGGTATGGGGAGAGTGTGCCCTCCTTGTGGCTGCTGCAGTGCTGTGCAGGGAGCCGATTCATCACGACCAAATAAACGGGGGGGGGGGGGGATAGAACGCATCCACCGGCGTCAGCATGCAGTCTGTCATCCTCCACCCCCTCTTTCGTTCATCTCTCTCCTGAACACACACACACACACACACACACACACACACACACTGGGCAGACCAACATTGCTAAGGTTGCGTTACATATTGCCTGCATCCAGACCAACCTACATGCTGAGTGTGTGTGTGTGTGTGTGTGTGTGTGTGTGTGTGTGTGTGTGTGTGTGTGTGTGTGTGTGTGCATGTGTGTGCATGTAGTCCCATGCACGTGTGCTACACTGGAGACCTAAGGGACAGAGTTGTGTCAATATTATCTTTCAGCATGCTGAATGAATGTACAGGGAGCTCTTTCCTCTCATTATGCACTAGAGAGAGTGAGAGAAAGACACCACTACCTCACACAGATCACTTCCCCATCAGTTTTTACGGCTTCCTCCTCGTTTCCTTGGGGCTTTTTATCCTTGGTCATTTTCATGGTGGTTGTTTGTCTTTGCTGCAGCATCTCTTACTTTCTTTTGTTGCTGAAAATATATAAAGTACGCTCAGGGGGAGCTGTAGGGAAAACAATTAGCTGCAAATGGCTGAAAGCCACAGAGAGCTGCAGACTGGGCTGTTGACTCTGAGCAACCACTCACATCACAGGAGATCCTCCGATTCAGCGTAAATACAACAAATAAGGCTCATTTTGGCTTCTCTTCTGCTACAAAGTCCTCCAGAATCTGTGCAGGTGTTGCACTGTGCAGAGCATCTAATGTCATCTATCACAGGTGGGCTGTCATTTTTCTTACGTGCAAATTAGATCAATCAGGACACACTGTGTGGCCCAGGTTGCCGTGGCAATACTGCATCTGAACTTTGGCGCACTGTAAAGTAAGCAGAGGTATGAGGCATGTAGAGCCGTGAATTGTTTATTGTTCGTTACGGAGAAGCTGTGTCACGTTCGCTTCAGAGTGGAACGAAACAGAAACTTTGTTTGTGCTGAAACAAGCAGTTCTGTGCTTCGTACAGGGTAGGATGGAATTCATGCCGCTCATTTGTTTTTATCATACGTGCAGGAAATGTAGACTTTTGTTCTCATAAATATCTGATATGTGCCATAAATCTTCCAGATACTGATCAGCGCCCCCCCCCCCCCGCAACCCCACCCCCGCCTCCTTTTGAATGAATTGTTTTTTTCAGATCTTTCCATCACTTGCTCTGTCAGTTGCTGTTTGCATCTGGGAAACAAACATGATGGAGAGCATGTTGTGTTACTATAGCAACCGTGCGCCGTCACCGTGCCACAGCAAACAAAGGAGATTTTCATTTATTTTTTATTTTTTTTAAGAATAACAATTTTTCCAAGATGTGGGGCACCCTTGTGACATATACTTGAGATAAATTTAAAAAAAAAAGACAAAAGAGTATAAAAGAAAGACGCACCATTATTTTTAATTGTGTTAACAGTGGTTTTCTTTTTGTTTCCTAAAACATAAATGATTTCTGATTTCTATACTGTACAATACTGTAATTATTGCTGTTGATTAATCAAGATCGGCCACAAACTAACGGACTAAAAGATCCAGGAGGGAACATTGTTTCGTGTATTTGATGTACTCTGATGTACTCTAACAGTAATATTAGGCTAGCGTGGCTAAATAGTTGACTGTCAATGGGATCAAATAACTTCATAATCATCCTATATTCCTCCAGAAACTGCAAGTAATGTAAAGGGGGCATCTTATTCCTCTATCACAGACTTTGAAAACCCATCATTTTTATGAGTAAATGGGACTTTTGGATACATTTTATCAGCGGATTTGAAAAATCGTGATATAAGTTGAGGAGGACAACGCTTCCACTGCTGTTGCACAGAAAACCAGCAACGTTTGTTTGCATTTTTTGCCTTTTGTCTGTGAGTGAACGGCTGTTTTGTCTCGCAGGTTTTGTGGCATCTCGACATTTTCCGCAGAAGCTTTCGACAACTGACCACACACAAGTGCATGGAGGACTCGTGTATCTTCTGTGCATTGAAGGTAAAAACACTTGGCTGGGGTTGCAGTGTGTGTGTGTTTTTTTGTTTGTTTGTTTGTGTTACACTTACTGTCGTTGACTGATAGGAACACTGATGTTGAGTGCAGGAGTTTTGAAGGGAGCGGGTGATTGTCCTTGGTCACATGTCATCGAGATGCTGTTATTTTTGCTGACCTACATTTATCTAATACTTTCATTTACAAGTACGTGAATGTTTCTTTCTTTCCTCTCATCTTTCTTTACTGTTTTTTTCTTTACTTTATGCCATGTGAATAGGTTTTATTATCTTTTCCTCACATTCATAGTGCAACACAACAAAGCAACTCGTGATGAATTGTTGAAGTCCACAACAAACGTGGCTACATTAACGTAGCTAATCAAAAAAATGATAAAGCAGTCCAACATAAAGTCAAAATAAAATAAAGTCAAATAAAATACAATTTATTAGAATTAAAAAGTACTCAGGAAGTGTACTTCTCCAACAAGGTGATCTCAGCCACTCCTAATCCCAAAAAAAATCACACCAAACTACACCCGTCCACCGAGTTTGATGAAAATGATGAAAACTTGCGTCATAGTTTGTGTAATCCTGCTAATAAGCAAACAGTGGGTAGAACAGTTTCTGTCTGACGGCTTTCAAAATGCACTTTTTTTGATTGTTCTGTATTTGACGTTCCCCTCTTTTTATTATCGCAATCACAAAAAAAGGCATCAATAATCGTCGGCAAAGCTGGTGCGAATGGAATTTCGAATGCACCCATATTTTGAGATGTACGGTAATGCATTGAAACAGCTCTGAGATTTGGAGCTCATCG